>NC_086210.1:13713269-14050647 GCF_035770615.1 Melospiza melodia melodia | reverse complement strand
TGATGAGCACGAGGAGTAAAGAGGAAGGTAGGATGCTCTCCGGAGTAAGAGCGCTGCGGGCGTCTTTCGCAGAAGCCGCGCTAAAGGGAGGAGCACTGTGAGCGGCACAATTCGTCTTTGCGCGGAAGAAGCCGCTTCTTGGTCACGGCAGCCGGCGAGAGCGGCAGACTTCGGGAAGGTGAAGAAGCAAACGCTGTACAACATGGGATTGCGTGCGCACCTTACCAACTGAGGGGGGGGGTGGGGTGTGTGGGATACGAAAACAGTACCTTTGCACTCTCCTGACTTTCCAACACAGGAACATTCGATTGGAAGCTGGTTTTGGGACATAACTTTTCTTTTCTATCCTCGCAAACACTTGGCAGACATCCGTGCAACTTCTAGAAACGATGGGAGTTGTTTTCTGTGCTGGCCACAGTTTTTCTAGCCAGACATAGTGGAAAAAGCTTGGTGCGAGGTGTAGATGAGAAGAGGAGCTATAAGGGAAGGTAGGATGCTCTCCGGAGGTAAGAGCCGCTGCGGCGACTTTCGGAGAAAAGCCGCGCTAAGGGAGGAGCCCTGTGGCGGCACAATCGTCTTTGCTGCGAAGAAAGCAGCCTATTGGGCTCCGGCAGCCGGCGAGAGCGGCAGCTTCGGGCAGGTGAAGAAGCAAGCTGTACAACATGGGATTGTGTGCGCACCTTGCAACTGATAGAAACAGTACCTTTGCAACTTCTCCTGTCTTTTCCAATCACAGAACATTCGATTGGAAGTGTTTTGGACAACTTTTCTTTCTTCTGCCAAACATGGCAGGACATCCGTGCACTTCTAGAACACGATGGGAGATGTTTTCGTGCTGGCACATGTTTTTCCTAGCCAGACATAGTGGAAAAGCTTGTTGCCCCCCCAGAGTGCTTGATGAGAAGAGGAGCTAAAGAGGAAGGTAGGATGCTCCCGGAGGTAAGAGCCGCTTGCCCCCCTGGGCGGTCTTTCGGCAGAAGCCGCGCTAAGGAGAGCACTGTGAGCGGCACAATCCGTCTTTGCGCGGAGAGCCGCTTCTTGGCTCACGGCGCACGGCTGAGAGCGGCAGCTTCGGGAAGGGGAAGAAGCAAGCTGTCACACTGGATGTGTGCGCACCTTGCCAACTGATAGAAAACAGTACCTTCACTCTCCTGACTTTTCAATCACAGGAACATTCGATTGGAAGCTGTTTGGACAACTTTCTTTTCTTCCTGCCAAACACTTGGCAGACATCCGTGCAACTCTAGAACACGAGGGGAGATGATTTTCTGTGCTGGCACAGTTTTCCTAGCCAGACAATAGTGGAAAAGCTTGTTGCAGAGGCGTGATGAGAAGAGGAGCTAAAGAGGAAGGTAGGATGCTCTCCGGAGGTAAGAGCCGCTGCCGGGCGTCTTTCGGCAGAAGCCGCGCTAAGGAGAGCACTGTGAGCGGCACTAATCGTCTTTGCGCGAAGAAGCCGCTTCTTGGGCTCCGGCAGCCGGCGAGAGCGGCAGCTTCGGGAAGGTGAAGAAGCAAAGCTGTACAACACTGGGATTGTGTGCGCACCTTGCAACTGATAGAAAACAGTACCTTTGCACTCTCCTGACTTTTCCAATCACAGGAACATTCGATTGGAAGCTGTTTTGGACAACTTTTCTTTTCTTCCTGCCAAACACTTGGCAGACATCCGTGCAACTTCTAGAACACGATGGGAGATGTTTTCTGTGCTGGCACAGTTTTTCCTAGCCAGACATAGTGGAAAAGCTTGTTGCCGAGGTGTAGATGAGAAGAGGAGCTAAAGAGGAAGGTAGGATGCTCTCCGGAGGTAAGAGCCGCTGCCGGGCGTCTTTCGGCAGAAGCCGCGCTAAGGAGAGCCCTGTGAGCGGCACTAATCGTCTTTGCGCGAAGAAGCCGCTTCTTGGGCTCCGGCAGCCGGCGAGAGCGGCAGCTTCGGGAAGGTGAAGAAGCAAGCTGTACAACACTGGGATTGTGTGCGCACCTTGCCAACTGATAGAAAACAGTACCTTTGCACTCTCCTGACTTTTCCAATCACAGGAACATTCGATTGGAAGCTGTTTTGGACAACTTTTCTTTTCTTCCTGCCAAACACTTGGCAGACATCCGTGCAACTTCTAGAACACGATGGGAGATGTTTTCTGTGCTGGCACAGTTTTTCCTAGCCAGACATAGTGGAAAAGCTTGTTGGCCGAGGTGTAGATGAGAAGAGGAGCTAAAGAGGAAGGTAGGATGCTCTCCGGAGGTAAGAGCCGCTGCCGGGCGTCTTTCGGCAGAAGCCGCGCTAAGGAGAGCACTGTGAGCGGCACAATCGTCTTTGCGCGAAGAAGCCGCTTCTTGGGCTCCGGCAGCCGGCGAGAGCGGCAGCTTCGGGAAGGTGAAGAAGCAAGCTGTACAACACTGGGATTGTGTGCGCACCTTGCCAACTGATAGAAAACAGTACCTTTGCACTCTCCTGACTTTTCCAATCACAGGAACATTCGATTGGAAGCTGTTTTGGACAACTTTTCTTTTCTTCCTGCCAAACACTTGGCAGACATCCGTGCAACTTCTAGAACACGATGGGAGATGTTTTCTGTGCTGGCACAGTTTTTCCTAGCCAGACATAGTGGAAAAGCTTGTTGCCGAGGTGTAGATGAGAAGAGGAGCTAAAGAGGAAGGTAGGATGCTCTCCGGAGGTAAGAGCCGCTGCCGGGCGTCTTTCGGCAGAAGCCGCGCTAAGGAGAGCACTGTGAGCGGCACAATCGTCTTTGCGCGAAGAAGCCGCTTCTTGGGCTCCGGCAGCCGGCGAGAGCGGCAGCTTCGGGAAGGTGAAGAAGCAAGCTGTACCACACTGGATTGTGTGCGCACCTTGCCAACTGATAGAAAACAGTACCTTTGCACTCTCCTGACTTTTCCAATCACAGGAACATTCGATTGGAAGCTGTTTTGGACAACTTTTCTTTTCTTCCTGCCAAACACTTGGCAGACATCCGTGCAACTTCTAGAACACGATGGGAGATGTTTTCTGTGCTGGCACAGTTTTTCCTAGCCAGACATAGTGGAAAAGCTTGTTGCCGAGGTGTAGATGAGAAGAGGAGCTAAAGAGGAAGGTAGGATGCTCTCCGGAGGTAAGAGCCGCTGCCGGGCGTCTTTCGGCAGAAGCCGCGCTAAGGAGAGCACTGTGAGCGGCACAATCGTCTTTGCGCGAAGAAGCCGCTTCTTGGGCTCCGGCAGCCGGCGAGAGCGGCAGCTTCGGGAAGGTGAAGAAGCAAGCTGTACCACACTGGGATTGTGTGCGCACCTTGCCAACTGATAGAAAACAGTACCTTTGCACTCTCCTGACTTTTCCAATCACAGGAACATTCGATTGGAAGCTGTTTTGGACAACTTTTCTTTTCTTCCTGCCAAACACTTGGCAGACATCCGTGCAACTTCTAGAACACGATGGGAGATGTTTTCTGTGCTGGCACAGTTTTTCCTAGCCAGACATAGTGGAAAAGCTTGTTGCCGAGGTGTAGATGAGAAGAGGAGCTAAAGAGGAAGGTAGGATGCTCTCCGGAGGTAAGAGCCGCTGCCGGGCGTCTTTCGCAGAAGCCGCGCTAAGGAGAGCACTGTGAGCGGCACAATCGTCTTTGCGCGAAGAAGCCGCTTCTTGGGCTCCGGCAGCCGGCGAGAGCGGCAGCTTCGGGAAGGTGAAGAAGCAAGCTGTACCACACTGGGATTGTGTGCGCACCTTGCCAACTGATAGAAAAACAGTACCTTTGCACTCTCCTGACTTTTCCAATCACAGGAACATTCGATTGGAAGCTGTTTTGGACAACTTTTCTTTTCTTCCTGCCAAACACTTGGCAGACATCCGTGCAACTTCTAGAACACGATGGGAGATGTTTTCTGTGCTGGCACAGTTTTTCCTAGCCAGACATAGTGGAGAAGCTTGTTGCCGAGGTGTAGATGAGAAGAGGAGCTAAGAGGAAGGTAGGATGCTCTCCGGAGGTAAGAGCCGCTGCCGGGCGTCTTTCGGCAGAAGCCGCGCTAAGGAGAGCACTGTGAGCGGCACAATCGTCTTTGCGCGAAGAAGCCGCTTCTTGGGCTCCGGCAGCCGGCGAGAGCGGCAGCTTCGGGAAGGTGAAGAAGCAAGCTGTACCACACTGGGATTGTGTGCGCACCTTGCCAACTGATAGAAAACAGTACCTTTGCACTCTCCTGACTTTTCCAATCACAGGAACATTCGATTGGAAGCTGTTTTGGACAACTTTTCTTTTCTTCCTGCCAAACACTTGGCAGACATCCGTGCAACTTCTAGAACACGATGGGAGATGTTTTCTGTGCTGGCACAGTTTTTCCTAGCCAGACATAGTGGAAAAGCTTGTTGCCGAGGTGTAGATGAGAAGAGGAGCTAAAGAGGAAGGTAGGATGCTCTCCGGAGTAAGAGCCGCTGCCGGGCGTCTTTCGGCAGAAGCCGCGCTAAGGAGAGCACTGTGAGCGGCACAATCGTCTTTGCGCGAAGAAGCCGCTTCTTGGGCTCCGGCAGCCGGCGAGAGCGGCAGCTTCGGGAAGGTGAAGAAGCAAGCTGTACAACACTGGGATTGTGTGCGCACCTTGCCAACTGATAGAAAACAGTACCTTTGCACTCTCCTGACTTTTCCAATCACAGGAACATTCGATTGGAAGCTGTTTTGGACAACTTTTCTTTTCTTCCTGCCAAACACTTGGCAGACATCCGTGCAACTTCTAGAACACGATGGGAGATGTTTTCTGTGCTGGCACAGTTTTTCCTAGCCAGACATAGTGGAAAAGCTTGTTGCCGAGGTGTAGATGAGAAGAGGAGCTAAAGAGGAAGGTAGGATGCTCTCCGGAGGTAAGAGCCGCTGCCGGGCGTCTTTCGGCAGAAGCCGCGCTAAGGAGAGCCCTGTGAGCGGCACAATCGTCTTTGCGCGAAGAAGCCGCTTCTTGGGCTCCGGCAGCCGGCGAGAGCGGCAGCTTCGGGAAGGTGAAGAAGCAAGCTGTACAACACTGGGATTGTGTGCGCACCTTGCCAACTGATAGAAAACAGTACCTTTGCACTCTCCTGACTTTTCCAATCACAGGAACATTCGATTGGAAGCTGTTTTGGACAACTTTTCTTTTCTTCCTGCCAAACACTTGGCAGACATCCGTGCAACTTCTAGAACACGATGGGAGATGTTTTCTGTGCTGGCACAGTTTTTCCTAGCCAGACATAGTGAAAAGCTTGTTGCCGAGGTGTAGATGAGAAGAGGAGCTAAAGAGGAAGTAGGATGCTCTCCGGAGGTAAGAGCCGCTGCCGGGCGTCTTTCGGCAGAAGCCGCACTAAGGAGAGCACTGTGAGCGGCACAATCGTCTTTGCGCGAAGAAGCCGCTTCTTGGGCTCCGGCAGCCGGCGAGAGCGGCAGCTTCGGGAAGGTGAAGAAGCAAGCTGTACCACACTGGGATTGTGTGCGCACCTTGCCAACTGATAGAAAACAGTACCTTTGCACTCTCCTGACTTTTCCAATCACAGGAACATTCGATTGGAAGCTGTTTTGGACAACTTTTCTTTTCTTCCTGCCAAACACTTGGCAGACATCCGTGCAACTTCTAGAACACGATGGGAGATGTTTTCTGTGCTGGCACAGTTTTTCCTAGCCAGACATAGTGGAAAAGCTTGTTGCCGAGGTGTAGATGAGAAGAGGAGCTAAAGAGGAAGGTAGGATGCTCTCCGGAGGTAAGAGCCGCTGCCGGGCGTCTTTCGGCAGAAGCCGCGCTAAGGAGAGCACTGTGAGCGGCACAATCGTCTTTGCGCGAAGAAGCCGCTTCTTGGGCTCCGGCAGCCGGCGAGAGCGGCAGCTTCGGGAAGGTGAAGAAGCAAGCTGTACCACACTGGGATTGTGTGCGCACCTTGCCAACTGATAGAAAACAGTACCTTTGCACTCTCCTGACTTTTCCAATCACAGGAACATTCGATTGGAAGCTGTTTTGGACAACTTTTCTTTTCTTCCTGCCAAACACTTGGCAGACATCCGTGCAACTTCTAGAACACGATGGGAGATGTTTTCTGTGCTGGCACAGTTTTCCTAGCCAGACATAGTGGAAAAGCTTGTTGCCGAGGTGTAGATGAGAAGAGGAGCTAAAGAGGAAGGTAGGATGCTCTCCGGAGGTAAGAGCCGCTGCCGGGCGTCTTTCGGCAGAAGCCGCGCTAAGGAGAGCACTGTGAGCGGCACAATCGTCTTTTGCGCGAAGAAGCCGCTTCTTGGGCTCCGGCAGCCGGCGAGAGCGGCAGCTTCGGGAAGGTGAAGAAGCAAGCTGTACAACACTGGGATTGTGTGCGCACCTTGCCAACTGATAGAAAACAGTACCTTTGCACTCTCCTGACTTTTCCAATCACAGGAACATTCGATTGGAAGCTGTTTTGGACAACTTTTCTTTTCTTCCTGCCAAACACTTGGCAGACATCCGTGCAACTTCTAGAACACGATGGGAGATGTTTTCTGTGCTGGCACAGTTTTTTCCTAGCCAGACATAGTGGAAAAGCTTGTTGCCGAGGTGTAGATGAGAAGAGGAGCTAAAGAGGAAGGTAGGATGCTCTCCGGAGGTAAGAGCCGCTGCCGGGCGTCTTTCGGCAGAAGCCGCGCTAAGGAGAGCACTGTGAGCGGCACAATCGTCTTTGCGCGAAGAAGCCGCTTCTTGGGCTCCGGCAGCCGGCGAGAGCGGCAGCTTCGGGAAGGTGAAGAAGCAAGCTGTACCACACTGGGATTGTGTGCGCACCTTGCCAACTGATAGAAAACAGTACCTTTGCACTCTCCTGACTTTTCCAATCACAGGAACATTCGATTGGAAGCTGTTTTGGACAACTTTTCTTTTCTTCCTGCCAAACACTTGGCAGACATCCGTGCAACTTCTAGAACACGATGGGAGATGTTTTCTGTGCTGGCACAGTTTTTCCTAGCCAGACATAGTGGAAAAGCTTGTTGCCGAGGTGTAGATGAGAAGAGGAGCTAAAGAGGAAGGTAGGATGCTCTCCGGAGGTAAGAGCCGCTGCCGGGCGTCTTTCGGCAGAAGCCGCGCTAAGGAGAGCACTGTGAGCGGCACAATCGTCTTTGCGCGAAGAAGCCGCTTCTTGGGCTCCGGCAGCCGGCGAGAGCGGCAGCTTCGGGAAGGTGAAGAAGCAAGCTGTACAACACTGGGATTGTGTGCGCACCTTGCCAACTGATAGAAAACAGTACCTTTGCACTCTCCTGACTTTTCCAATCACAGGAACATTCGATTGGAAGCTGTTTTGGACAACTTTTCTTTTCTTCCTGCCAAACACTTGGCAGACATCCGTGCAACTTCTAGAACACGATGGGAGATGTTTTCTGTGCTGGCACAGTTTTTCCTAGCCAGACATAGTGGAAAAGCTTGTTGCCGAGGTGTAGATGAGAAGAGGAGCTAAAGAGGAAGGTAGGATGCTCTCCGGAGGTAAGAGCCGCTGCCGGGCGTCTTTCGGCAGAAGCCGCGCTAAGGAGAGCCCTGTGAGCGGCACAATCGTCTTTGCGCGAAGAAGCCGCTTCTTGGGCTCCGGCAGCCGGCGAGAGCGGCAGCTTCGGGAAGGTGAAGAAGCAAGCTGTACAACACTGGGATTGTGTGCGCACCTTGCCAACTGATAGAAAACAGTACCTTTGCACTCTCCTGACTTTTCCAATCACAGGAACATTCGATTGGAAGCTGTTTGGACAACTTTTCTTTTCTTCCTGCCAAACACTTGGCAGACATCCGTGCAACTTCTAGAACACGATGGGAGATGTTTTCTGTGCTGGCACAGTTTTTCCTAGCCAGACATAGTGGAAAAGCTTGTTGCCGAGGTGTAGATGAGAAGAGGAGCTAAAGAGGAAGGTAGGATGCTCTCCGGAGGTAAGAGCCGCTGCCGGGCGTCTTTCGGCAGAAGCCGCGCTAAGGAGAGCACTGTGAGCGGCACAATCGTCTTTGCGCGAAGAAGCCGCTTCTTGGGCTCCGGCAGCCGGCGAGAGCGGCAGCTTCGGGAAGGTGAAGAAGCAAGCTGTACCACACTGGGATTGTGTGCGCACCTTGCCAACTGATAGAAAACAGTACCTTTGCACTCTCCTGACTTTTCCAATCACAGGAACATTCGATTGGAAGCTGTTTTGGACAACTTTTCTTTTCTTCCTG
Source organism: Melospiza melodia melodia (assembly GCF_035770615.1). Taxonomy (NCBI): domain Eukaryota; kingdom Metazoa; phylum Chordata; class Aves; order Passeriformes; family Passerellidae; genus Melospiza; species Melospiza melodia. The sequence continues at coordinate 14,042,508 of NC_086210.1, read as the reverse complement.
CCAAACACTTGGCAGACATCCGTGCAACTTCTAGAACACGATGGGAGATGTTTTCTGTGCTGGCACAGTTTTTCCTAGCCAGACATAGTGGAAAAGCTTGTTGCCGAGGTGTAGATGAGAAGAGGAGCTAAAGAGGAAGGTAGGATGCTCTCCGGAGGTAAGAGCCGCTGCCGGGCGTCTTTCGGCAGAAGCCGCGCTAAGGAGAGCACTGTGAGCGGCACAATCGTCTTTGCGCGAAGAAGCCGCTTCTTGGGCTCCGGCAGCCGGCGAGAGCGGCAGCTTCGGGAAGGTGAAGAAGCAAGCTGTACCACACTGGGATTGTGTGCGCACCTTGCCAACTGATAGAAAACAGTACCTTTGCACTCTCCTGACTTTTCCAATCACAGGAACATTCGATTGGAAGCTGTTTGGACAACTTTTCTTTTCTTCCTGCCAAACACTTGGCAGACATCCGTGCAACTTCTAGAACACGATGGGAGATGTTTTCTGTGCTGGCACAGTTTTTCCTAGCCAGACATAGTGGAAAAGCTTGTTGCCGAGGTGTAGATGAGAAGAGGAGCTAAAGAGGAAGGTAGGATGCTCTCGGAGGTAAGAGCCGCTGCCGGGCGTCTTTCGGCAGAAGCCGCGCTAAGGAGAGCACTGTGAGCGGCACAATCGTCTTTGCGCGAAGAAGCCGCTTCTTGGGCTCCGGCAGCCGGCGAGAGCGGCAGCTTCGGGAAGGTGAAGAAGCAAGCTGTACAACACTGGATTGTGTGCGCACCTTGCCAACTGATAGAAAACAGTACCTTTGCACTCTCCTGACTTTTCCAATCACAGGAACATTCGATTGGAAGCTGTTTTGGACAACTTTTCTTTTCTTCCTGCCAAACACTTGGCAGACATCCGTGCAACTTCTAGAACACGATGGGAGATGTTTTCTGTGCTGGCACAGTTTTTCCTAGCCAGACATAGTGGAGAAGCTTGTTGCCGAGGTGTAGATGAGAAGAGGAGCTAAAGAGGAAGGTAGGATGCTCTGCCGGAGGTAAGAGCCGCTGCCGGGCGTCTTTCGGCAGAAGCCGCGCTAAGGAGAGCACTGTGAGCGGCACAATCGTCTTTGCGCGAAGAAGCCGCTTCTTGGGCTCCGGCAGCCGGCGAGAGCGGCAGCTTCGGGAAGGTGAAGAAGCAAGCTGTACACACTGGGATTGTGTGCGCACCTTGCCAACTGATAGAAAACAGTACCTTTGCACTCTCCTGACTTTTCCAATCACAGGAACATTCGATTGGAAGCTGTTTTGGACAACTTTTCTTTTCTTCCTGCCAAACACTTGGCAGACATCCGTGCAACTTCTAGAACACGATGGGAGATGTTTTCTGTGCTGGCACAGTTTTTCCTAGCCAGACATAGTGGAAAAGCTTGTTGCCGAGGTGTAGATGAGAAGAGGAGCTAAAGAGGAAGGTAGGATGCTCTCCGGAGGTAAGAGCCGCTGCCGGGCGTCTTTCGGCAGAAGCCGCGCTAAGGAGAGCACTGTGAGCGGCACAATCGTCTTTGCGCGAAGAAGCCGCTTCTTGGGCTCCGGCAGCCGGCGAGAGCGGCAGCTTCGGGAAGGTGAAGAAGCAAGCTGTACCACACTGGGATTGTGTGCGCACCTTGCCAACTGATAGAAAACAGTACCTTTGCACTCTCCTGACTTTTCCAATCACAGGAACATTCGATTGGAAGCTGTTTTGGACAACTTTTCTTTTCTTCCTGCAAACACTTGGCAGACATCCGTGCAACTTCTAGAACACGATGGGAGATGTTTTCTGTGCTGGCACAGTTTTTCCTAGCCAGACATAGTGGAAAAGCTTGTTGCCGAGGTGTAGATGAGAAGAGGAGCTAAAGAGGAAGGTAGGATGCTCTCCGGAGGTAAGAGCCGCTGCCGGGCGTCTTTCGCAGAAGCCGCGCTAAGGAGAGCCCTGTGAGCGGCACAATCGTCTTTGCGCGAAGAAGCCGCTTCTTGGGCTCCGGCAGCCGGCGAGAGCGGCAGCTTCGGGAAGGTGAAGAAGCAAGCTGTACAACACTGGGATTGTGTGCGCACCTTGCCAACTGATAGAAAACAGTACCTTTGCACTCTCCTGACTTTTCCAATCACAGGAACATTCGATTGGAAGCTGTTTTGGACAACTTTTCTTTTCTTCCTGCCAAACACTTGGCAGACATCCGTGCAACTTCTAGAACACGAGGGGAGATGTTTTCTGTGCTGGCACAGTTTTTCCTAGCCAGACATAGTGGAAAAGCTTTTTGCCGAGGTGTAGATGAGAAGAGGAGCTAAAGAGGAAGGTAGGATGCTCTCCGGAGGTAAGAGCCGCTGCCGGGCGTCTTTCGGCAGAAGCCGCGCTAAGGAGAGCACTGTGAGCGGCACAATCGTCTTTGCGCGAAGAAGCCGCTTCTTTCTCCGGCAGCCGGCGAGAGCGGCAGCTTCGGGAAGGTGAAGAAGCAAGCTGTACAACACTGGGATTGTGTGCGCACCTTGCCAACTGATAGAAAACAGTACCTTTGCACTCTCCTGACTTTTCCAATCACAGGAACATTCGATTGGAAGCTGTTTTGGACAACTTTTCTTTTCTTCCTGCCAAACACTTGGCAGACATCCGTGCAACTTCTAGAACACGATGGGAGATGTTTTCTGTGCTGGCACAGTTTTTCCTAGCCAGACATAGTGGAAAAGCTTGTTGCCGAGGTGTAGATGAGAAGAGGAGCTAAAGAGGAAGGTAGGATGCTCTCCGGAGGTAAGAGCCGCTGCCGGGCGTCTTTCGGCAGAAGCCGCGCTAAGGAGAGCACTGTGAGCGGCACAATCGTCTTTGCGCGAAGAAGCCGCTTCTTGGGCTCCGGCAGCCGGCGAGAGCGGCAGCTTCGGGAAGGTGAAGAAGCAAGCTGTACCACACTGGGATTGTGTGCGCACCTTGCCAACTGATAGAAAACAGTACCTTTGCACTCTCCTGACTTTTCCAATCACAGGAACATTCGATTGGAAGCTGTTTTGGACAACTTTTCTTTTCTTCCTGCCAAACACTTGGCAGACATCCGTGCAACTTCTAGAACACGATGGGAGATGTTTTCTGTGCTGGCACAGTTTTTCCTAGCCAGACATAGTGGAAAAGCTTGTTGCCGAGGTGTAGATGAGAAGAGGAGCTAAAGAGGAAGGTAGGATGCTCTCCGGAGGTAAGAGCCGCTGCCGGGCGTCTTTCGGCAGAAGCCGCGCTAAGGAGAGCACTGTGAGCGGCACAATCGTCTTTGCGCGAAGAAGCCGCTTCTTGGGCTCCGGCAGCCGGCGAGAGCGGCAGCTTCGGGAAGGTGAAGAAGCAAGCTGTACAACACTGGGATTGTGTGCGCACCTTGCCAACTGATAGAAAACAGTACCTTTGCACTCTCCTGACTTTTCCAATCACAGGAACATTCGATTGGAAGCTGTTTTGGACAACTTTTCTTTTCTTCCTGCCAAACACTTGGCAGACATCCGTGCAACTTCTAGAACACGAGGGGAGATGTTTTCTGTGCTGGCACAGTTTTTCCTAGCCAGACATAGTGGAAAAGCTTGTTGCCGAGGTGTAGATGAGAAGAGGAGCTAAAGAGGAAGGTAGGATGCTCTCCGGAGGTAAGAGCCGCTGCCGGGCGTCTTTCGGCAGAAGCCGCGCTAAGGAGAGCACTGTGAGCGGCACAATCGTCTTTGCGCGAAGAAGCCGCTTCTTGGGCTCCGGCAGCCGGCGAGAGCGGCAGCTTCGGGAAGGTGAAGAAGCAAGCTGTACCACACTGGGATTGTGTGCGCACCTTGCCAACTGATAGAAAACAGTACCTTTGCACTCTCCTGACTTTTCCAATCACAGGAACATTCGATTGGAAGCTGTTTTGGACAACTTTTCTTTTCTTCCTGCCAAACACTTGGCAGACATCCGTGCAACTTCTAGAACACGATGGGAGATGTTTTCTGTGCTGGCACAGTTTTTCCTAGCCAGACATAGTGGAAAAGCTTGTTGCCGAGGTGTAGATGAGAAGAGGAGCTAAAGAGGAAGGTAGGATGCTCTCCGGAGGTAAGAGCCGCTGCCGGGCGTCTTTCGGCAGAAGCCGCGCTAAGGAGAGCACTGTGAGCGGCACAATCGTCTTTGCGCGAAGAAGCCGCTTCTTGGGCTCCGGCAGCCGGCGAGAGCGGCAGCTTCGGGAAGGTGAAGAAGCAAGCTGTACCACACTGGGATTGTGTGCGCACCTTGCCAACTGATAGAAAACAGTACCTTTGCACTCTCCTGACTTTTCCAATCACAGGAACATTCGATTGGAAGCTGTTTTGGACAACTTTTCTTTTCTTCCTGCCAAACACTTGGCAGACATCCGTGCAACTTCTAGAACACGATGGGAGATGTTTTCTGTGCTGGCACAGTTTTTCCTAGCCAGACATAGTGGAAAAGCTTGTTGCCGAGGTGTAGATGAGAAGAGGAGCTAAAGAGGAAGGTAGGATGCTCTCCGGAGGTAAGAGCCGCTGCCGGGCGTCTTTCGGCAGAAGCCGCGCTAAGGAGAGCACTGTGAGCGGCACAATCGTCTTTGCGCGAAGAAGCCGCTTCTTGGGCTCCGGCAGCCGGCGAGAGCGGCAGCTTCGGGAAGGTGAAGAAGCAAGCTGTACAACACTGGGATTGTGTGCGCACCTTGCCAACTGATAGAAAACAGTACCTTTGCACTCTCCTGACTTTTCCAATCACAGGAACATTCGATTGGAAGCTGTTTTGGACAACTTTTCTTTTCTTCCTGCCAAACACTTGGCAGACATCCGTGCAACTTCTAGAACACGATGGGAGATGTTTTCTGTGCTGGCACAGTTTTTCCTAGCCAGACATAGTGGAAAAGCTTGTTGCCGAGGTGTAGATGAGAAGAGGAGCTAAAGAGGAAGGTAGGATGCTCTCCGGAGGTAAGAGCCGCTGCCGGGCGTCTTTCGGCAGAAGCCGCGCTAAGGAGAGCACTGTGAGCGGCACAATCGTCTTTGCGCGAAGAAGCCGCTTCTTGGGCTCCGGCAGCCGGCGAGAGCGGCAGCTTCGGGAAGGTGAAGAAGCAAGCTGTACCACACTGGGATTGTGTGCGCACCTTGCCAACTGATAGAAAACAGTACCTTTGCACTCTCCTGACTTTTCCAATCACAGGAACATTCGATTGGAAGCTGTTTTGGACAACTTTTCTTTTCTTCCTGCCAAACACTTGGCAGACATCCGTGCAACTTCTAGAACACGATGGGAGATGTTTTCTGTGCTGGCACAGTTTTTCCTAGCCAGACATAGTGGAAAAGCTTGTTGCCGAGGTGTAGATGAGAAGAGGAGCTAAAGAGGAAGGTAGGATGCTCCCGGAGGTAAGAGCCGCTGCCGGGCGTCTTTCGGCAGAAGCCGCGCTAAGGAGAGCACTGTGAGCGGCACAATCGTCTTTGCGCGAAGAAGCCGCTTCTTGGGCTCCGGCAGCCGGCGAGAGCGGCAGCTTCGGGAAGGTGAAGAAGCAAGCTGTACAACACTGGGATTGTGTGCGCACCTTGCCAACTGATAGAAAACAGTACCTTTGCACTCTCCTGACTTTTCCAATCACAGGAACATTCGATTGGAAGCTGTTTTGGACAACTTTTCTTTTCTTCCTGCCAAACACTTGGCAGACATCCGTGCAACTTCTAGAACACGATGGGAGATGTTTTCTGTGCTGGCACAGTTTTTCCTAGCCAGACATAGTGGAAAAGCTTGTTGCCGAGGTGTAGATGAGAAGAGGAGCTAAAGAGGAAGGTAGGATGCTCTCCGGAGGTAAGAGCCGCTGCCGGGCGTCTTTCGGCAGAAGCCGCGCTAAGGAGAGCCCTGTGAGCGGCACAATCGTCTTTGCGCGAAGAAGCCGCTTCTTGGGCTCCGGCAGCCGGCGAGAGCGGCAGCTTCGGGAAGGTGAAGAAGCAAGCTGTACAACACTGGGATTGTGTGCGCACCTTGCCAACTGATAGAAAACAGTACCTTTGCACTCTCCTGACTTTTCCAATCACAGGAACATTCGATTGGAAGCTGTTTTGGACAACTTTTCTTTTCTTCCTGCCAAACACTTGGCAGACATCCGTGCAACTTCTAGAACACGAGGGGAGATGTTTTCTGTGCTGGCACAGTTTTTCCTAGCCAGACATAGTGGAAAAGCTTGTTGCCGAGGTGTAGATGAGAAGAGGAGCTAAAGAGGAAGGTAGGATGCTCTCCGGAGGTAAGAGCCGCTGCCGGGCGTCTTTCGGCAGAAGCCGCGCTAAGGAGAGCACTGTGAGCGGCACAATCGTCTTTGCGCGAAGAAGCCGCTTCTTGGGCTCCGGCAGCCGGCGAGAGCGGCAGCTTCGGGAAGGTGAAGAAGCAAGCTGTACCACACTGGGATTGTGTGCGCACCTTGCCAACTGATAGAAAACAGTACCTTTGCACTCTCCTGACTTTTCCAATCACAGGAACATTCGATTGGAAGCTGTTTTGGACAACTTTTCTTTTCTTCCTGCCAAACACTTGGCAGACATCCGTGCAACTTCTAGAACACGATGGGAGATGTTTTCTGTGCTGGCACAGTTTTTCCTAGCCAGACATAGTGGAAAAGCTTGTTGCCGAGGTGTAGATGAGAAGAGGAGCTAAAGAGGAAGGTAGGATGCTCTCCGGAGGTAAGAGCCGCTGCCGGGCGTCTTTCGGCAGAAGCCGCGCTAAGGAGAGCACTGTGAGCGGCACAATCGTCTTTGCGCGAAGAAGCCGCTTCTTGGGCTCCGGCAGCCGGCGAGAGCGGCAGCTTCGGGAAGGTGAAGAAGCAAGCTGTACCACACTGGGATTGTGTGCGCACCTTGCCAACTGATAGAAAACAGTACCTTTGCACTCTCCTGACTTTTCCAATCACAGGAACATTCGATTGGAAGCTGTTTTGGACAACTTTTCTTTTCTTCCTGCCAAACACTTGGCAGACATCCGTGCAACTTCTAGAACACGATGGGAGATGTTTTCTGTGCTGGCACAGTTTTTCCTAGCCAGACATAGTGGAAAAGCTTGTTGCCGAGGTGTAGATGAGAAGAGGAGCTAAAGAGGAAGGTAGGATGCTCTCCGGAGGTAAGAGCCGCTGCCGGGCGTCTTTCGGCAGAAGCCGCGCTAAGGAGAGCACTGTGAGCGGCACAATCGTCTTTGCGCGAAGAAGCCGCTTCTTGGGCTCCGGCAGCCGGCGAGAGCGGCAGCTTCGGGAAGGTGAAGAAGCAAGCTGTACAACACTGGGATTGTGTGCGCACCTTGCCAACTGATAGAAAACAGTACCTTTGCACTCTCCTGACTTTTCCAATCACAGGAACATTCGATTGGAAGCTGTTTTGGACAACTTTTCTTTTCTTCCTGCCAAACACTTGGCAGACATCCGTGCAACTTCTAGAACACGATGGGAGATGTTTTCTGTGCTGGCACAGTTTTTCCTAGCCAGACATAGTGGAGAAGCTTGTTGCCGAGGTGTAGATGAGAAGAGGAGCTAAAGAGGAAGGTAGGATGCTCTCCGGAGGTAAGAGCCGCTGCCGGGCGTCTTTCGGCAGAAGCCGCGCTAAGGAGAGCACTGTGAGCGGCACAATCGTCTTTGCGCGAAGAAGCCGCTTCTTGGGCTCCGGCAGCCGGCGAGAGCGGCAGCTTCGGGAAGGTGAAGAAGCAAGCTGTACCACACTGGGATTGTGTGCGCACCTTGCCAACTGATAGAAAACAGTACCTTTGCACTCTCCTGACTTTTCCAATCACAGGAACATTCGATTGGAAGCTGTTTTGGACAACTTTTCTTTTCTTCCTGCCAAACACTTGGCAGACATCCGTGCAACTTCTAGAACACGATGGGAGATGTTTTCTGTGCTGGCACAGTTTTTCCTAGCCAGACATAGTGGAGAAGCTTGTTGCCGAGGTGTAGATGAGAAGAGGAGCTAAAGAGGAAGGTAGGATGCTCCCGGAGGTAAGAGCCGCTGCCGGGCGTCTTTCGGCAGAAGCCGCGCTAAGGAGAGCACTGTGAGCGGCACAATCGTCTTTGCGCGAAGAAGCCGCTTCTTGGGCTCCGGCAGCCGGCGAGAGCGGCAGCTTCGGGAAGGTGAAGAAGCAAGCTGTACAACACTGGGATTGTGTGCGCACCTTGCCAACTGATAGAAAACAGTACCTTTGCACTCTCCTGACTTTTCCAATCACAGGAACATTCGATTGGAAGCTGTTTTGGACAACTTTTCTTTTCTTCCTGCCAAACACTTGGCAGACATCCGTGCAACTTCTAGAACACGATGGGAGATGTTTTCTGTGCTGGCACAGTTTTTCCTAGCCAGACATAGTGGAAAAGCTTGTTGCCGAGGTGTAGATGAGAAGAGGAGCTAAAGAGGAAGGTAGGATGCTCTCCGGAGGTAAGAGCCGCTGCCGGGCGTCTTTCGGCAGAAGCCGCGCTAAGGAGAGCCCTGTGAGCGGCACAATCGTCTTTGCGCGAAGAAGCCGCTTCTTGGGCTCCGGCAGCCGGCGAGAGCGGCAGCTTCGGGAAGGTGAAGAAGCAAGCTGTACAACACTGGGATTGTGTGCGCACCTTGCCAACTGATAGAAAACAGTACCTTTGCACTCTCCTGACTTTTCCAATCACAGGAACATTCGATTGGAAGCTGTTTTGGACAACTTTTCTTTTCTTCCTGCCAAACACTTGGCAGACATCCGTGCAACTTCTAGAACACGATGGGAGATGTTTTCTGTGCTGGCACAGTTTTTCCTAGCCAGACATAGTGGAAAAGCTTTTTGCCGAGGTGTAGATGAGAAGAGGAGCTAAAGAGGAAGGTAGGATGCTCTCCGGAGGTAAGAGCCGCTGCCGGGCGTCTTTCGGCAGAAGCCGCGCTAAGGAGAGCACTGTGAGCGGCACAATCGTCTTTGCGCGAAGAAGCCGCTTCTTGGGCTCCGGCAGCCGGCGAGAGCGGCAGCTTCGGGAAGGTGAAGAAGCAAGCTGTACCACACTGGGATTGTGTGCGCACCTTGCCAACTGATAGAAAACAGTACCTTTGCACTCTCCTGACTTTTCCAATCACAGGAACATTCGATTGGAAGCTGTTTTGGACAACTTTTCTTTTCTTCCTGCCAAACACTTGGCAGACATCCGTGCAACTTCTAGAACACGATGGGAGATGTTTTCTGTGCTGGCACAGTTTTTCCTAGCCAGACATAGTGGAAAAGCTTGTTGCCGAGGTGTAGATGAGAAGAGGAGCTAAAGAGGAAGGTAGGATGCTCTCCGGAGGTAAGAGCCGCTGCCGGGCGTCTTTCGGCAGAAGCCGCGCTAAGGAGAGCACTGTGAGCGGCACAATCGTCTTTGCGCGAAGAAGCCGCTTCTTGGGCTCCGGCAGCCGGCGAGAGCGGCAGCTTCGGGAAGGTGAAGAAGCAAGCTGTACCACACTGGGATTGTGTGCGCACCTTGCCAACTGATAGAAAACAGTACCTTTGCACTCTCCTGACTTTTCCAATCACAGGAACATTCGATTGGAAGCTGTTTTGGACAACTTTTCTTTTCTTCCTGCCAAACACTTGGCAGACACCCGTGCAACTTCTAGAACACGATGGGAGATGTTTTCTGTGCTGGCACAGTTTTTCCTAGCCAGACATAGTGGAAAAGCTTGTTGCCGAGGTGTAGATGAGAAGAGGAGCTAAAGAGGAAGGTAGGATGCTCTCCGGAGGTAAGAGCCGCTGCCGGGCGTCTTTCGGCAGAAGCCGCGCTAAGGAGAGCACTGTGAGCGGCACAATCGTCTTTGCGCGAAGAAGCCGCTTCTTGGGCTCCGGCAGCCGGCGAGAGCGGCAGCTTCGGGAAGGTGAAGAAGCAAGCTGTACAACACTGGGATTGTGTGCGCACCTTGCCAACTGATAGAAAACAGTACCTTTGCACTCTCCTGACTTTTCCAATCACAGGAACATTCGATTGGAAGCTGTTTTGGACAACTTTTCTTTTCTTCCTGCCAAACACTTGGCAGACATCCGTGCAACTTCTAGAACACGATGGGAGATGTTTTCTGTGCTGGCACAGTTTTTCCTAGCCAGACATAGTGGAGAAGCTTGTTGCCGAGGTGTAGATGAGAAGAGGAGCTAAAGAGGAAGGTAGGATGCTCTCCGGAGGTAAGAGCCGCTGCCGGGCGTCTTTCGGCAGAAGCCGCGCTAAGGAGAGCACTGTGAGCGGCACAATCGTCTTTGCGCGAAGAAGCCGCTTCTTGGGCTCCGGCAGCCGGCGAGAGCGGCAGCTTCGGGAAGGTGAAGAAGCAAGCTGTACCACACTGGGATTGTGTGCGCACCTTGCCAACTGATAGAAAACAGTACCTTTGCACTCTCCTGACTTTTCCAATCACAGGAACATTCGATTGGAAGCTGTTTTGGACAACTTTTCTTTTCTTCCTGCCAAACACTTGGCAGACATCCGTGCAACTTCTAGAACACGATGGGAGATGTTTTCTGTGCTGGCACAGTTTTTCCTAGCCAGACATAGTGGAAAAGCTTGTTGCCGAGGTGTAGATGAGAAGAGGAGCTAAAGAGGAAGGTAGGATGCTCCCGGAGGTAAGAGCCGCTGCCGGGCGTCTTTCGGCAGAAGCCGCGCTAAGGAGAGCACTGTGAGCGGCACAATCGTCTTTGCGCGAAGAAGCCGCTTCTTGGGCTCCGGCAGCCGGCGAGAGCGGCAGCTTCGGGAAGGTGAAGAAGCAAGCTGTACAACACTGGGATTGTGTGCGCACCTTGCCAACTGATAGAAAACAGTACCTTTGCACTCTCCTGACTTTTCCAATCACAGGAACATTCGATTGGAAGCTGTTTTGGACAACTTTTCTTTTCTTCCTGCCAAACACTTGGCAGACATCCGTGCAACTTCTAGAACACGATGGGAGATGTTTTCTGTGCTGGCACAGTTTTTCCTAGCCAGACATAGTGGAAAAGCTTGTTGCCGAGGTGTAGATGAGAAGAGGAGCTAAAGAGGAAGGTAGGATGCTCTCCGGAGGTAAGAGCCGCTGCCGGGCGTCTTTCGGCAGAAGCCGCGCTAAGGAGAGCCCTGTGAGCGGCACAATCGTCTTTGCGCGAAGAAGCCGCTTCTTGGGCTCCGGCAGCCGGCGAGAGCGGCAGCTTCGGGAAGGTGAAGAAGCAAGCTGTACAACACTGGGATTGTGTGCGCACCTTGCCAACTGATAGAAAACAGTACCTTTGCACTCTCCTGACTTTTCCAATCACAGGAACATTCGATTGGAAGCTGTTTTGGACAACTTTTCTTTTCTTCCTGCCAAACACTTGGCAGACATCCGTGCAACTTCTAGAACACGAGGGGAGATGTTTTCTGTGCTGGCACAGTTTTTCCTAGCCAGACATAGTGGAAAAGCTTTTTGCCGAGGTGTAGATGAGAAGAGGAGCTAAAGAGGAAGGTAGGATGCTCTCCGGAGGTAAGAGCCGCTGCCGGGCGTCTTTCGGCAGAAGCCGCGCTAAGGAGAGCACTGTGAGCGGCACAATCGTCTTTGCGCGAAGAAGCCGCTTCTTGGGCTCCGGCAGCCGGCGAGAGCGGCAGCTTCGGGAAGGTGAAGAAGCAAGCTGTACCACACTGGGATTGTGTGCGCACCTTGCCAACTGATAGAAAACAGTACCTTTGCACTCTCCTGACTTTTCCAATCACAGGAACATTCGATTGGAAGCTGTTTTGGACAACTTTTCTTTTCTTCCTGCCAAACACTTGGCAGACATCCGTGCAACTTCTAGAACACGATGGGAGATGTTTTCTGTGCTGGCACAGTTTTTCCTAGCCAGACATAGTGGAAAAGCTTGTTGCCGAGGTGTAGATGAGAAGAGGAGCTAAAGAGGAAGGTAGGATGCTCTCCGGAGGTAAGAGCCGCCGCCGGGCGTCTTTCGGCAGAAGCCGCGCTAAGGAGAGCACTGTGAGCGGCACAATCGTCTTTGCGCGAAGAAGCCGCTTCTTGGGCTCCGGCAGCCGGCGAGAGCGGCAGCTTCGGGAAGGTGAAGAAGCAAGCTGTACAACACTGGGATTGTGTGCGCACCTTGCCAACTGATAGAAAACAGTACCTTTGCACTCTCCTGACTTTTCCAATCACAGGAACATTCGATTGGAAGCTGTTTTGGACAACTTTTCTTTTCTTCCTGCCAAACACTTGGCAGACATCCGTGCAACTTCTAGAACACGATGGGAGATGTTTTCTGTGCTGGCACAGTTTTTCCTAGCCAGACATAGTGGAAAAGCTTGTTGCCGAGGTGTAGATGAGAAGAGGAGCTAAAGAGGAAGGTAGGATGCTCTCCGGAGGTAAGAGCCGCTGCCGGGCGTCTTTCGGCAGAAGCCGCGCTAAGGAGAGCCCTGTGAGCGGCACAATCGTCTTTGCGCGAAGAAGCCGCTTCTTGGGCTCCGGCAGCCGGCGAGAGCGGCAGCTTCGGAAAGGTGAAGAAGCAAGCTGTACAACACTGGGATTGTGTGCGCACCTTGCCAACTGATAGAAAACAGTACCTTTGCACTCTCCTGACTTTTCCAATCACAGGAACATTCGATTGGAAGCTGTTTTGGACAACTTTTCTTTTCTTCCTGCCAAACACTTGGCAGACATCCGTGCAACTTCTAGAACACGAGGGGAGATGTTTTCTGTGCTGGCACAGTTTTTCCTAGCCAGACATAGTGGAAAAGCTTTTTGCCGAGGTGTAGATGAGAAGAGGAGCTAAAGAGGAAGGTAGGATGCTCTCCGGAGGTAAGAGCCGCTGCCGGGCGTCTTTCGGCAGAAGCCGCGCTAAGGAGAGCACTGTGAGCGGCACAATCGTCTTTGCGCGAAGAAGCCGCTTCTTGGGCTCCGGCAGCCGGCGAGAGCGGCAGCTTCGGGAAGGTGAAGAAGCAAGCTGTACCACACTGGGATTGTGTGCGCACCTTGCCAACTGATAGAAAACAGTACCTTTGCACTCTCCTGACTTTTCCAATCACAGGAACATTCGATTGGAAGCTGTTTTGGACAACTTTTCTTTTCTTCCTGCCAAACACTTGGCAGACATCCGTGCAACTTCTAGAACACGATGGGAGATGTTTTCTGTGCTGGCACAGTTTTTCCTAGCCAGACATAGTGGAAAAGCTTGTTGCCGAGGTGTAGATGAGAAGAGGAGCTAAAGAGGAAGGTAGGATGCTCTCCGGAGGTAAGAGCCGCTGCCGGGCGTCTTTCGGCAGAAGCCGCGCTAAGGAGAGCACTGTGAGCGGCACAATCGTCTTTGCGCGAAGAAGCCGCTTCTTGGGCTCCGGCAGCCGGCGAGAGCGGCAGCTTCGGGAAGGTGAAGAAGCAAGCTGTACAACACTGGGATTGTGTGCGCACCTTGCCAACTGATAGAAAACAGTACCTTTGCACTCTCCTGACTTTTCCAATCACAGGAACATTCGATTGGAAGCTGTTTTGGACAACTTTTCTTTTCTTCCTGCCAAACACTTGGCAGACATCCGTGCAACTTCTAGAACACGATGGGAGATGTTTTCTGTGCTGGCACAGTTTTTCCTAGCCAGACATAGTGGAGAAGCTTGTTGCCGAGGTGTAGATGAGAAGAGGAGCTAAAGAGGAAGGTAGGATGCTCTCCGGAGGTAAGAGCCGCTGCCGGGCGTCTTTCGGCAGAAGCCGCGCTAAGGAGAGCACTGTGAGCGGCACAATCGTCTTTGCGCGAAGAAGCCGCTTCTTGGGCTCCGGCAGCCGGCGAGAGCGGCAGCTTCGGGAAGGTGAAGAAGCAAGCTGTACCACACTGGGATTGTGTGCGCACCTTGCCAACTGATAGAAAACAGTACCTTTGCACTCTCCTGACTTTTCCAATCACAGGAACATTCGATTGGAAGCTGTTTTGGACAACTTTTCTTTTCTTCCTGCCAAACACTTGGCAGACATCCGTGCAACTTCTAGAACACGATGGGAGATGTTTTCTGTGCTGGCACAGTTTTTCCTAGCCAGACATAGTGGAAAAGCTTGTTGCCGAGGTGTAGATGAGAAGAGGAGCTAAAGAGGAAGGTAGGATGCTCCCGGAGGTAAGAGCCGCTGCCGGGCGTCTTTCGGCAGAAGCCGCGCTAAGGAGAGCACTGTGAGCGGCACAATCGTCTTTGCGCGAAGAAGCCGCTTCTTGGGCTCCGGCAGCCGGCGAGAGCGGCAGCTTCGGGAAGGTGAAGAAGCAAGCTGTACAACACTGGGATTGTGTGCGCACCTTGCCAACTGATAGAAAACAGTACCTTTGCACTCTCCTGACTTTTCCAATCACAGGAACATTCGATTGGAAGCTGTTTTGGACAACTTTTCTTTTCTTCCTGCCAAACACTTGGCAGACATCCGTGCAACTTCTAGAACACGATGGGAGATGTTTTCTGTGCTGGCACAGTTTTTCCTAGCCAGACATAGTGGAAAAGCTTGTTGCCGAGGTGTAGATGAGAAGAGGAGCTAAAGAGGAAGGTAGGATGCTCTCCGGAGGTAAGAGCCGCTGCCGGGCGTCTTTCGGCAGAAGCCGCGCTAAGGAGAGCCCTGTGAGCGGCACAATCGTCTTTGCGCGAAGAAGCCGCTTCTTGGGCTCCGGCAGCCGGCGAGAGCGGCAGCTTCGGGAAGGTGAAGAAGCAAGCTGTACCACACTGGGATTGTGTGCGCACCTTGCCAACTGATAGAAAACAGTACCTTTGCACTCTCCTGCCTTTTCCAATCACATGAACATTCGATTGGAACATGTTTTGGACAACTTTTCTTTTCTCCCTGCCAAACACCTGGCAGACCTCTGTGCATCCTCTAGAAGACGATGGGAGGTGTTTTCTGTGCTGGCACAGTTTCTCCCTGCCAGATATAGTGGAAAAGCTTTTTGCTAAGATGTAGAAGAGAAGAGACGCTAAAGACGAAGGTACCATGCTGTTCGGAGCTAGGCGCCTCTCCCGGGCGTCTTTCGGAGAAGCCGCGCTAAGGAGAGCACTGTGAGCGGCACAATCGTCTTTGCGCGAAGAAGGCGCTTCTTCCCCTCCGGGAGCCGGCGAGAGCGGCAGCTTCGGAAAGGTGAAGAAGGAAGCTGTACAAGACTGGGATTGTGTGCGCAGCTTGCCAACTGATAGAAAACAGTACCTTTGCACTCTCCTGCCTTTTCCAATCACATGAACATTCGATTGGAACATGTTTTGGACAACTTTTCTTTTCTCCCTGCCAAACACCTGGCAGATTCTGTGCATCCTCTAGAATACGATGGGAGATGTTTTCTGTGCTGGCACAGTTTCTCCCTGCCAGATATAGTGGAAAAGCTTTTTGCTAAGATGTAGAAGAGAAGAGACGCTAAAGACGAAGGTACCATGCTGTTCGGAGCTAGGCGCCTCTCCCGGGCGTCTTTCGGAGAAGCCGCGCTAAGGAGAGCACTGTGAGCGGCACAATCGTCTTTGCGCGAAGAAGGCGCTTCTTCCCCTCCGGGAGCCGGCGAGAGCGGCAGCTTCGGAAAGGTGAAGAAGGAAGCTGTACAAGACTGGGATTGTGTGCGCAGCTTGCCAACGGATAGAAAACAGTACCTTTGCACTCTCCTGACTTTTCCAATCTCATGAACATTCGATTGGAAGCTGTTGTGAACAAGTTTTTTCTCATCTTCCAAAACACTCGGCACTTTTCCGTGCAAAGTCAAGAACATGATGGGAGATGTTTTTTTTGCTGGAACAATTTTTTCCAGACAGATATAGTGGAAAAGCTTTTTTGCTAAGACGTGGAAGAGAAGAGACGCTAAAGATGAAGGTACCATGCTGTCCAGAGCTAAGCGCTGCTCCCGGGCGTCAATCGGAGAAGCCGCGCTAAGGAGAGCACTGTGAGCGGCACAATCGTCTTTGCGCGAAGAAGGCGCTTCTTCCCCTCTGGGAGCCGGCGAGAGCGGCAGCTTCGGAAAGGTGAAGAAGGAAGCTGTACAACACTGGGATTGTGTGCGCAGCTTGCCATCTGATAGAAAACAGTACCTTTGCACTCTCCTGACTTTTCCAATCTCATGAATATTTGATTGGAAGCTGTTTTGGACAACTTTTCTTTTCTCCCTGCCAAACACCTGGCAGACCTCTGTGCATTCTCTAGAAGACGATGGGAGATGTTTTCTGTGCTGGCACAGTTTTTTCTAGCCAGACATAGTGGAAAAGCTTTCTGCTTCGATGTAGACCTCAAAAGACGCTAAAGACGAAGGTACCATGCTCTCCGGAGCTAAGTGCTGCTCCCGGGCGTCTTTCAGAGAAGCCGCGCTAAGGAGAGCACTGTGAGCGGCACAATCGTCTTTGCGCGAAGAAGGCGCTTCTTCCCCTCCGGGAGCCGGCGAGAGCGGCAGCTTCGGAAAGGTGAAGAAGGAAGCTGTACAAGACTGGGATTGTGTGCGCAGCTTGCCAACTGATGGAAAACAGTACCTTTGCACTCTCCTGACTTTTCCAATCTCAGGAACATTCGATTGGAAGCTGTTTTGGACAAGCTTCTTTCCCTTCTTCCAAAACACTCGGCACTTTCCCGTGCAACGTCTAGAACACGATGGGAGATGTATTCTGTGCTGGCACAGTTTTTTCTAGCCAGACATAGTGGAAAAGCTTTTTGCTAAGATGTAGACGGGAAGAGACGCTAAAGATAAAAGCACCATGCTTTCCGGAGCTAGGCGCCTCTCCCGGGCGTCTTTCGGGGAAGCCGCGCTAAGGAGAGCACTGTGAGCGGCACAATCGTCTTTGCGCGAAGAAGGCGCTTCTTCCCCTCCGGGAGCCGGCGAGAGCGGCAGCTTCGGAAAGGTGAAGAAGGAAGCTGTACAAGACTGGGATTGTGTGCGCAGCTTGCCAACTGATAGAAAACAGTACCTTTGCACTCTCCTGACTTTTCCAATCACATGAATATTTGATTGGAAGCTGTTTTGGACAACTTTTCTTTTCTCCCTGCCAAACACCTGGCAGACCTCTGTGCATCCTCTAGAAGACGATGGGAGGTGTTTTCTGTGCTGGCACAGTTTCTCCCTGCCAGATATAGTGGAAAAGCTTTTTGCTAAGATGTAGAAGAGAAGAGACGCTAAAGACGAAGGTACCATGCTGTTCGGAGCTAGGCGCCTCTCCCGGGCGTCTTTCGGAGAAGCCGCGCTAAGGAGAGCACTGTGAGCGGCACAATCGTCTTTGCGCGAAGAAGGCGCTTCTTCCCCTCCGGGAGCCGGCGAGAGCGGCAGCTTCGGAAAGGTGAAGAAGGAAGCTGTACAAGACTGGGATTGTGTGCGCAGCTTGCCAACTGATAGAAAACAGTACCTTTGCACTCTCCTGCCTTTTCCAATCACATGAACATTCGATTGGAACATGTTTTGGACAACTTTTCTTTTCTCCCTGCCAAACACCTGGCAGATTCTGTGCATCCTCTAGAATACGATGGGAGATGTTTTCTGTGCTGGCACAGTTTCTCCCTGCCAGATATAGTGGAAAAGCTTTTTGCTAAGATGTAGACGAGAAGAGACGCTAAAGACGAAGGTACCATGCTGTTCGGAGCTAGGCGCCTCTCCCGGGCGTCTTTCGGAGAAGCCGCGCTAAGGAGAGCACTGTGAGCGGCACAATCGTCTTTGCGCGAAGAAGGCGCTTCTTCCCCTCCGGGAGCCGGCGAGAGCGGCAGCTTCGGAAAGGTGAAGAAGGAAGCTGTACAAGACTGGGATTGTGTGCGCAGCTTGCCAACTGATAGAAAACAGTACCTTTGCACTCTCCTGACTTTTCCAATCTCATGAATATTCGATTGGAAGCTGTTGTGAACAAGTTTCTTTCTCATCTTCCAAAACACTCGGCACTTTTCCGTGCAAAGTCAAGAACATGATGGGAGATGTTTTTTTTGCTGGAACAATTTTTTCCAGCCAGATATAGTGGAAAAGCTTTTTTGCTAAGACGTGGAAGAGAAGAGACGCTAAAGATGAAGGTACCATGCTGTTCGGAGCTAGGCGCCTCTCCCGGGCGTCTTTCGGGGAAGCCGCGCTAAGGAGAGCACTGTGAGCGGCACAATCGTCTTTGCGCGAACAAGGCGCTTCTTCCCCTCCGGGAGCCGGCGAGAGCGGCAGCTTCGGAAAGGTGAAGAAGGAAGCTGTACAACACTGGGATTGTGTGCGCAGCTTGCCATCTGATAGAAAACAGTACCTTTGCACTCTCCTGACTTTTCCAATCTCATGAATATTTGATTGGAAGCTGTTTTGGACAACTTTTCTTTTCTCCCTGCCAAACACCTGGCAGACCTCTGTGCATTCTCTAGAAGACGATGGGAGATGTTTTCTGTGCTGGCACAGTTTTTTCTAGCCAGACATAGTGGAAATGCTTTCTGCTTCGATGTAGACCTCAAAAGACGCTAAAGACGAAGGTACCATGCTGTCCGGAGCTAAGTGCTGCTCCCGGGCGTCTTTCAGAAAAGCCGCGCTAAGGGGGGCACTGTGAGCGGCACAATCGTCTTTGCGCGAAGAAGGCGCTTCTTCCCCTCCGGGAGCCGGCGAGAGCGGCAGCTTCGGAAAGGTGAAGAAGGAAGCTGTACAAGACTGGGATTGTGTGCGCAGCTTTCCAACTGATGGAAAACAGTACCTTTGCACTCTCCTGACTTTTCCAATCTCAGGAACATTCGATTGGAAGCTGTTTTGGACAAGCTTCTTTCCCTTCTTCCAAAACACTCGGCACTTTTCCGTGCAACGTCTAGAACACGATGGGAGATGTTTTCTGTGCTGGCACAGTTTTTTCTAGCCAGACATAGTGGAAAAGCTTTTTGCTAAGATGTAGACGGGAAGAGACGCTAAAGATAAAAGCACCATGCTTTCCGGAGCTAGGCGCCTCTCCCGGGCGTCTTTCGGGGAAGCCGCGCTAAGGAGAGCACTGTGAGCGGCACAATCGTCTTTGCGCGAAGAAGGCGCTTCTTCCCCCCTGGGAGCCGGCGAGAGCGGCAGCTTCGGAAAGGTGAAGAAGGAAGCTGTACAAGACTGGGATTGTGTGCGCAGCTTGCCAACTGATAGAAAACAGTACCTTTGCACTCTCCTGACTTTTCCAATCACATGAATATTTGATTGGAACATGTTTTGGACAACTTTTCTTTTCTCCCTGCCAAACACCTGGCAGACCTCTGTGCATCATCTAGAAGACGATGGGAGGTGTTTTCTGTGCTGGCACAGTTTCTCCCTGCCAGATATAGTGGAAAAGCTTTTTGCTAAGATGTAGAAGAGAAGAGACGCTAAAGACGAAGGTACCATGCTGTTCGGAGCTAGGCGCCTCTCCCGGGCGTCTTTCGGAGAAGCCGCGCTAAGGAGAGCACTGTGAGCGGCACAATCGTCTTTGCGCGAAGAAGGCGCTTCTTCCCCTCCGGGAGCCGGCGAGAGCGGCAGCTTCGGAAAGGTGAAGAAGGAAGCTGTACAAGACTGGGATTGTGTGCGCAGCTTGCCAACTGATAGAAAACAGTACCTTTGCACTCTCCTGCCTTTTCCAATCACATGAACATTCGATTGGAACATGTTTTGGACAACTTTTCTTTTCTCCCTGCCAAACACCTGGCAGATTCTGTGCATCCTCTAGAATACGATGGGAGATGTTTTCTGTGCTGGCACAGTTTCTCCCTGCCAGATATATTGGAAAAGTTTTTGCTAAGATGTAGAAGAGAAGAGACGCTAAAGACGAAGGTACCATGCTGTTCGGAGCTAGGCGCCTCTCCCGGGCGTCTTTCGGAGAAGCCGCGCTAAGGAGAGCACTGTGAGCGGCACAATCGTCTTTGCCCGAAGAAGGCGCTTCTTCCCCTCCGGGAGCCGGCGAGAGCGGCAGCTTCGGAAAGGTGAAGAAGGAAGCTGTACAAGATTGGGATTGTGTGCGCAGCTTGCCAACGGATAGAAAACAGTACCTTTGCACTCTCCTGACTTTTCCAATCTCATGAAAATTCGATTGGAAGCTGTTGTGAACAAGTTTCTTTCTCATCTTCCAAAACACTCGGCACTTTTCCGTGCAAAGTCAAGAACATGATGGGAGATGTTTTTTTTGCTGGAAAAATTTTTTCCAGACAGATATAGTGGAAAAGCTTTTTTGCTAAGACGTGGAAGAGAAGAGACGCTAAAGATGAAGGTACCATGCTGTCCAGAGCTAAGCGCTGCTCCCGGGCGTCAATCGGAGAAGCCGCGCTAAGGAAAGCACTGTGAGCGGCACAATCGTCTTTGCGCGAAGAAGGCGCTTCTTCCCCTCTGGGAGCCGGCGAGAGCGGCAGCTTCGGAAAGGTGAAGAAGGAAGCTGTACAACACTGGGATTGTGTGCGCAGCTTGCCATCTGATAGAAAACAGTACCTTTGCACTCTCCTGACTTTTCCAATCTCATGAATATTTGATTGGAAGCTGTTTTGGACAACTTTTCTTTTCTCCCTGCCAAACACCTGGCAGACCTCTGTGCATTCTCTAGAAGACGATGGGAGATGTTTTCTGTGCTGGCACAGTTTTTTCTAGCCAGACATAGTGGAAAAGCTTTCTGCTTCGATGTAGACCTCAAAAGACGCTAAAGACGAAGGTACCATGCTGTCCGGAGCTAAGTGCTGCTCCCGGGCGTCTTTCAGAGAAGCCGCGCTAAGGAGAGCACTGTGAGCGGCACAATCGTCTTTGCGCGAAGAAGGCGCTTCTTCCCCTCCGGGAGCCGGCGAGAGCGGCAGCTTCGGAAAGGTGAAGAAGGAAGCTGTACAAGACTGGGATTGTGTGCGCAGCTTTCCAACTGATGGAAAACAGTACCTTTGCACTCTCCTGACTTTTCCAATCTCAGGAACATTCGATTGGAAGCTGTTTTGGACAAGCTTCTTTCCCTTCTTCCAAAACACTCGGCACTTTTCCGTGCAACGTCTAGAACACGATGGGAGATGTTTTCTGTGCTGGCACAGTTTTTTCTAGCCAGACATAGTGGAAAAGCTTTTTGCTAAGATGTAGACGGGAAGAGACGCTAAAGATAAAAGCACCATGCTTTCCGGAGCTAGGCGCCTCTCCCGGGCGTCTTTCGGGGAAGCCGCGCTAAGGAGAGCACTGTGAGCGGCACAATCGTCTTTGCGCGAAGAAGGCGCTTCTTCCCCCCTGGGAGCCGGCGAGAGCGGCAGCTTCAGAAAGGTGAAGAAGGAAGCTGTACAAGACTGGGATTGTGTGCGCAGCTTGCCAACTGATAGAAAACAGTACCTTTGCACTCTCCTGACTTTTCCAATCACATGAATATTTGATTGGAAGCTGTTTTGGACAACTTTTCTTTTCTCCCTGCCAAACACCTGGCAGACCTCTGTGCATCATCTAGAAGACGATGGGAGGTGTTTTCTGTGCTGGCACAGTTTCTCCCTGCCAGATATAGTGGAAAAGCTTTTTGCTAAGATGTAGAAGAGAAGAGACGCTAAAGACGAAGGTACCATGCTGTTCGGAGCTAGGCGCCTCTCCCGGGCGTCTTTCGGAGAAGCCGCGCTAAGGAGAGCACTGTGAGCGGCACAATCGTCTTTGCGCGAAGAAGGCGCTTCTTCCCCTCCGGGAGCCGGCGAGAGCGGCAGCTTCGGAAAGGTGAAGAAGGAAGCTGTACAAGACTGGGATTGTGTGCGCAGCTTGCCAACGGATAGAAAACAGTACCTTTGCACTCTCCTGCCTTTTCCAATCACATGAACATTCGATTGGAACATGTTTTGGACAACTTTTCTTTTCTCCCTGCCAAACACCTGGCAGATCCTGTGCATCCTCTAGAATACGATGGGAGATGTTTTCTGTGCTGGCACAGTTTCTCCCTGCCAGATATAGTGGAAAAGCTTTTTGCTAAGATGTAGAAGAGAAGAGACGCTAAAGACGAAGGTACCATGCTGTTCGGAGCTAGGCGCCTCTCCCGGGCGTCTTTCGGAGAAGCCGTGCTAAGGAGAGCACTGTGAGCGGCACAATCGTCTTTGCGCGAAGAAGGCGCTTCTTCCCCTCCGGGAGCCGGCGAGAGCGGCAGCTTCGGAAAGGTGAAGAAGGAAGCTGTACAAGACTGGGATTGTGTGCGCAGCTTGCCAACGGATAGAAAACAGTACCTTTGCACTCTCCTGACTTTTCCAATCTCATGAACATTCGATTGGAAGCTGTTGTGAACAAGTTTCTTTCTCATCTTCCAAAACACTCGGCACTTTTCCGTGCAAAGTCAAGAACATGATGGGAGATATTTTTTTTGCTGGAACAATTTTTTCCAGACAGATATAGTGGAAAAGCTTTTTTGCTGAGACGTGGAAGAGAAGAGACGCTAAAGATGAAGGTACTATGCTGTCCAGAGCTAAGCGCTGCTCCCGGGCGCCTTTCGGAGAAGCCGCGCTAAGGAGAGCACTGTGAGCGGCACAATCGTCTTTGCGCGAAGAAGGCGCTTCTTCCCCTCTGGGAGCCGGCGAGAGCGGCAGCTTCGGAAAGGTGAAGAAGGAAGCTGTACAAGACTGGGATTGTGTGCGCAGCTTGCCATCTGATAGAAAACAGTACCTTTGCACTCTCCTGACTTTTCCAATCTCATGAATATTTGATTGGAAGCTGTTTTGGACAACTTTTCTTTTCTCCCTGCCAAACACCTGGCAGACCTCTGTGCATTCTCTAGAAGACGATGGGAGATGTTTTCTGTGCTGGCACAGTTTTTTCTAGCCAGACATAGTGGAAAAGCTTTCTGCTTCGATGTAGACCTCAAAAGACGCTAAAGACGAAGGTACCATGCTGTCCGGAGCTAAGTGCTTCTCCCGGGCGTCTTTCAGAGAAGCCGCGCTAAGGAGAGCACTGTGAGCGGCACAATCGTCTTTGCGCGAAGAAGGCGCTTCTTCCCCTCCGGGAGCCGGCGAGAGCGGCAGCTTCGGAAAGGTGAAGAAGGAAGCTGTACAAGACTGGGATTGTGTGCGCAGCTTTCCAACTGATGGAAAACAGTACCTTTGCACTCTCCTGACTTTTCCAATCTCAGGAACATTCGATTGGAAGCTGTTTTGGACAAGCTTCTTTCCCTTCTTCCAAAACACTCGGCACTTTTCCGTGCAACGTCTAGAACACGATGGGAGATGTTTTCTGTGCTGGCATAGTTTTTTCTAGCCAGACATAGTGGAAAAGCTTTTTGCTAAGATGTAGACGGGAAGAGACGCTAAAGATAAAAGCACCATGCTTTCCGGAGCTAGGCGCCTCTCCCGGGCGTCTTTCGGAGAAGCCGCGCTAAGGAGAGCACTGTGAGCGGCACAATCGTCTTTGCGCGAAGAAGGCGCTTCTTCCCCTCCGGGAGCCGGCGAGAGCGGCAGCTTCGGAAAGGTGAAGAAGGAAGCTGTACAAGACTGGGATTGTGTGCGCAGCTTGCCAACGGATAGAAAACAGTACCTTTGCACTCTCCTGACTTTTCCAATCACATGAACAATCGATTGGAAGCTTTTTTGGACAAGCTTCTTTCCCTTCTTCCAAAACACTCGGCAGAACTCCGTGTATCCTCTAGAACACTTTGGGAGATGTTTTCTGTGCTGGCACAGTTTCTCCCTGCCAGACATAGTGGAAAAGCTTTTTGCTAAGATGTAGACCACAAAAGACGTTAAGACGAAGGTACCATGCTCTCCGGAGCTAAGTGCTGCCCCCGGGCGTCTTTCGGAGAAGCCGCGCTAAGGAGAGCACTGTGAGCGGCACAATCATCTTTGCGCGAAGAAGGCGCTTCTTCCCCTCCGGGAGCCGGCGAGAGCGGCAGCTTCGGAAAGGTGAAGAAGGAAGCTGTACAAGACTGGGATTGTGTGCGCAGCTTGCCAACTGATAGAAAACAGTACCTTTGCACTCTCCTGACTTTTCCAATCTCATGAACATTTGATTGGAAGCTGTTTTGGACAAGCTTCTTTCCCTTCTTCCAAAACACTCGGCACTTTTCCGTGCAACGTCTAGAACACGATGGGAGATGTTTTCTGTGCTGGCACAGTTTCTCCCTGCCAGATATAGTGGAAAAGCATTTTGCTAAGATGTAGAAGAGAAGAGACGCTAAAGACGAAGGTGCCATGCTGTTCGGAGCTAGGCGCCTCTCCCGGGCGTCTTTCGGAGAAGCCGCGCTAAGGAGAGCACTGTGAGCGGCACAATCGTCTTTGCGCGAAGAAGGCGCTTCTTCCCCTCCGGGAGCCGGCGAGAGCGGCAGCTTCGGAAAGGTGAAGAAGGAAGCTGTACAAGACTGGGATTGTGTGCGCAGCTTGCCAACTGATAGAAAACAGTACCTTTGCACTCTCCTGACTTTTCCAATCACATGAACATTCGATTGGAAGCTGTTTTGGACAACTTTTCTTTTCTCCCTGCCAAACACCTGGCAGACCTCTGTGCATCCTCTAGAAGACAATGGGAGATGTTTTCTGTGCTGGCAAAATTTCTCCCTGCCAGACATAGTGGAAAAGCTTTCTGCTTCGATGTAGACCACAAAAGACGTAAAGACGAAGGTACCATGCTCTCCGGAGCTAAGTGCTGCTCCCGGGCGTCTTTCGGAGAAGCCGCGCTAAGGAGAGCACTGTGAGCGGCACAATCGTCTTTGTGCGAAGAAGGCGCTTCTTCCCCTCCGGGAGCCGGCGAGAGCGGCAGCTTCGGAAAGGTGAAGAAGGAAGCTGTACAAGACTGGGATTGTGTGCGCAGCTTGCCAACTGATAGAAAACAGTACCTTTGCACTCTCCTGACTTTTCGAATCTCATGAACATTCGATTGGAAGCTGTTTTGGACAAGCTTCTTTCCCTTTTTCCAAAACACTCGGCACATTTCCGTACAACGTCTAGAACACGATGTGAGATGTTTTCTGTGCTGGTACAGTTTTTTCTAGCCAGACATAGTGGAAAAGCTTTCTGCTTCGATGTACACCACAAAAGACGCTAAAGACGAAGGTACCATGCTGTCCGAAACTAGGCGCCTCTCCCGGGCGTCTTTCGGAGAAGCCGCGCTAAGGAGAGCACTGTGAGCGGCACAATCGTCTTTGCGCGAAGAAGGCGCTTCTTCCCCTCCGGGAGCCGGCGAGAGCGGCAGCTTCGGAAAGGTGAAGAAGGAAGCTGTACAAGACTGGGATTGTGTGCGCAGCTTGCCATCTGATAGAAAACAGTACCTTTGCACTCTCCTGACTTTTCCAATCACATGAATATTCGATTGGAAGCTGTTTAGGACAAGTTTCAGTCCCTTCTTCGAAAACACTCGGCAGACATCTGTGTATCCTCTAGAACACGTTGGGAGATGTTTTCTGTGCTGGCACAGTTTCTCCCTGCCAGATATAGTGGAAAAGCTTTTTGCTAAGATGTAGACCACAAATGACGTAAAGACGAAGGTACCATGCTCTCCGGAGCTAAGTGCTGCTCCCGGGCGTCTTTCGGAGAAGCCGCGCTAAGGAGAGCACTGTGAGAGGCACAATCGTCTTTGCGCGAAGAAGGCGCTTCTTCCCCTCCGGGAGCCGGCGAGAGCGGCAGCTTCGGAAAGGTGAAGAAGGAAGCTGTACAAGACTGGGATTGTGTGCGCAGCTTTCCAACTGATAGAAAACAGTACCTTTGCACTCTCCTGACTTTTCCAATCTCAGGAACATTCGATTGGAAGCTGTTTTGGACAAGCTTCTTTCCCTTCTTCCAAAACACTCGGCACTTTTCCGTGCAACGTCTAGAACACGATGGGAGATGTTTTCGGTGCTGGCACAGTTTTTTCTAGCCAGACATAGTGGAAAAGCTTTTTGCTAAGATGTAGAAGAGAAGAGACGCTAAAGACAGAGGTGCCATGCTGTGCGGAGCTAGGCGCCTCTCCCGGGCGTCTTTCGGAGATGCCGCGCTAAGGAGAGCACTGTGAGCGGCACAATCGTCTTTGCGCGAAGAAGGCGCTTCTTCCCCTCCGGGAGCCGGCGAGAGCGGCAGCTTCGGAAAGGTGAAGAAGGAAGCTGTACAAGACTGGGATTGTGTGCGCAGCTTGCCAACTGATAGAAAACAGTACCTTTGCACTCTCCTGACTTTTCCAATCACATGAACATTCGATTGGAAGCTGTTTTGGACAACTTTTCTTTTCTCCCTGCCAAACACCTGGCAGACCTCTGTGCATCCTCTAGAAGACGATGGGAGATGTTTTCTGTGCTGGCACAGTTTCTCCCTGCCAGATATAGTGGAAAAGCTTTTTGCTAAGATGTAGATGAGAAGAGACGCTAAAGACGAAGGTACCATGCTGTTCGGAGCTAGGCGCCTCTCCCGGGCGTCTTTCGGAGAAGCCGCGCTAAGGAGAGCACTGTGAGCGGCACAATCGTCTTTGCGCGAAGAAGGCGCTTCTTCCCCTCCGGGAGCCGGCGAGAGCGGCAGCTTCGGAAAGGTGAAGAAGGAAGCTGTACAAGACTGGGATTGTGTGCGCAGCTTGCCAACGGATAGAAAACAGTACCTTTGCACTCTCCTGACTTTTCCAATCTCATGAACATTCGATTGGAAGCTGTTTTGGACAAGTTTCTTTCTCAGCTTCCAAAACACTCGGCACTTTTCCGTGCAAAGTCAAGAACATGATGGGAGATGTTTTTTTTGCTGGAACAATTTTTTCCAGCCAGATATAGTGGAAAAGCTTTTTTGCTAAGACGTGGAAGAGAAGAGACGCTAAAGATGAAGGTACCATGCTGTCCAGAGCTAAGCGCTGCTCCCGGGCGTCTTTCGGAGAAGCCGCGCTAAGGAGAGCACTGTGAGCGGCACAATCGTCTTTGCGCGAAGAAGGCGCTTCTTCCCCTCCGGGAGCCGGCGAGAGCGGCAGCTTCGGAAAGGTGAAGAAGGAAGCTGTACAAGACTGGGATTGTGTGCGCAGCTTTCCAACTGATGGAAAACAGTACCTTTGCACTCTCCTGACTTTTCCAATCTCAGGAACATTCGATTGGAAGCTGTTTTGGACAACTTTTCTTTTCTCCCTGCCAAACACCTGGCAGATTCTGTGCATTCTCTAGAAGACGATGGGAGATGTTTTCTGTGCTGGCACAGTTTTTTCTAGCCAGACATAGTGGAAAAGCTTTCTGCTTCGATGTAGACCTCAAAAGACGCTAAAGACGAAGGTACCATGCTGTTGGGAGCTAAGTGCTGCTCCCGGGCGTCTTTCAGAGAAGCCGCGCTAAGGAGAGCACTGTGAGCGGCACAATCGTCTTTGCGCGAAGAAGGCGCTTCTTCCCCTCCGGGAGCCGGCGAGAGCGGCAGCTTCGGAAAGGTGAAGAAGGAAGCTGTACAAGACTGGGATTGTGTGCGCAGCTTTCCAACTGATGGAAAACAGTACCTTTGCACTCTCCTGACTTTTCCAATCTCAGGAACATTCGATTGGAAGCTGTTTTGGACAAGCTTCTTTCCCTTCTTCCAAAACACTTGGCACTTTTCCGTGCAACGTCTAGAACACGATGGGAGATGTTTTCTGTGCTGGCACAGTTTTTTCTAGCCAGACATAGTGGAAAAGCTTTTTGCTAAGATGTAGACGGGAAGAGACGCTAAAGATAAAAGCACCATGCTTTCCGGAGCTAGGCGCCTCTCCCGGGCGTCTTTCGGGGAAGCCGCGCTAAGGAGAGCACTGTGAGCGGCACAATCGTCTTTGCGCGAAGAAGGCGCTTCTTCCCCTCCGGGAGCCGGCGAGAGCGGCAGCTTCGGAAAGGTGAAGAAGGAAGCTGTACAAGACTGGGATTGTGTGCGCAGCTTTCCAACTGATGGAAAACAGTACCTTTGCACTCTCCTGACTTTTCCAATCTCAGGAACATTCGATTGGAAGCTGTTTTGGACAAGCTTCTTTCCCTTCTTCCAAAACACTCGGCACTTTTCCGTGCAACGTCTAGAACACGATGGGAGATGTTTTCTGTGCTGGCACAGTTTTTTCTAGCCAGACATAGTGGAAAAGCTTTTTGCTAAGATGTAGACGGGAAGAGACGCTAAAGATAAAAGCACCATGCTTTCCGGAGCTAGGCGCCTCTCCCGGGCGTCTTTCGGAGAAGCCGCGCTAAGGAGAGCACTGTGAGCGGCACAATCGTCTTTGCGCGAAGAAGGCGCTTCTTCCCCTCCGGGAGCCGGCGAGAGCGGCAGCTTCGGAAAGGTGAAGAAGGAAGCTGTACAAGACTGGGATTGTGTGCGCAGCTTGCCAACTGATAGAAAACAGTACCTTTGCACTCTCCTGACTTTTCCAATCACATGAACATTCGATTGGAAGCTGTTTTGGACAACTTTTCTTTTCTCCCTGCCAAACACCTGGCAGACCTCTGTGCATCCTCTAGAAGACAATGGGAGATGTTTTCTGTGCTGGCAAAATTTCTCCCTGCCAGACATAGTGGAAAAGCTTTCTGCTTCGATGTAGACCACAAAAGACGTAAAGACGAAGGTACCATGCTCTCCGGAGCTAAGTGCTGCTCCCGGGCGTCTTTCGGAGAAGCCGCGCTAAGGAGAGCACTGTGAGCGGCACAATCGTCTTTGTGCGAAGAAGGCGCTTCTTCCCCTCCGGGAGCCGGCGAGAGCGGCAGCTTCGGAAAGGTGAAGAAGGAAGCTGTACAAGACTGGGATTGTGTGCGCAGCTTGCCAACTGATAGAAAACA
Source organism: Melospiza melodia melodia (assembly GCF_035770615.1). Classification (NCBI taxonomy): domain Eukaryota; kingdom Metazoa; phylum Chordata; class Aves; order Passeriformes; family Passerellidae; genus Melospiza; species Melospiza melodia. Next base: position 14,014,061 of record NC_086210.1, on the reverse strand, counting down.
GTACCTTTGCACTCTCCTGACTTTTCGAATCTCATGAACATTCGATTGGAAGCTGTTTTGGACAAGCTTCTTTCCCTTTTTCCAAAACACTCGGCACATTTCCGTACAACGTCTAGAACACGATGTGAGATGTTTTCTGTGCTGGTACAGTTTTTTCTAGCCAGACATAGTGGAAAAGCTTTCTGCTTCGATGTACACCACAAAAGACGCTAAAGACGAAGGTACCATGCTGTCCGAAACTAGGCGCCTCTCCCGGGCGTCTTTCGGAGAAGCCGCGCTAAGGAGAGCACTGTGAGCGGCACAATCGTCTTTGCGCGAAGAAGGCGCTTCTTCCCCTCCGGGAGCCGGCGAGAGCGGCAGCTTCGGAAAGGTGAAGAAGGAAGCTGTACAAGACTGGGATTGTGTGCGCAGCTTGCCATCTGATAGAAAACAGTACCTTTGCACTCTCCTGACTTTTCCAATCACATGAATATTCGATTGGAAGCTGTTTAGGACAAGTTTCAGTCCCTTCTTCGAAAACACTCGGCAGACATCTGTGTATCCTCTAGAACACGTTGGGAGATGTTTTCTGTGCTGGCACAGTTTCTCCCTGCCAGATATAGTGGAAAAGCTTTTTGCTAAGATGTAGACCACAAATGACGTAAAGACGAAGGTACCATGCTCTCCGGAGCTAAGTGCTGCTCCCGGGCGTCTTTCGGAGAAGCCGCGCTAAGGAGAGCACTGTGAGAGGCACAATCGTCTTTGCGCGAAGAAGGCGCTTCTTCCCCTCCGGGAGCCGGCGAGAGCGGCAGCTTCGGAAAGGTGAAGAAGGAAGCTGTACAAGACTGGGATTGTGTGCGCAGCTTTCCAACTGATAGAAAACAGTACCTTTGCACTCTCCTGACTTTTCCAATCTCAGGAACATTCGATTGGAAGCTGTTTTAGACAAGCTTCTTTCCCTTCTTCCAAAACACTCGGCACTTTTCCGTGCAACGTCTAGAACACGATGGGAGATGTTTTCGGTGCTGGCACAGTTTTTTCTAGCCAGACATAGTGGAAAAGCTTTTTGCTAAGATGTAGAAGAGAAGAGACGCTAAAGACAGAGGTGCCATGCTGTGCGGAGCTAGGCGCCTCTCCCGGGCGTCTTTCGGAGATGCCGCGCTAAGGAGAGCACTGTGAGCGGCACAATCGTCTTTGCGCGAAGAAGGCGCTTCTTCCCCTCCGGGAGCCGGCGAGAGCGGCAGCTTCGGAAAGGTGAAGAAGGAAGCTGTACAAGACTGGGATTGTGTGCGCAGCTTGCCAACTGATAGAAAACAGTACCTTTGCACTCTCCTGACTTTTCCAATCACATGAACATTCGATTGGAAGCTGTTTTGGACAACTTTTCTTTTCTCCCTGCCAAACACCTGGCAGACCTCTGTGCATCCTCTAGAAGACGATGGGAGATGTTTTCTGTGCTGGCACAGTTTCTCCCTGCCAGATATAGTGGAAAAGCTTTTTGCTAAGATGTAGATGAGAAGAGACGCTAAAGACGAAGGTACCATGCTGTTCGGAGCTAGGCGCCTCTCCCGGGCGTCTTTCGGAGAAGCCGCGCTAAGGAGAGCACTGTGAGCGGCACAATCGTCTTTGCGCGAAGAAGGCGCTTCTTCCCCTCCGGGAGCCGGCGAGAGCGGCAGCTTCGGAAAGGTGAAGAAGGAAGCTGTACAAGACTGGGATTGTGTGCGCAGCTTGCCAACGGATAGAAAACAGTACCTTTGCACTCTCCTGACTTTTCCAATCTCATGAACATTCGATTGGAAGCTGTTTTGGACAAGTTTCTTTCTCAGCTTCCAAAACACTCGGCACTTTTCCGTGCAAAGTCAAGAACATGATGGGAGATGTTTTTTTTGCTGGAACAATTTTTTCCAGCCAGATATAGTGGAAAAGCTTTTTTGCTAAGACGTGGAAGAGAAGAGACGCTAAAGACGAAGGTACCATGCTGTTCGGAGCTAGGCGCCTCTCCCGGGCGTCTTTCGGAGAAGCCGCGCTAAGGAGAGCACTGTGAGCGGCACAATCGTCTTTGCGCGAAGAAGGCGCTTCTTCCCCTCCGGGAGCCGGCGAGAGCGGCAGCTTCGGAAAGGTGAAGAAGGAAGCTGTACAAGACTGGGATTGTGTGCGCAGCTTTCCAACTGATGGAAAACAGTACCTTTGCACTCTCCTGACTTTTCCAATCTCAGGAACATTCGATTGGAAGCTGTTTTGGACAACTTTTCTTTTCTCCCTGCCAAACACCTGGCAGATTCTGTGCATTCTCTAGAAGACGATGGGAGATGTTTTCTGTGCTGGCACAGTTTTTTCTAGCCAGACATAGTGGAAAAGCTTTCTGCTTCGATGTAGACCTCAAAAGACGCTAAAGACGAAGGTACCATGCTGTTGGGAGCTAAGTGCTGCTCCCGGGCGTCTTTCAGAGAAGCCGCGCTAAGGAGAGCACTGTGAGCGGCACAATCGTCTTTGCGCGAAGAAGGCGCTTCTTCCCCTCCGGGAGCCGGCGAGAGCGGCAGCTTCGGAAAGGTGAAGAAGGAAGCTGTACAAGACTGGGATTGTGTGCGCAGCTTTCCAACTGATGGAAAACAGTACCTTTGCACTCTCCTGACTTTTCCAATCTCAGGAACATTCGATTGGAAGCTGTTTTGGACAAGCTTCTTTCCCTTCTTCCAAAACACTTGGCACTTTTCCGTGCAACGTCTAGAACACGATGGGAGATGTTTTCTGTGCTGGCACAGTTTTTTCTAGCCAGACATAGTGGAAAAGCTTTTTGCTAAGATGTAGACGGGAAGAGACGCTAAAGATAAAAGCACCATGCTTTCCGGAGCTAGGCGCCTCTCCCGGGCGTCTTTCGGGGAAGCCGCGCTAAGGAGAGCACTGTGAGCGGCACAATCGTCTTTGCGCGAAGAAGGCGCTTCTTCCCCTCCGGGAGCCGGCGAGAGCGGCAGCTTCGGAAAGGTGAAGAAGGAAGCTGTACAAGACTGGGATTGTGTGCGCAGCTTTCCAACTGATGGAAAACAGTACCTTTGCACTCTCCTGACTTTTCCAATCTCAGGAACATTCGATTGGAAGCTGTTTTGGACAAGCTTCTTTCCCTTCTTCCAAAACACTCGGCACTTTTCCGTGCAACGTCTAGAACACGATGGGAGATGTTTTCTGTGCTGGCACAGTTTTTTCTAGCCAGACATAGTGGAAAAGCTTTTTGCTAAGATGTAGACGGGAAGAGACGCTAAAGATAAAAGCACCATGCTTTCCGGAGCTAGGCGCCTCTCCCGGGCGTCTTTCGGAGAAGCCGCGCTAAGGAGAGCACTGTGAGCGGCACAATCGTCTTTGCGCGAAGAAGGCGCTTCTTCCCCTCCGGGAGCCGGCGAGAGCGGCAGCTTCGGAAAGGTGAAGAAGGAAGCTGTACAAGACTGGGATTGTGTGCGCAGCTTGCCAACTGATAGAAAACAGTACCTTTGCACTCTCCTGACTTTTCCAATCACATGAACATTCGATTGGAAGCTGTTTTGGACAACTTTTCTTTTCTCCCTGCCAAACACCTGGCAGACCTCTGTGCATCCTCTAGAAGACGATGGGAGATGTTTTCTGTGCTGGCACAGTTTCTCCCTGCCAGATATAGTGGAAAAGCTTTTTGCTAAGATGTAGAAGAGAAGAGACGCTAAAGACGAAGGTACCATGCTGTTGGGAGCTAGGCGCCTCTCCCGGGCGTCTTTCGGAGAAGCCGCGCTAAGGAGAGCACTGTGAGCGGCACAATCGTCTTTGCGCGAAGAAGGCGCTTCTTCCCCTCCGGGAGCCGGCGAGAGCGGCAGCTTCGGAAAGGTGAAGAAGGAAGCTGTACAAGACTGGGATTGTGTGCGCAGCTTGCCAACAGATAGAAAACAGTACCTTTGAACTCTCCTGCCTTTTCCAATCACATGAACATTCGATTGGAAGCTGTTTTGGACAACTTTTCTTTTCTCCCTGCCAAACACCTGGCAGACCTCTGTGCATCCTCTAGAAGACGATGGGAGATGTTTTCTGTGCTGGCAAAATTTCTCCCTGCCAGACATAGTGGAAAAGCTTTCTGCTTCGATGTAGACCAAAAAAGACGTTAAGACGAAGGTACCATGCTCTCCGGAGCTAAGTGCTGCTCCCGGGCGTCTTTCGGAGAAGCCGCGCTAAGGAGAGCACTGTGAGCGGCACAATCGTCTTTGCGCGAAGAAGGCGCTTCTTCCCCTCCGGGAGCCGGCGAGAGCGGCAGCTTCGGAAAGGTGAAGAAGGAAGCTGTACAAGACTGGGATTGTGTGCGCAGCTTGCCAACGGATAGAAAACAGTACCTTTGCACTCTCCTGACTTTTCCAATCTCATGAACATTCGATTGGAAGCTGTTTTGGACAAGCTTCTTTCCCTTTTTCCAAAACACTCGGCACATTTCCGTACAACGTCTAGAACACGATGGGAGATGTTTTCTGTGCTGGTACAGTTTTTTCTAGCCAGACATAGTGGAAAAGCTTTCTGCTTCGATGTACACCACAAAAGACGCTAAAGACGAAGGTACCATGCTGTCCGAAACTAGGCGCCTCTCCCGGGCGTCTTTCGGAGAAGCCGCGCTAAGGAGAGCACTGTGAGCGGCACAATCGTCTTTGCGCGAAGAAGGCGCTTCTTCCCCTCCGGGAGCCGGCGAGAGCGGCAGCTTCGGAAAGGTGAAGAAGGAAGCTGTACAAGACTGGGATTGTGTGCGCAGCTTGCCATCTGATAGAAAACAGTACCTTTGCACTCTCCTGACTTTTCCAATCTCATGAACATTCGATTGGAAGCTGTTGTGAACAAGTTTCTTTTCCTTCTTGCAAAACACTCGGCAGATATCTGTGTATCCTCTAGAACACGTTGGGAGATGTTTTCTGTGCTGGCACAGTTTCTCCCTGCCAGATATTGTGGAAAAGCTTTTTGCTAAGATGTAGACCACAAATGACGTAAAGACGAAGGTACCATGCTCTCCGGAGCTAAGTGCTGCTCCCGGGCGTCTTTCGGAGAAGCCGCGCTAAGGAGAGCACTGTGAGAGGCACAATCGTCTTTGCGCGAAGAAGGCGCTTCTTCCCCTCCGGGAGCCGGCGAGAGCGGCAGCTTCGGAAAGGTGAAGAAGGAAGCTGTACAAGACTGGGATTGTGTGCGCAGCTTTCCAACTGATGGAAAACAGTACCTTTGCACTCTCCTGACTTTTCCAATCTCAGGAACATTCGATTGGAAGCTGTTTTGGACAAGCTTCTTTCCCTTCTTCCAAAACACTCGGCACTTTTCCGTGCAACGTCTAGAACACGATGGGAGATGTTTTCTGTGCTGGCACAGTTTTTTATAGCCAGACATAGTGGAAAAGCTTTTTGCTAAGATGTAGAAGAGAAGAGACGCTAAAGACAGAGGTGCCATGCTGTTCGGAGCTAGGCGCCTCTCCCGGGCGTCTTTCGGAGAAGCCGCGCTAAGGAGAGCACTGTGAGCGGCACAATCGTCTTTGCGCGAAGAAGGCGCTTCTTCCCCTCCGGGAGCCGGCGAGAGCGGCAGCTTCGGAAAGGTGAAGAAGGAAGCTGTACAAGACTGGGATTGTGTGCGCAGCTTGCCAACTGATAGAAAACAGTACCTTTGCACTCTCCTGACTTTTCCAATCACATGAACATTCGATTGGAAGCTGTTTTGGACAACTTTTCTTTTCTCCCTGCCAAACACCTGGCAGACCTCTGTGCATCCTCTAGAAGACGATGGGAGATGTTTTCTGTGCTGGCACAGTTTCTCCCTGCCAGATATAGTGGAAAAGCTTTTGCTAAGATGTAGAAGAGAAGAGACGCTAAAGACGAAGGTACCATGCTGTTGGGAGCTAGGCGCCTCTCCCGGGCGTCTTTCGGAGAAGCCGCGCTAAGGAGAGCACTGTGAGCGGCACAATCGTCTTTGCGCGAAGAAGGCGCTTCTTCCCCTCCGGGAGCCGGCGAGAGCGGCAGCTTCGGAAAGGTGAAGAAGGAAGCTGTACAAGAATGGGATTGTGTGCGCAGCTTTCCAACTGATGGAAAACAGTACCTTTGCACTCTCCTGATTTTCCAATCTCAGGAACATTCGATTGGAAGCTGTTTTGGACAAGCTTCTTTCCCTTCTTCCAAAACACTCGGCACTTTTCCGTGCAACGTCTAGAACACGATGGGAGATGTTTTCTGTGCTGGCACAGTTTTTTCTAGCCAGACATAGTGGAAAAGCTTTTTGCTAAGATGTAGACGGGAAGAGACGCTAAAGATAAAAGCACCATGCTTTCCGGAGCTAGGCGCCTCTCCCGGGCGTCTTTCGGGGAAGCCGCGCTAAGGAGAGCACTGTGAGCGGCACAATCGTCTTTGCGCGAAGAAGGCGCTTCTTCCCCTCCGGGAGCCGGCGAGAGCGGCAGCTTCGGAAAGGTGAAGAAGGAAGCTGTACAAGACTGGGATTGTGTGTGCAGCTTTCCAACTGATGGAAAACAGTACCTTTGCACTCTCCTGACTTTTCCAATCTCAGGAACATTCGATTGGAAGCTGTTTTGGACAAGCTTCTTTCCCTTCTTCCAAAACACTCGGCACTTTTCCGTGCAACGTCTAGAACACGATGGGAGATGTTTTCTGTGCTGGCACAGTTTTTTCTAGCCAGACATAGTGGAAAAGCTTTTTGCAAAGATGTAGACGGGAAGAGACGCTAAAGATAAAAGCACCATGCTTTCCGGAGCTAGGCGCCTCTCCCGGGCGTCTTTCGGAGAAGCCGCGCTAAGGAGAGCACTGTGAGCGGCACAATCGTCTTTGCGCGAAGAAGGCGCTTCTTCCCCTCCGGGAGCCGGCGAGAGCGGCAGCTTCGGAAAGGTGAAGAAGGAAGCTGTACAAGACTGGGATTGTGTGCGCAGCTTGCCAACTGATAGAAAACAGTACCTTTGCACTCTCCTGACTTTTCCAATCACATGAACATTCGATTGGAAGCTGTTTTGGACAACTTTTCTTTTCTCCCTGCCAAACACCTGGCAGACCTCTGTGCATCCTCTAGAAGACGATGGGAGATGTTTTCTGTGCTGGCACAGTTTCTCCCTGCCAGATATAGTGGAAAAACTTTTTGCTAAGATGTAGAAGAGAAGAGACGCTAAAGACGAAGGTACCATGCTGTTCGGAGCTAGGCGCCTCTCCCGGGCGTCTTTCGGAGAAGCCGCGCTAAGGAGAGCACTGTGAGCGGCACAATCGTCTTTGCGCGAAGAAGGCGCTTCTTCCCCTCCGGGAGCTGGCGAGAGCGGCAGCTTCGGAAAGGTGAAGAAGGAAGCTGTACAAGACTGGGATTGTGTGCGCAGCTTGCCAACTGATAGAAAACAGTACCTTTGCACTCTCCTGCCTTTTCCAATCACATGAACATTCGATTGGAATATGTTTTGGACAACTTTTCTTTTCTCCCTGCCAAACACCTGGCAGACCTCTGTGCATCCTCTAGAAGACGATGGGAGATGTTTTCTGTGCTGGCAAAATTTCTCCCTGCCAGACATAGTGGAAAAGCTTTCTGCTTCGATGTAGACCAAAAAAGACGTTAAGACGAAAGTACCATGCTCTCCGGAGCTAAGTGCTGCTCCCGGGCGTCTTTCGGAGAAGCCGCGCTAAGGAGAGCACTGTGAGCGGCACAATCGTCTTTGCGCGAAGAAGGCGCTTCTTCCCCTCCGGGAGCCGGCGAGAGCGGCAGCTTCGGAAAGGTGAAGAAGGAAGCTGTACAAGACTGGGATTTTGTGCGCAGCTTGCCAACTGATAGAAAACAGTACCTTTGCACTCTCCTGACTTTTCGAATCTCATGAACATTCGATTGGAAGCTGTTTTGGACAAGCTTCTTTCCCTTTTTCCAAAACACTCGGCACATTTCCGTACAACGTCTAGAACACGATGGGAGATGTTTTCTGTGCTGGTACAGTTTTTTCTAGCCAGACATAGTGGAAAAGCTTTTTGCTAAGATGTAGACCACAAATGACGTAAAGACGAAGGTACCATGCTCTCCGGAGCTAAGTGCTGCTCCCGGGCGTCTTTCGGAGAAGCCGCGCTAAGGAGAGCACTGTGAGAGGCACAATCGTCTTTGCGCGAAGAAGGCGCTTCTTCCCCTCCGGGAGCCAGCGAGAGCGGCAGCTTCGGAAAGGTGAAGAAGGAAGCTGTACAAGACTGGGATTGTGTGCGCAGCTTTCCAACTGATGGAAAACAGTACCTTTGCACTCTCCTGACTTTTCCAATCTCAGGAACATTCGATTGGAAGCTGTTTTGGACAAGCTTCTTTCCCTTCTTCCAAAACACTCGGCACTTTTCCGTGCAACGTCTAGAACACGATGGGAGATGTTTTCTGTGCTGGCACAGTTTTTTCTAGCCAGACATAGTGGAAAAGCTTTTTGCTAAGATGTAGAAGAGAAGAGACGCTAAAGACAGAGGTGCCATGCTGTTCGGAGCTAGGCGCCTCTCCCGGGCGTCTTTCGGAGAAGCCGCGCTAAGGAGAGCACTGTGAGCGGCACAATCGTCTTTGCGCGAAGAAGGCGCTTCTTCCCCTCCGGGAGCCGGCGAGAGCGGCAGCTTCGGAAAGGTGAAGAAGGAAGCTGTACAAGACTGGGATTGTGTGTGCAGCTTGCCAACTGATAGAAAACAGTACCTTTGCACTCTCCTGACTTTTCCAATCACATGAACATTCGATTGGAAGCTGTTTTGGACAACTTTTCTTTTCTCCCTGCCAAACAGCTGGCAGACCTCTGTGCATCCTCTAGAAGACGATGGGAGATGTTTTCTGTGCTGGCACAGTTTCTCCCTGCCAGATATAGTGGAAAAGCTTTTTGCTAAGATGTAGAAGAGAAGAGACGCTAAAGACGAAGGTACCATGCTGTTCGGAGCTAGGCGCCTCTCCCGGGCGTCTTTCGGAGAAGCCGCGCTAAGGAGAGCACTGTGAGCGGCACAATCGTCTTTGCGCGAAGAAGGCGCTTCTTCCCCTCCGGGAGCCGGCGAGAGCGGCAGCTTCGGAAAGGTGAAGAAGGAAGCTGTACAAGACTGGGATTGTGTGCGCAGCTTGCCAACGGATAGAAAACAGTACCTTTGCACTCTCCTGACTTTTCCAATCTCATGAACATTCGATTGGAAGCTGTTGTGAACAAGTTTCTTTCTCAGCTTCCAAAACACTCGGCACTTTTCCGTGCAAAGTCAAGAACATGATGGGAGATGTTTTTTTTGCTGGAACAATTTTTTCCAGCCAGATATAGTGGAAAAGCCTTTTTGCTAAGACGTGGAAGAGAAGAGACGCTAAAGATGAAGGTACCATGCTGTCCAGAGCTAAGCGCTGCTCCCGGGCGTCTTTCGGAGAAGCCGCGCTAAGGAGAGCACTGTGAGCGGCACAATCGTCTTTGCGCGAAGAAGGCGCTTCTTCCCCTCCGGGAGCCGGCGAGAGCGGCAGCTTCGGAAAGGTGAAGAAGGAAGCTGTACAAGACTGGGATTGTGTGCGCAGCTTTCCAACTGATGGAAAACAGTACCTTTGCACTCTCCTGACTTTTCCAATCTCAGGAACATTCGATTGGAAGTTGTTTTGGACAACTTTTCTTTTCTCCCTGCCAAACACCTGGCAGACCTCTGTGCATTCTCTAGAACACGATGGGAGATGTTTTCTGTGCTGGCACAGTTTTTTCTAGCCAGACATAGTGGAAAAGCTTTTTGCTAAGATGTAGACGGGAAGAGACGCTAAAGATAAAAGCACCATGCTTTCCGGAGCTAGGCGCCTCTCCCGGGCGTCTTTCGGGGAAGCCGCGCTAAGGAGAGCACTGTGAGCGGCACAATCGTCTTTGCGCGAAGAAGGCGCTTCTTCCCCTCCGGGAGCCGGCGAGAGCGGCAGCTTCGGAAAGGTGAAGAAGGAAGCTGTACAAGACTGGGATTGTGTGTGCAGCTTTCCAACTGATGGAAAACAGTACCTTTGCACTCTCCTGACTTTTCCAATCTCAGGAACATTCGATTGGAAGCTGTTTTGGACAAGCTTCTTTCCCTTCTTCCAAAACACTCGGCACTTTTCCGTGCAACGTCTAGAACACGATGGGAGATGTTTTCTGTGCTGGCACAGTTTTTTCTAGCCAGACATAGTGGAAAAGCTTTTTGCTAAGATGTAGACGGGAAGAGACGCTAAAGATAAAAGCACCATGCTTTCCGGAGCTAGGCGCCTCTCCCGGGCGTCTTTCGGAGAAGCCGCGCTAAGGAGAGCACTGTGAGCGGCACAATCGTCTTTGCGCGAAGAAGGCGCTTCTTCCCCTCCGGGAGCCGGCGAGAGCGGCAGCTTCGGAAAGGTGAAGAAGGAAGCTGTACAAGACTGGGATTGTGTGCGCAGCTTGCCAACTGATAGAAAACAGTACCTTTGCACTCTCCTGACTTTTCCAATCACATGAACATTCGATTGGAAGCTGTTTTGGACAACTTTTCTTTTCTCCCTGCCAAACACCTGGCAGACCTCTGTGCATCCTCTAGAAGACGATGGGAGATGTTTTCTGTGCTGGCACAGTTTCTCCCTGCCAGATATAGTGGAAAAACTTTTTGCTAAGATGTAGAAGAGAAGAGACGCTAAAGACGAAGGTACCATGCTGTTCGGAGCTAGGCGCCTCTCCCGGGCGTCTTTCGGAGAAGCCGCGCTAAGGAGAGCACTGTGAGCGGCACAATCGTCTTTGCGCGAAGAAGGCGCTTCTTCCCCTCCGGGAGCTGGCGAGAGCGGCAGCTTCGGAAAGGTGAAGAAGGAAGCTGTACAAGACTGGGATTGTGTGCGCAGCTTGCCAACTGATAGAAAACAGTACCTTTGCACTCTCCTGCCTTTTCCAATCACATGAACATTCGATTGGAATATGTTTTGGACAACTTTTCTTTTCTCCCTGCCAAACACCTGGCAGACCTCTGTGCATCCTCTAGAAGACGATGGGAGATGTTTTCTGTGCTGGCAAAATTTCTCCCTGCCAGACATAGTGGAAAAGCTTTCTGCTTCGATGTAGACCAAAAAAGACGTTAAGACGAAGGTACCATGCTCTCCGGAGCTAAGTGCTGCTCCCGGGCGTCTTTCGGAGAAGCCGCGCTAAGGAGAGCACTGTGAGCGGCACAATCGTCTTTGCGCGAAGAAGGCGCTTCTTCCCCTCCGGGAGCCGGCGAGAGCGGCAGCTTCGGAAAGGTGAAGAAGGAAGCTGTACAAGACTGGGATTTTGTGCGCAGCTTGCCAACTGATAGAAAACAGTACCTTTGCACTCTCCTGACTTTTCGAATCTCATGAACATTCGATTGGAAGCTGTTTTGGACAAGCTTCTTTCCCTTTTTCCAAAACACTCGGCACATTTCCGTACAACGTCTAGAACACGATGGGAGATGTTTTCTGTGCTGGTACAGTTTTTTCTAGCCAGACATAGTGGAAAAGCTTTTTGCTAAGATGTAGACCACAAATGACGTAAAGACGAAGGTACCATGCTCTCCGGAGCTAAGTGCTGCTCCCGGGCGTCTTTCGGAGAAGCCGCGCTAAGGAGAGCACTGTGAGAGGCACAATCGTCTTTGCGCGAAGAAGGCGCTTCTTCCCCTCCGGGAGCCAGCGAGAGCGGCAGCTTCGGAAAGGTGAAGAAGGAAGCTGTACAAGACTGGGATTGTGTGCGCAGCTTTCCAACTGATGGAAAACAGTACCTTTGCACTCTCCTGACTTTTCCAATCTCAGGAACATTCGATTGGAAGCTGTTTTGGACAAGCTTCTTTCCCTTCTTCCAAAACACTCGGCACTTTTCCGTGCAACGTCTAGAACACGATGGGAGATGTTTTCTGTGCTGGCACAGTTTTTTCTAGCCAGACATAGTGGAAAAGCTTTTTGCTAAGATGTAGAAGAGAAGAGACGCTAAAGACAGAGGTGCCATGCTGTTCGGAGCTAGGCGCCTCTCCCGGGCGTCTTTCGGAGAAGCCGCGCTAAGGAGAGCACTGTGAGCGGCACAATCGTCTTTGCGCGAAGAAGGCGCTTCTTCCCCTCCGGGAGCCGGCGAGAGCGGCAGCTTCGGAAAGGTGAAGAAGGAAGCTGTACAAGACTGGGATTGTGTGTGCAGCTTGCCAACTGATAGAAAACAGTACCTTTGCACTCTCCTGACTTTTCCAATCACATGAACATTCGATTGGAAGCTGTTTTGGACAACTTTTCTTTTCTCCCTGCCAAACAGCTGGCAGACCTCTGTGCATCCTCTAGAAGACGATGGGAGATGTTTTCTGTGCTGGCACAGTTTCTCCCTGCCAGATATAGTGGAAAAGCTTTTTGCTAAGATGTAGAAGAGAAGAGACGCTAAAGACGAAGGTACCATGCTGTTCGGAGCTAGGCGCCTCTCCCGGGCGTCTTTCGGAGAAGCCGCGCTAAGGAGAGCACTGTGAGCGGCACAATCGTCTTTGCGCGAAGAAGGCGCTTCTTCCCCTCCGGGAGCCGGCGAGAGCGGCAGCTTCGGAAAGGTGAAGAAGGAAGCTGTACAAGACTGGGATTGTGTGCGCAGCTTGCCAACGGATAGAAAACAGTACCTTTGCACTCTCCTGACTTTTCCAATCTCATGAACATTCGATTGGAAGCTGTTGTGAACAAGTTTCTTTCTCAGCTTCCAAAACACTCGGCACTTTTCCGTGCAAAGTCAAGAACATGATGGGAGATGTTTTTTTTGCTGGAACAATTTTTTCCAGCCAGATATAGTGGAAAAGCCTTTTTGCTAAGACGTGGAAGAGAAGAGACGCTAAAGATGAAGGTACCATGCTGTCCAGAGCTAAGCGCTGCTCCCGGGCGTCTTTCGGAGAAGCCGCGCTAAGGAGAGCACTGTGAGCGGCACAATCGTCTTTGCGCGAAGAAGGCGCTTCTTCCCCTCCGGGAGCCGGCGAGAGCGGCAGCTTCGGAAAGGTGAAGAAGGAAGCTGTACAAGACTGGGATTGTGTGCGCAGCTTTCCAACTGATGGAAAACAGTACCTTTGCACTCTCCTGACTTTTCCAATCTCAGGAACATTCGATTGGAAGTTGTTTTGGACAACTTTTCTTTTCTCCCTGCCAAACACCTGGCAGACCTCTGTGCATTCTCTAGAAGACGATGGGAGATGTTTTCTGTGCTGGCACAGTTTTTTCTAGCCAGACATAGTGGAAAAGCTTTCTGCTTCGATGTAGACCTCAAAAGACGCTAAAGACGAAGGTACCATGCTGTCCGGAGCTAAGTGCTGCTCCCGGGCGTCTTTCAGAAAAGCCGCGCTAAGGAGAGCACTGTGAGCGGCACAATCGTCTTTGCGCGAAGAAGGCGCTTCTTCCCCTCCGGGAGCCGGCGAGAGCGGCAGCTTCGGAAAGGTGAAGAAGGAAGCTGTACAAGACTGGGATTGTGTGCGCAGCTTTCCAACTGATGGAAAACAGTACCTTTGCACTCTCCTGACTTTTCCAATCTCAGGAACATTCGATTGGAAGCTGTTTTGGACAAGCTTCTTTCCCTTCTTCCAAAACACTCGGCACTTTTCCGTGCAACGTCTAGAACACGATGGGAGATGTTTTCTGTGCTGGCACAGTTTTTTCTAGCCAGACATAGTGGAAAAGCTTTTTGCTAAGATGTAGACGGGAAGAGACGCTAAAGATAAAAGCACCATGCTTTCCGGAGCTAGGCGCCTCTCCCGGGCGTCTTTCGGAGAAGCCGCGCTAAGGAGAGCACTGTGAGCGGCACAATCGTCTTTGCGCGAAGAAGGCGCTTCTTCCCCTCCGGGAGCCGGCGAGAGCGGCAGCTTCGGAAAGGTGAAGAAGGAAGCTGTACAAGACTGGGATTGTGTGCGCAGCTTGCCAACTGATAGAAAACAGTACCTTTGCACTCTCCTGACTTTTCCAATCACATGAACATTCGATTGGAAGCTGTTTTGGACAACTTTTCTTTTCTCCCTGCCAAACACCTGGCAGACCTCTGTGCATCCTCTAGAAGACGATGGGAGATGTTTTCTGTGCTGGCACAGTTTCTCCCTGCCAGATATAGTGGAAAAGCTTTTTGCTAAGATGTAGAAGAGAAGAGACGCTAAAGACGAAGGTACCATGCTGTTCGGAGCTAGGCGCCTCTCCCGGGCGTCTTTCGGAGAAGCCGCGCTAAGGAGAGCACTGTGAGCGGCACAATCGTCTTTGCGCGAAGAAGGCGCTTCTTCCCCTCCGGGAGCTGGCGAGAGCGGCAGCTTCGGAAAGGTGAAGAAGGAAGCTGTACAAGACTGGGATTGTGTGCGCAGCTTGCCAACTGATAGAAAACAGTACCTTTGCACTCTCCTGCCTTTTCCAATCACATGAACATTCGATTGGAATCTGTTTTGGACAACTTTTCTTTTCTCCCTGCCAAACACCTGGCAGACCTCTGTGCATCCTCTAGAAGACGATGGGAGATGTTTTCTGTGCTGGCAAAATTTCTCCCTGCCAGACATAGTGGAAAAGCTTTCTGCTTCGATGTAGACCAAAAAAGACGTTAAGACGAAGGTACCATGCTCTCCGGAGCTAAGTGCTGCTCCCGGGCGTCTTTCGGAGAAGCCGCGCTAAGGAGAGCACTGTGAGCGGCACAATCGTCTTTGCGCGAAGAAGGCGCTTCTTCCCCTCCGGGAGCCGGCGAGAGCGGCAGCTTCGGAAAGGTGAAGAAGGAAGCTGTACAAGACTGGGATTGTGTGCGCAGCTTGCCAACTGATAGAAAACAGTACCTTTGCACTCTCCTGACTTTTCGAATCTCATGAACATTCGATTGGAAGCTGTTTTGGACAAGCTTCTTTCCCTTTTTCCAAAACACTCGGCACATTTCCGTACAACGTCTAGAACACGATGGGAGATGTTTTCTGTGCTGGTACAGTTTTTTCTAGCCAGACATAGTGGAAAAGCTTTCTGCTTCGATGTACACCACAAAAGACGCTAAAGACGAAGGTACCATGCTGTCCGAAACTAGGCACCTCTCCCGGGCGTCTTTCGGAGAAGCCGCGCTAAGGAGAGCACTGTGAGCGGCACAATCGTCTTTGCGCGAAGAAGGCGCTTCTTCCCCTCCGGGAGCCGGCGAGAGCGGCAGCTTCGGAAAGGTGAAGAAGGAAGCTGTACAAGACTGGGATTGTGTGCGCAGCTTGCCATCTGATAGAAAACAGTACCTTTGCACTCTCCTGACTTTTCCAATCTCATGAACATTCGATTGGAAGCTGTTGTGAACAAGTTTCTTTTCCTTCTTGCAAAACACTCGGCAGATATCTGTGTATCCTCTAGAACACGTTGGGAGATGTTTTCTGTGCTGGCACAGTTTCTCCCTGCCAGATATTGTGGAAAAGCTTTTTGCTAAATGTAGACCACAAATGACGTAAAGACGAAGGTACCATGCTCTCCGGAGCTAAGTGCTGCTCCCGGGCGTCTTTCGGAGAAGCCGCGCTAAGGAGAGCACTGTGAGAGGCACAATCGTCTTTGCGCGAAGAAGGCGCTTCTTCCCCTCCGGGAGCCGGCGAGAGCGGCAGCTTCGGAAAGGTGAAGAAGGAAGCTGTACAAGACTGGGATTGTGTGCGCAGCTTTCCAACTGATGGAAAACAGTACCTTTGCACTCTCCTGACTTTTCCAATCTCAGGAACATTCGATTGGAAGCTGTTTTGGACAAGCTTCTTTCCCTTCTTCCAAAACACTCGGCACTTTTCCGTGCAACGTCTAGAACACGATGGGAGATGTTTTCTGTGCTGGCACAGTTTTTTCTAGCCAGACATAGTGGAAAAGCTTTTTGCTAAGATGTAGAAGAGAAGAGACGCTAAAGACAGAGGTGCCATGCTGTTCGGAGCTAGGCGCCTCTCCCGGGCGTCTTTCGGAGAAGCCGCGCTAAGGAGAGCACTGTGAGCGGCACAATCGTCTTTGCGCGAAGAAGGCGCTTCTTCCCCTCCGGGAGCCGGCGAGAGCGGCAGCTTCGGAAAGGTGAAGAAGGAAGCTGTACAAGACTGGGATTGTGTGCGCAGCTTGCCAACTGATAGAAAACAGTACCTTTGCACTCTCCTGACTTTTCCAATCACATGAACATTCGATTGGAAGCTGTTTTGGACAACTTTTCTTTTCTCCCTGCCAAACAGCTGGCAGACCTCTGTGCATCCTCTAGAAGACGATGGGAGATGTTTTCTGTGCTGGCACAGTTTCTCCCTGCCAGATATAGTGGAAAAGCTTTTTGCTAAGATGTAGAAGAGAAGAGACGCTAAAGACGAAGGTACCATGCTGTTCGGAGCTAGGCGCCTCTCCCGGGCGTCTTTCGGAGAAGCCGCGCTAAGGAGAGCACTGTGAGCGGCACAATCGTCTTTGCGCGAAGAAGGCGCTTCTTCCCCTCCGGGAGCCGGCCAGAGCGGCAGCTTCGGAAAGGTGAAGAAGGAAGCTGTACAAGACTGGGATTGTGTGCGCAGCTTGCCAACGGATAGAAAACAGTACCTTTGCACTCTCCTGACTTTTCCAATCTCATGAATATTTGATTGGAAGCTGTTTTGGACAACTTTTCTTTTCTCCCTGCCAAACACCTGGCAGACCTCTGTGCATTCTCTAGAAGACGATGGGAGATGTTTTCTGTGCTGGCACAGTTTTTTCTAGCCAGACATAGTGGAAAAGCTTTCTGCTTCGATGTAGACCTCAAAAGACGCTAAAGACGAAGGTACCATGCTGTCCGGAGCTAAGTGCTGCTCCCGGGCGTCTTTCAGAAAAGCCGCGCTAAGGAGAGCACTGTGAGCGGCAAAATCGTCTTTGCGCGAAGAAGGCGCTTCTTCCCCTCCGGGAGCCGGCGAGAGCGGCAGCTTCGGAAAGGTGAAGAAGGAAGCTGTACAAGACTGGGATTGTGTGCGCAGCTTTCCAACTGATGGAAAACAGTACCTTTGCACTCTCCTGACTTTTCCAATCTCAGGAACATTCGATTGGAAGCTGTTTTGGACAAGCTTCTTTCCCTTCTTCCAAAACACTCGGCACTTTTCCGTGCAACGTCTAGAACACGATGGGAGATGTTTTCTTTGCTGGCACAGTTTTTTCTAGCCAGACATAGTGGAAAAGCTTTTTGCTAAGATGTAGACGGGAAGAGACGCTAAAGATAAAAGCACCATGCTTTCCGGAGCTAGGCGCCTCTCCCGGGTGTCTTTCGGGGAAGCCGCGCTAAGGAGAGCACTGTGAGCGGCACAATCGTCTTTGCGCGAAGAAGGCGCTTCTTCCCCTCCGGGAGCCGGCAAGAGCGGCAGCTTCGGAAAGGTGAAGAAGGAAGCTGTACAAGACTGGGATTGTGTGCGCAGCTTTCCAACTGATGGAAAACAGTACCTTTGCACTCTCCTGACTTTTCCAATCTCAGGAACATTCGATTGGAAGCTGTTTTGGACAAGCTTCTTTCCCTTCTTCCAAAACACTCGGCACTTTTCCGTGCAACGTCTAGAACACGATGGGAGATGTTTTCTGTGCTGGCACAGTTTTTTCTAGCCAGACATAGTGGAAAAGCTTTTTGCTAAGATGTAGACGGGAAGGGACGCTAAAGATAAAAGCACCATGCTTTCCGGAGCTAGGCGCCTCTCCCGGGCGTCTTTCGGAGAAGCCGCGCTAAGGAGAGCACTGTGAGCGGCACAATCGTCTTTGCGCGAAGAAGGCGCTTCTTCCCCTCCGGGAGCCGGCGAGAGCGGCAGCTTCGGAAAGGTGAAGAAGGAAGCTGTACAAGACTGGGATTGTGTGCGCAGCTTGCCAACTGATAGAAAACAGTACCTTTGCACTCTCCTGACTTTTCCAATCACATGAACATTCGATTGGAAGCTGTTTTGGACAACTTTTCTTTTCTCCCTGCCAAACACCTGGCAGACCTCTGTGCATCCTCTAGAAGACGATGGGAGATGTTTTCTGTGCTGGCACAGTTTCTCCCTGCCAGACATAGTGGAAAAGCTTTTTGCTAAGATGTAGAAGAGAAGAGACGCTAAAGACGAAGGTACCATGCTGTTCGGAGCTAGGCGCCTCTCCCGGGCGTCTTTCGGAGAAGCCGCGCTAAGGAGAGCACTGTGAGCGGCACAATCGTCTTTGCGCGAAGAAGGCGCTTCTTCCCCTCCGGGAGCCGGCGAGAGCGGCAGCTTCGGAAAGGTGAAGAAGGAAGCTGTACAAGACTGGGATTGTGTGCGCAGCTTGCCAACTGATAGAAAACAGTACCTTTGCACTCTCCTGCCTTTTCCAATCACATGAACATTCGATTGGAATATGTTTTGGACAACTTTTCTTTTCCCCCTGCAAAACACCTGGCAGATTCTGTGCATCCTCTAGAATACGATGGGAGATGTTTTCTGTGCTGGCACAGTTTCTCCCTGCCAGATATAGTGGAAAAGCTTTTTGCTAAGATGTGGAAAGAAGAGACGCTAAAGACGAAGGTACCATGCTGTTCGGAGCTAGGCGCCTCTCCCGGGCGTCTTTCGGAGAAGCCGCGCTAAGGAGAGCACTGTGAGCGGCACAATCGTCTTTGCGCGAAGAAGGCGCTTCTTCCCCTCCGGGAGCCGGCGAGAGCGGCAGCTTCGGAAAGGTGAAGAAGGAAGCTGTACAAGACTGGGATTGTGTGCGCAGCTTGCCAACGGATAGAAAACAGTACCTTTGCACTCTCCTGACTTTTCCAATCTCATGAACATTCGATTGGAAGCTGTTTTGGACAAGCTTCTTTCCCTTCTTCCAAAACACTCGGCATGATTCCGTGGAACGTCTAGAACACGATGGGAGATGTTTTCTTTGCTGGCACAGTTTCTTCGAGCCAGACATAGTGGAAAAGCTTTCTGCTTCGATGTACACCACAAAAGACGCTAAAGCCGAAGGTACCATGCTGTCCGAAACTAGGCACCTCTCCCGGGCGTCTTTCGGAGAAGCCGCGCTAAGGAGAGCACTGTGAGCGGCACAATCGTCTTTGCGCGAAGAAGGCGCTTCTTCCCCTCCGGGAGCCGGCGAGAGCGGCAGCTTCGGAAAGGTGAAGAAGGAAGCTGTACAAGACTGGGATTGTGTGCGCAGCTTGCCATCTGATAGAAAACAGTACCTTTGCACTCTCCTGACTTTTCCAATCTCATGAACATTCGATTGGAAGCTGTTGTGAACAAGTTTCTTTTCCTTCTTGCAAAACACTCGGCAGACATCTGTGTATCCTCTAGAACACGTTGGGAGATGTTTTCTGTGCTGGCACAGTTTCTCCCTGCCAGATATTGTGGAAAAGCTTTTTGCTAAATGTAGACCACAAATGACGTAAAGACGAAGGTACCATGCTCTCCGGAGCTAAGTGCTGCTCCCGGGCGTCTTTCGGAGAAGCCGCGCTAAGGAGAGCACTGTGAGAGGCACAATCGTCTTTGCGCGAAGAAGGCGCTTCTTCCCCTCCGGGAGCCGGCGAGAGCGGCAGCTTCGGAAAGGTGAAGAAGGAAGCTGTACAAGACTGGGATTGTGTGCGCAGCTTTCCAACTGATGGAAAACAGTACCTTTGCACTCTCCTGACTTTTCCAATCTCAGGAACATTCGATTGGAAGCTGTTTTGGACAAGCTTCTTTCCCTTCTTCCAAAACACTCGGCACTTTTCCGTGCAACGTCTAGAACACGATGGGAGATGTTTTCTGTGCTGGCACAGTTTTTTCTAGCCAGACATAGTGGAAAAGCTTTTTGCTAAGATGTAGAAGAGAAGAGACGCTAAAGACAGAGGTGCCATGCTGTTCGGAGCTAGGCGCCTCTCCCGGGCGTCTTTCGGAGAAGCCGCGCTAAGGAGAGCACTGTGAGCGGCACAATCGTCTTTGCGCGAAGAAGGCGCTTCTTCCCCTCCGGGAGCCGGCGAGAGCGGCAGCTTCGGAAAGGTGAAGAAGGAAGCTGTACAAGACTGGGATTGTGTGCGCAGCTTGCCAACTGATAGAAAACAGTACCTTTGCACTCTCCTGACTTTTCCAATCACATGAACATTCGATTGGAAGCTGTTTTGGACAACTTTTCTTTTCTCCCTGCCAAACAGCTGGCAGACCTCTGTGCATCCTCTAGAAGACGATGGGAGATGTTTTCTGTGCTGGCACAGTTTCTCCCTGCCAGATATAGTGGAAAAGCTTTTTGCTAAGATGTAGAAGAGAAGAGACGCTAAAGACGAAGGTACCATGCTGTTCGGAGCTAGGCGCCTCTCCCGGGCGTCTTTCGGAGAAGCCGCGCTAAGGAGAGCACTGTGAGCGGCACAATCGTCTTTGCGCGAAGAAGGCGCTTCTTCCCCTCCGGGAGCCGGCGAGAGCGGCAGCTTCGGAAAGGTGAAGAAGGAAGCTGTACAAGACTGGGATTGTGTGCGCAGCTTGCCAACGGATAGAAAACAGTACCTTTGCACTCTCCTGACTTTTCCAATCTCAGGAACATTCGATTGGAAGCTGTTTTGGACAAGCTTCTTTCCCTTCTTCCAAAACACTCGGCACTTTTCCGTGCAACGTCTAGAACACGATGGGAGATGTTTTCTGTGCTGGCACAGGTTTTTCTAGCCAGACATAGTGGAAAAGCTTTTTGCTAAGATGTAGACGGGAAGAGACGCTAAAGATAAAAGCACCATGCTTTCCGGAGCTAGGCGCCTCTCCCGGGTGTCTTTCGGGGAAGCCGCGCTAAGGAGAGCACTGTGAGCGGCACAATCGTCTTTGCGCGAAGAAGGCGCTTCTTCCCCTCCGGGAGCCGGCGAGAGCGGCAGCTTCGGAAAGGTGAAGAAGGAAGCTGTACAAGACTGGGATTGTGTGCGCAGCTTTCCAACTGATGGAAAACAGTACCTTTGCACTCTCCTGACTTTTCCAATCTCAGGAACATTCGATTGGAAGCTGTTTTGGACAAGCTTCTTTCCCTTCTTCCAAAACACTCGGCACTTTTCCGTGCAACGTCTAGAACACGATGGGAGATGTTTTCTGTGCTGGCACAGTTTTTTCTAGCCAGACATAGTGGAAAAGCTTTTTGCTAAGATGTAGACGGGAAGGGACGCTAAAGATAAAAGCACCATGCTTTCCGGAGCTAGGCGCCTCTCCCGGGCGTCTTTCGGAGAAGCCGCGCTAAGGAGAGCACTGTGAGCGGCACAATCGTCTTTGCGCGAAGAAGGCGCTTCTTCCCCTCCGGGAGCCGGCGAGAGCGGCAGCTTCGGAAAGGTGAAGAAGGAAGCTGTACAAGACTGGGATTGTGTGCGCAGCTTGCCAACTGATAGAAAACAGTACCTTTGCACTCTCCTGACTTTTCCAATCACATGAACATTCGATTGGAAGCTGTTTTGGACAACTTTTCTTTTCTCCCTGCCAAACACCTGGCAGACCTCTGTGCATCCTCTAGAAGACGATGGGAGATGTTTTCTGTGCTGGCACAGTTTCTCCCTGCCAGACATAGTGGAAAAGCTTTTTGCTAAGATGTAGAAGAGAAGAGACGCTAAAGACGAAGGTACCATGCTGTTCGGAGCTAGGCGCCTCTCCCGGGCGTCTTTCGGAGAAGCCGCGCTAAGGAGAGCACTGTGAGCGGCACAATCGTCTTTGCGCGAAGAAGGCGCTTCTTCCCCTCCGGGAGCCGGCGAGAGCGGCAGCTTCGGAAAGGTGAAGAAGGAAGCTGTACAAGACTGGGATTGTGTGCGCAGCTTGCCAACTGATAGAAAACAGTACCTTTGCACTCTCCTGCCTTTTCCAATCACATGAACATTCGATTGGAATATGTTTTGGACAACTTTTCTTTTCCCCCTGCAAAACACCTGGCAGATTCTGTGCATCCTCTAGAATACGATGGGAGATGTTTTCTGTGCTGGCACAGTTTCTCCCTGCCAGATATAGTGGAAAAGCTTTTTGCTAAGATGTGGAAAGAAGAGACGCTAAAGACGAAGGTACCATGCTGTTCGGAGCTAGGCGCCTCTCCCGGGCGTCTTTCGGAGAAGCCGCGCTAAGGAGAGCACTGTGAGCGGCACAATCGTCTTTGCGCGAAGAAGGCGCTTCTTCCCCTCCGGGAGCCGGCGAGAGCGGCAGCTTCGGAAAGGTGAAGAAGGAAGCTGTACAAGACTGGGATTGTGTGCGCAGCTTGCCAACGGATAGAAAACAGTACCTTTGCACTCTCCTGACTTTTCCAATCTCATGAACATTCGATTGGAAGCTGTTTTGGACAAGCTTCTTTCCCTTCTTCCAAAACACTCGGCATGATTCCGTGGAACGTCTAGAACACGATGGGAGATGTTTTCTTTGCTGGCACAGTTTCTTCGAGCCAGACATAGTGGAAAAGCTTTCTGCTTCGATGTACACCACAAAAGACGCTAAAGACGAAGGTACCATGCTGTCCGAAACTAGGCACCTCTCCCGGGCGTCTTTCGGAGAAGCCGCGCTAAGGAGAGCACTGTGAGCGGCACAATCGTCTTTGCGCGAAGAAGGCGCTTCTTCCCCTCCGGGAGCCGGCGAGAGCGGCAGCTTCGGAAAGGTGAAGAAGGAAGCTGTACAAGACTGGGATTGTGTGCGCAGCTTGCCATCTGATAGAAAACAGTACCTTTGCACTCTCCTGACTTTTCCAATCTCATGAACATTCGATTGGAAGCTGTTGTGAACAAGTTTCTTTTCCTTCTTGCAAAACACTCGGCAGACATCTGTGTATCCTCTAGAACACGTTGGGAGATGTTTTCTGTGCTGGCACAGTTTCTCCCTGCCAGATATTGTGGAAAAGCTTTTTGCTAAATGTAGACCACAAATGACGTAAAGACGAAGGTACCATGCTCTCCGGAGCTAAGTGCTGCTCCCGGGCGTCTTTCGGAGAAGCCGCGCTAAGGAGAGCACTGTGAGAGGCACAATCGTCTTTGCGCGAAGAAGGCGCTTCTTCCCCTCCGGGAGCCGGCGAGAGCGGCAGCTTCGGAAAGGTGAAGAAGGAAGCTGTACAAGACTGGGATTGTGTGCGCAGCTTTCCAACTGATGGAAAACAGTACCTTTGCACTCTCCTGACTTTTCCAATCTCAGGAACATTCGATTGGAAGGTGTTTTGGACAAGCTTCTTTCCCTTCTTCCAAAACACTCGGCACTTTTCCGTGCAACGTCTAGAACACGATGGGAGATGTTTTCTGTGCTGGCACAGTTTTTTCTAGCCAGACATAGTGGAAAAGCTTTTTGCTAAGATGTAGAAGAGAAGAGACGCTAAAGACAGAGGTGCCATGCTGTTCGGAGCTAGGCGCCTCTCCCGGGCGTCTTTCGGAGAAGCCGCGCTAAGGAGAGCACTGTGAGCGGCACAATCGTCTTTGCGCGAAGAAGGCGCTTCTTCCCCTCCGGGAGCCGGCGAGAGCGGCAGCTTCGGAAAGGTGAAGAAGGAAGCTGTACAAGACTGGGATTGTGTGCGCAGCTTGCCAACTGATAGAAAACAGTACCTTTGCACTCTCCTGACTTTTCCAATCACATGAACATTCGATTGGAAGCTGTTTTGGACAACTTTTATTTTCTCCCTGCCAAACAGCTGGCAGACCTCTGTGCATCCTCTAGAAGACGATGGGAGATGTTTTCTGTGCTGGCACAGTTTCTCCCTGCCAGATATAGTGGAAAAGCTTTTTGCTAAGATGTAGAAGAGAAGAGACGCTAAAGACGAAGGTACCATGCTGTTCGGAGCTAGGCGCCTCTCCCGGGCGTCTTTCGGAGAAGCCGCGCTAAGGAGAGCACTGTGAGCGGCACAATCGTCTTTGCGCGAAGAAGGCGCTTCTTCCCCTCCGGGAGCCGGCGAGAGCGGCAGCTTCGGAAAGGTGAAGAAGGAAGCTGTACAAGACTGGGATTGTGTGCGCAGCTTGCCAACGGATAGAAAACAGTACCTTTGCACTCTCCTGACTTTTCCAATCTCATGAATATTTGATTGGAAGCTGTTTTGGACAACTTTTCTTTTCTCCCTGCCAAACACCTGGCAGACCTCTGTGCATTCTCTAGAAGACGATGGGAGATGTTTTCTGTGCTGGCACAGTTTTTTCTAGCCAGACATAGTGGAAAAGCTTTCTGCTTCGATGTAGACCTCAAAAGACGCTAAAGACGAAGGTACCATGCTGTCCGGAGCTAAGTGCTGCTCCCGGGCGTCTTTCAGAAAAGCCGCGCTAAGGAGAGCACTGTGAGCGGCAAAATCGTCTTTGCGCGAAGAAGGCGCTTCTTCCCCTCCGGGAGCCGGCGAGAGCGGCAGCTTCGGAAAGGTGAAGAAGGAAGCTGTACAAGACTGGGATTGTGTGCGCAGCTTTCCAACTGATGGAAAACAGTACCTTTGCACTCTCCTGACTTTTCCAATCTCAGGAACATTCGATTGGAAGCTGTTTTGGACAAGCTTCTTTCCCTTCTTCCAAAACACTCGGCACTTTTCCGTGCAACGTCTAGAACACGATGGGAGATGTTTTCTGTGCTGGCACAGTTTTTTCTAGCCAGACATAGTGGAAAAGCTTTTTGCTAAGATGTAGACGGGAAGAGACGCTAAAGATAAAAGCACCATGCTTTCCGGAGCTAGGCGCCTCTCCCGGGTGTCTTTCGGGGAAGCCGCGCTAAGGAGAGCACTGTGAGCGGCACAATCGTCTTTGCGCGAAGAAGGCGCTTCTTCCCCTCCGGGAGCCGGCAAGAGCGGCAGCTTCGGAAAGGTGAAGAAGGAAGCTGTACAAGACTGGGATTGTGTGCGCAGCTTTCCAACTGATGGAAAACAGTACCTTTGCACTCTCCTGACTTTTCCAATCTCAGGAACATTCGATTGGAAGCTGTTTTGGACAAGCTTCTTTCCCTTCTTCCAAAACACTCGGCACTTTTCCGTGCAACGTCTAGAACACGATGGGAGATGTTTTCTGTGCTGGCACAGTTTTTTCTAGCCAGACATAGTGGAAAAGCTTTTTGCTAAGATGTAGACGGGAAGGGACGCTAAAGATAAAAGCACCATGCTTTCCGGAGCTAGGCGCCTCTCCCGGGCGTCTTTCGGAGAAGCCGCGCTAAGGAGAGCACTGTGAGCGGCACAATCGTCTTTGCGCGAAGAAGGCGCTTCTTCCCCTCCGGGAGCCGGCGAGAGCGGCAGCTTCGGAAAGGTGAAGAAGGAAGCTGTACAAGACTGGGATTGTGTGCGCAGCTTGCCAACTGATAGAAAACAGTACCTTTGCACTCTCCTGACTTTTCCAATCACATGAACATTCGATTGGAAGCTGTTTTGGACAACTTTTCTTTTCTCCCTGCCAAACACCTGGCAGACCTCTGTGCATCCTCTAGAAGACGATGGGAGATGTTTTCTGTGCTGGCACAGTTTCTCCCTGCCAGACATAGTGGAAAAGCTTTTTGCTAAGATGTAGAAGAGAAGAGACGCTAAAGACGAAGGTACCATGCTGTTCGGAGCTAGGCGCCTCTCCCGGGCGTCTTTCGGAGAAGCCGCGCTAAGGAGAGCACTGTGAGCGGCACAATCGTCTTTGCGCGAAGAAGGCGCTTCTTCCCCTCCGGGAGCCGGCGAGAGCGGCAGCTTCGGAAAGGTGAAGAAGGAAGCTGTACAAGACTGGGATTGTGTGCGCAGCTTGCCAACTGATAGAAAACAGTACCTTTGCACTCTCCTGCCTTTTCCAATCACATGAACATTCGATTGGAATATGTTTTGGACAACTTTTCTTTTCCCCCTGCAAAACACCTGGCAGATTCTGTGCATCCTCTAGAATACGATGGGAGATGTTTTCTGTGCTGGCACAGTTTCTCCCTGCCAGATATAGTGGAAAAGCTTTTTGCTAAGATGTGGAAAGAAGAGACGCTAAAGACGAAGGTACCATGCTGTTCGGAGCTAGGCGCCTCTCCCGGGAGTCTTTCGGAGAAGCCGCGCTAAGGAGAGCACTGTGAGCGGCACAATCGTCTTTGCGCGAAGAAGGCGCTTCTTCCCCTCCGGGAGCCGGCGAGAGCGGCAGCTTCGGAAAGGTGAAGAAGGAAGCTGTACAAGACTGGGATTGTGTGCGCAGCTTGCCAACGGATAGAAAACAGTACCTTTGCACTCTCCTGACTTTTCCAATCTCATGAACATTCGATTGGAAGCTGTTTTGGACAAGCTTCTTTCCCTTCTTCCAAAACACTCGGCATGATTCCGTGGAACGTCTAGAACACGATGGGAGATGTTTTCTTTGCTGGCACAGTTTCTTCGAGCCAGACATAGTGGAAAAGCTTTTTGCTAAGATGTAGACGAGAAGAGACACTAAAGATGAAGGTACCATGCTGTTCGGAGCTAGGCGCCTCTCCCGGGCGTCTTTCGGGGAAGCCGCGCTAAGGAGAGCACTGTGAGCGGCACAATCGTCTTTGCGCGAAGAAGGCGCTTCTTCCCCTCCGGGAGCTGGCGAGAGCGGCAGCTTCGGAAAGGTGAAGAAGGAAGCTGTACAACACTGGGATTGTGTGCGCAGCTTGCCATCTGATAGAAAACAGTACCTTTGCACTCTCCTGACTTTTCCAATCTCATGAATATTTGATTGGAAGCTGTTTTGGACAACTTTTCTTTTCTCCCTGCCAAACACCTGGCAGACCTCTGTGCATTCTCTAGAAGACGATGGGAGATGATTTCTGTGCTGGCACAGTTTTTTCTAGCCAGACATAGTGGAAAAGCTTTCTGCTTCGATGTAGACCTCAAAAGACGCTAAAGACGAAGGTACCATGCTGTCCGGAGCTAAGTGCTGCTCCCGGGCGTCTTTCAGAAAAGCCGCGCTAAGGAGAGCACTGTGAGCGGCACAATCGTCTTTGCGCGAAGAAGGCGCTTCTTCCCCTCCGGGAGCCGGCGAGAGCGGCAGCTTCGGAAAGGTGAAGAAGGAAGCTGTACAAGACTGGGATTGTGTGCGCAGCTTTCCAACTGATGGAAAACAGTACCTTTGCACTCTCCTGACTTTTCCAATCTCATGAACATTCGATTGGAAGCTGTTTTGGACAAGCTTCTTTCCCTTCTTCCAAAACACTCGGCACTTTTCCGTGCAACGTCTAGAACACGATGGGAGATGTTTTCTTTGCTGGCACAGTTTTTTCTAGCCAGACATAGTGGAAAAGCTTTTTGCTAAGATGTAGACGGGAA
This sequence comes from Melospiza melodia melodia, assembly GCF_035770615.1. Lineage (NCBI taxonomy): Eukaryota > Metazoa > Chordata > Aves > Passeriformes > Passerellidae > Melospiza > Melospiza melodia. The sequence goes on along the minus strand of NC_086210.1, from coordinate 13,987,094 downwards.
GAGACGCTAAAGATAAAAGCACCATGCTTTCCGGAGCTAGGCGCCTCTCCCGGGCGTCTTTCGGGGAAGCCGCGCTAAGGAGAGCACTGTGAGCGGCACAATCGTCTTTGCGCGAAGAAGGCGCTTCTTCCCCTCCGGGAGCCGGCGAGAGCGGCAGCTTCGGAAAGGTGAAGAAGGAAGCTGTACAAGACTGGGATTGTGTGCGCAGCTTGCCAACTGATAGAAAACAGTACCTTTGCACTCTCCTGACTTTTCCAATCACATGAATATTTGATTGGAAGCTGTTTTGGACAACTTTTCTTTTCTCCCTGCCAAACACCTGGCAGACCTCTGTGCATCCTCTAGAAGACGATGGGAGGTGTTTTCTGTGCTGGCACAGTTTCTCCCTGCCAGATATATGGGAAAAGCTTTTTGCTAAGATGTAGAAGAGAAGAGACGCTAAAGACGAAGGTACCATGCTGTTCGGAGCTAGGCGCCTCTCCCGGGCGTCTTTCGGAGAAGCCGCGCTAAGGAGAGCACTGTGAGCGGCACAATCGTCTTTGCGCGAAGAAGGCGCTTCTTCCCCTCCGGGAGCCGGCGAGAGCGGCAGCTTCGGAAAGGTGAAGAAGGAAGCTGTACAAGACTGGGATTGTGTGCGCAGCTTGCCAACTGATAGAAAACAGTACCTTTGCACTCTCCTGCCTTTTCCAATCACATGAACATTCGATTGGAACATGTTTTGGACAACTTTTCTTTTCTCCCTGCCAAACACCTGGCAGATTCTGTGCATCCTCTAGAATACGATGGGAGATGTTTTCTGTGCTGGCACAGTTTCTCCCTGCCAGATATAGTGGAAAAGCTTTTTGCTAAGATGTAGAAGAAAAGAGACGCTAAAGACGAAGGTACCATGCTGTTCGGAGCTAGGCGCCTCTCCCGGGCGTCTTTCGGAGAAGCCGCGCTAAGGAGAGCACTGTGAGCGGCACAATCGTCTTTGCGCGAAGAAGGCGCTTCTTCCCCTCCGGGAGCCGGCGAGAGCGGCAGCTTCGGAAAGGTGAAGAAGGAAGCTGTACAAGACTGGGATTGTGTGCGCAGCTTGCCATCTGATAGAAAACAGTACCTTTGCACTCTCCTGACTTTTCCAATCTCATGAACATTCGATTGGAAGCTGTTTTGGACAAGCTTCTTTCCCTTCTTCCAAAACACTCGGCATGTTTCCGTGGAACGTCTAGAACACGATGGGAGATGTTTTCTTTGCTGGCACAGTTTTTTCTAGCCAGACATAGTGGAAAAGCTTTTTGCTAAGATGTAGACGAGAAGAGACACTAAAGATGAAGGTACCATGCTGTTCGGAGCTAGGCGCCTCTCCCGGGCGTCTTTCGGGGAAGCCGCGCTAAGGAGAGCACTGTGAGCGGCACAATCGTCTTTGCGCGAAGAAGGCGCTTCTTCCCCTCCGGGAGCCGGCGAGAGCGGCAGCTTCGGAAAGGTGAAGAAGGAAGCTGTACAACACTGGGATTGTGTGCGCAGCTTGCCATCTGATAGAAAACAGTACCTTTGCACTCTCCTGACTTTTCCAATCTCATGAGTATTTGATTGGAAGCTGTTTTGGACAACTTTTCTTTTCTCCCTGCCAAACACCTGGCAGACCTCTGTGCATTCTCTAGAAGACGATGGGAGATGTTTTCTGTGCTGGCACAGTTTTTTCTAGCCAGACATAGTGGAAAAGCTTTCTGCTTCGATGTAGACCTCAAAAGACGCTAAAGACGAAAGTACCATGCTGTCCGGAGCTAAGTGCTGCTCCCGGGCGTCTTTCAGAAAAGCCGCGCTAAGGAGAGCACTGTGAGCGGCACAATCGTCTTTGCGCGAAGAAGGCGCTTCTTCCCCTCCGGGAGCCGGCGAGAGCGGCAGCTTCGGAAAGGTGAAGAAGGAAGCTGTACAAGACTGGGATTGTGTGCGCATCTTGCCAACTGATGGAAAACAGTACCTTTGCACTCTCCTGACTTTTCCAATCTCATGAACATTCGATTGGAAGCTGTTTTGGACAAGCTTCTTTCCCTTCTTCCAAAACACTCGGCACTTTTCCGTGCAACGTCTAGAACACGATAGGAGATGTTTTCTGTGCTGGCACAGTTTTTTCTAGCCAGACATAGTGGAAAAGCTTTTTGCTAAGATGTAGACGGGAAGAGACGCTAAAGATAAAAGCACCATGCTTTCCGGAGCTAGGCGCCTCTCCCGGGCGTCTTTCGGGGAAGCCGCGCTAAGGAGAGCACTGTGAGCGGCACAATCGTCTTTGCGCGAAGAAGGCGCTTCTTCCCCTCCGGGAGCCGGCGAGAGCGGCAGCTTCGGAAAGGTGAAGAAGGAAGCTGTACAAGACTGGGATTGTGTGCGCAGCTTGCCAACTGATAGAAAACAGTACCTTTGCACTCTCCTGACTTTTCCAATCACATGAATATTTGATTGGAAGCTGTTTTGGACAACTTTTCTTTTCTCCCTGCCAAACACCTGGCAGACCTCTGTGCATCCTCTAGAAGATGATGGGAGGTGTTTTCTGTGCTGGCACAGTTTCTCCCTGCCAGATATATTGGAAAAGCTTTTTGCTAAGATGTAGACGTGAAGAGACGCTAAAGATTAAAGCACCATGCTTTCCGGAGTTAGGCGCCTCTCCCGGGGGTCTTTCGGAGAAGCCGCGCTAAGGAGAGCACTGTGAGCGGCACAATCGTCTTTGCGCGAAGAAGGCGCTTCTTCCCCTCCGGGAGCTGGCGAGAGCGGCAGCTTCGGAAAGGTGAAGAAGGAAGCTGTACAAGACTGGGATTGTGTGCGCAGCTTGCCAACTGATAGAAAACAGTACCTTTGCACTCTCCTGCCTTTTCCAATCACATGAACATTCGATTGGAACATGTTTTGGACAACTTTTCTTTTCTCCCTGCCAAAGACCTGGCAGATTCTGTGCATCCTCTAGAATACGATGGGAGATGTTTTCTGTGCTGGCACAGTTTCTCCCTGCCAGATATAGTGGAAAAGCTTTTTGCTAAGATGTAGAAGAGAAGAGACGCTAAAGACGAAGGTACCATGCTGTTCGGAGCTAGGCGCCTCTCCCGGGCGTCTTTCGGAGAAGCCGCGCTAAGGAGAGCACTGTGAGCGGCACAATCGTCTTTGCGCGAAGAAGGCGCTTCTTCCCCTCCGGGAGCCGGCGAGAGCGGCAGCTTCGGAAAGGTGAAGAAGGAAGCTGTACAAGACTGGGATTGTGTGCGCAGCTTGCCAACGGATAGAAAACAGTACCTTTGCACTCTCCTGACTTTTCCAATCTCATGAACATTCGATTGGAAGCTGTTGTGAACAAGTTTCTTTCTCATCTTCCAAAACACTCGGCACTTTTCCGTGCAAAGTCAAGAACATGATGGGAGATGTTTTTATTGCTGGAACAATTTTTTCCAGCCAGATATAGTGGAAAAGCTTTTTTGCTAAGACGTGGAAGAGAAGAGACGCTAAAGATGAAGGTACCATGCTGTTCGGAGCTAGGCGCCTCTCCCGGGCGTCTTTCGGGGAAGCCGCGCTAAGGAGAGCACTGTGAGCGGCACAATCGTCTTTGCGCGAAGAAGGCGCTTCTTCCCCTCCGGGAGCCGGCGAGAGCGGCAGCTTCGGAAAGGTGAAGAAGGAAGCTGTACAACACTGGGATTGTGTGCGCAGCTTGCCATCTGATAGAAAACAGTACCTTTGCACTCTCCTGACTTTTCCAATCTCATGAATATTTGATTGGAAGCTGTTTTGGACAACTTTTCTTTTCTCCCTGCCAAACACCTGGCAGACCTCTGTGCATTCTCTAGAAGACGATGGGAGATGTTTTCTGTGCTGGCACAGTTTTTTCTAGCCAGACATAGTGGAAAAGATTTCTGCTTCGATGTAGACCTCAAAAGACGCTAAAGACGAAGGTACCATGCTGTCCGGAGCTAAGTGCTGCTCCCGGGCGTCTTTCAGAAAAGCCGCGCTAAGGAGAGCACTGTGAGCGGCACAATCGTCTTTGCGCGAAGAAGGCGCTTCTTCCCCTCCGGGAGCCGGCGAGAGCGGCAGCTTCGGAAAGGTGAAGAAGGAAGCTGTACAAGACTGGGATTGTGTGCGCAGCTTTCCAACTGATGGAAAACAGTACCTTTGCACTCTCCTGACTTTTCCAATCTCAGGAACATTCGATTGGAAGCTGTTTTGGACAAGCTTCTTTCCCTTCTTCCAAAACACTCGGCACTTTTCCGTGCAACGTCTAGAACACGATGGGAGATGTTTTCTGTGCTGGCACAGTTTTTTCTAGCCAGACATATTGGAAAAGCTTTTTGCTAAGATGTAGACGGGAAGAGACGCTAAAGATAAAAGCACCATGCTTTCCGGAGCTAGGCGCCTCTCCCGGGCGTCTTTCAGAGAAGCCGTGCTAAGGAGAGCACTGTGAGCGGCACAATCGTCTTTGCGCGAAGAAGGCGCTTCTTCCCCTCCGGGAGCCGGCGAGAGCGGCAGCTTCAGAAAGGTGAAGAAGGAAGCTGTACAAGACTGGGATTGTGTGCGCAGCTTGCCAACTGATAGAAAACAGTACCTTTGCACTCTCCTGACTTTTCCAATCACATGAACATTCGATTGGAAGCTGTTTTGGACAAGCTTCTTTCCCTTCTTCCAAAACACTCGGCAGAACTCCGTGTATCCTCTAGAACACTTTGGGAGATGTTTTCTGTGCTGGCACAGTTTCTCCCTGCCAGACATAGTGGAAAAGCTTTTTGCTAAGATGTAGACCACAAAAGACGTTAAGACGAAGGTGCCATGCTGTTCGGAGCTAGGCGCCTCTCCCGGGCGACTTTCGGAGAAGCCGCGCTAAGGAGAGCACTGTGAGCGGCACAATCGTCTTTGCGCGAAGAAGGCGCTTCTTCCCCTCCGGGAGCCGGCGAGAGCGGCAGCTTCGGAAAGGTGAAGAAGGAAGCTGTACAAGACTGGGATTGTGTGCGCAGCTTGCCAACTGATAGAAAACAGTACCTTTGCACTCTCCTGACTTTTCCAATCACATGAACATTCGATTGGAAGCTGTTTTGGACAACTTTTCTTTTCTCCCTGCCAAACACCTGGCAGACCTCTGTGCATCCTCTAGAAGACGATGGGAGATGTTTTCTGTGCTGGCAAAATTTCTCCCTGCCAGACATAGTGGAAAAGCTTTCTGCTTCGATGTAGACCACAAAAGACGTTAAGACGAAGGTACCATGCTCTCCGGAGCTAAGTGCTGCTCCCGGGCGTCTTTCGGAGAAGCCGCGCTAAGGAGAGCACTGTGAGCGGCACAATCGTCTTTGCGCGAAGAAGGCGCTTCTTCCCCTCCGGGAGCCGGCGAGAGCGGCAGCTTCGGAAAGGTGAAGAAGGAAGCTGTACAAGACTGGGATTGTGTGCGCAGCTTGCCAACTGATAGAAAACAGTACCTTTGCACTCTCCTGACTTTTCGAATCTCATGAACATTCGATTGGAAGCTGTTATGGACAAGCTTCTTTCCCTTTTTCCAAAACACTCGGCACATTTCCGTACAACGTCTAGAACACGATGGGAGATGTTTTCTGTGCTGGTACAGTTTTTTCTAGCCAGACATAGTGGAAAAGCTTTCTGCTTCGATGTACACCACAAAAGACGCTAAAGACGAAGGTACCATGCTGTCCGAAACTAGGCGCCTCTCCCGGGCGTCTTTCGGAGAAGCCGCGCTAAGGAGAGCACTGTGAGCGGCACAATCGTCTTTGCGCGAAGAAGGCGCTTCTTCCCCTCCGGGAGCCGGCGAGAGCGGCAGCTTCGGAAAGGTGAAGAAGGAAGCTGTACAAGACTGGGATTGTGTGCGCAGCTTGCCATCTGATAGAAAACAGTACCTTTGCACTCTCCTGACTTTTCCAATCACATGAACATTCGATTGGAAGCTGTTTAGGACAAGTTTCAGTCCCTTCTTCCAAAACACTCGGCAGACATCTGTGTATCCTCTAGAACACGTTGGGAGATGTTTTCTGTGCTGGCACAGTTTCTCCCTGCCAGATATTGTGGAAAAGCTTTTTGCTAAGATGTAGACCACAAATGACGTAAAGACGAAGGTACCATGCTCTCCGGAGCTAAGTGCTGCTCCCGGGCGTCTTTCGGAGAAGCCGCGCTAAGGAGAGCACTGTGAGAGGCACAATCGTCTTTGCGCGAAGAAGGCGCTTCTTCCCCTCCGGGAGCCGGCGAGAGCGGCAGCTTCGGAAAGGTGAAGAAGGAAGCTGTACAAGACTGGGATTGTGTGCGCAGCTTTCCAACTGATGGAAAACAGTACCTTTGCACTCTCCTGACTTTTCCAATCTCAGGAACATTCGATTGGAAGCTGTTTTGGACAAGCTTCTTTCCCTTCTTCCAAAACACTCGGCACTTTTCCGTGCAACGTCTAGAACACGATGGGAGATGTTTTCTGTGCTGGCACAGTTTTTTCTAGCCAGACATAGTGGAAAAGCTTTTTGCTAAGATGTAGAAGAGAAGAGACGCTAAAGACGAAGGTGCCATGCTTTTCGGAGCTAGGCGCCTCTCCCGGGCGTCTTTCGGAGAAGCCGCGCTAAGGAGAGCACTGTGAGAGGCACAATTGTCTTTGTGCGAAGAAGGCGCTTCTTCCCCTCCGGGAGCCGGCGAGAGCGGCAGCTTCGGAAAGGTGAAGAAGGAAGCTGTACAAGACTGGGATTGTGTGCGCAGCTTGCCAACTGATAGAAAACAGTACCTTTGCACTCTCCTGACTTTTCCAATCACATGAACATTCGATTGGAAGCTGTTTTGGACAACTTTTCTTTTCTCCCTGCCAAACACCTGGCAGACATCTGTGCATCTTCTAGAAGACGATGGGAGATGTTTTCTGTGCTGGCAAAATTTCTCCCTGCCAGACATAGTGGAAAAGCTTTCTGCTTCGATGTAGACCACCAAAGACGTTAAGACGAAGGTACCATGCTGTTCGGAGCTAGGCGCCTCTCCCGGGCGTCTTTCGGAGAAGCCGCGCTAAGGAGAGCACTGTGAGCGGCACAATCGTCTTTGCGCGAAGAAGGCGCTTCTTCCCCTGCGGGAGCCGGCGAGAGCGGCAGCTTCGGAAAGGTGAAGAAGGAAGCTGTACAAGACTGGGATTGTGTGCGCAGCTTGCCAACTGATAGAAAACAGTACCTTTGCACTCTCCTGACTTTTCGAATCTCATGAACATTCGATTGGAAGCTGTTTTGGACAAGCATCTTTCCCTTTTTCCAAAACACTCCCCACATTTCCGTACAACGTCTAGAACACGATGGGAGATGTTTTCTGTGCTGGTACAGTTTTTTCGAGCCAGAACTAGTGGAAAAGCTTTCTGCTTCGATGTACACCACAAAAGACGCTAAAGACGAAGGTACCATGCTGTTGGGAGCTAGGCGCCTCTCCCGGGCGTCTTTCGGAGAAGCCGCGCTAAGGAGAGCACTGTGAGCGGCACAATCGTCTTTGCGCGAAGAAGGCGCTTCTTCCCCTCCGGGAGCCGGCGAGAGCGGCAGCTTCGGAAAGGTGAAGAAGGAAGCTGTACAAGACTGGGATTGTGTGCGCAGCTTGCCATCTGATAGAAAACAGTACCTTTGCACTCTCCTGACTTTTCCAATCACATGAACATTCGATTGGAACCTGTTTAGGACAAGTTTTAGTCCCTTCTACGAAAACACTCGGCAGACATCTGTGTATCCTCTAGAACACGTTGGGAGATGTTTTCTGTGCTGGCACAGTTTCTCCCTGCCCGACATAGTGGAAAAGCTTTCTGCTTCGATGTAGACCACAAAAGATGCTAAAGACGAAGGTACCATACTGTCCGGAGCTAAGTGCTGCTCCCGGGCGTCTTTCGGAGAAGCCGCGCTAAGGAGAGCACTGTGAGCGGCACAATCGTCTTTGCGCGAAGAAGGCGCTTCTTCCCCTCCGGGAGCCGGCGAGAGCGGCAGCTTCGGAAAGGTGAAGGAAGCTCTATAAGAATGTGATTGTGTGCGCAGCTTGCCAACTGATAGAAAACAGTACCTTTGCACTCTCCTGACTTTTCCAATCTCATGAACATTCGATTGGAAGCTGTTTTGGACAACTGTCCTTTTCTCCCTGCCAAACACCTGGCAGACCTCTGTGCATCCTCTAGAAGACGATGGGAGATGTTTTCTGTGCTGGCACAGTTTCTCCCTGCCAGACATAGTGGAAAAGCTTTCTGCATCGAAGTAGACCACAAAAGACGCTAAAGACGAAGGTACCACGCTGTCCGGAGCTAAGTGCTGCTCCCGGGCGTCTTTCAGAGAAGCCGCGCTAAGGAGAGCACTGTGAGCGGCACAATCGTCTTTGCGCGAAGAAGGCGCTTCTTCCCCTCCGGGAGCCGGCGAGAGCGGCAGCTTCGGAAAGGTGAAGAAGGAAGCTGTACAAGACTGGGATTGTGTGCGCAGCTTGCCAACTGATAGAAAACAGTACCTTTGCACTCTCCTGACTTTTCCAATCTCATGAACATTCGATTGGAAGCTGTTTTGAACAAGTTTCTTTCTCATCTTCCAAAACACTCGGCACTTTTCCGTGCAAAGTCAAGAACATGATGGGAGATGATTTTTTTGCTGGAACAATTTTTTCTAGCCAGACATAGAGGAAAAGCTTTTTTGCTAAGATGTGGAAGAGAAGAGACGCTAAAGATGAAGGTACCATGCTGTCCAGAGCTAAGTGCTGCTCCCGGGCGTCTTTCGGAGAAGCCGCGCTAAGGGGAGCACTGTGAGCGGCACAATCGTCTTTGCGCGAAGAAGGCGCTTCTTCCCCTCTGGGAGCCGGCGAGAGCGGCAGCTTCGGAAAGGTGAAGAAGGAAGCTGTACAAGACTGGGATTGTGTGCGCAGCTTGCCAACTGATAGAAAACAGTACCTTTGCACTCTCCTGTCTTTTCCAATCTCATGAACATTTGATTGGAAGCTGTTTTGTACAAGTTTCAGTCCCTTCTTCCAAAACACTCGGCAGAACTCCGTGTATCCTCTTGAACACTTTGGGAGATGTTTTCTGTGCTGGCACAGTTTCTCCCTGCCAGACATAGTGGAAAAGCTTTTTGCTAAGATGTAGACCACAAAAGACGTTAAGACGAAGGTACCATGCTCTCCGGAGCTAAGTGCTGCTCCCGGGCGTCTTTCGGAGAGGCCGCGCTAAGGAGAGCACTGTGAGCGGCACAATCGTCTTTGCGCGAAGAAGGCGCTTCTTCCCCTCCGGGAGCCGGCGAGAGCGGCAGCTTCGGAAAGGTGAAGAAGGAAGCTGTACAAGACTGGGATTGTGTGCGCAGCTTGCCAATTGATAGAAAACAGTACCTTTGCACTCTCCTGACTTTTCCAATCTCATGAACATTCGATTGGAAGCTGTTTTGGACAAGTTTCTTTCCCTTCTCCCAAAACACTCGGCATGTTTCCGTGGAACGTCTAGAACACGATGGGAGATGTTTTCCTTGCTGGCACAGTTTTTTATAGCCAGACATAGTGGAAAAGCTTTTTGCTAAGATGTAGACGTGAAGAGACGCTAAAGATTAAAGCACCATGCTTTCCGGAGTTAGGCGCCTCTCCCGGGCGTCTTTCGGAGAAGCAGCGCTACGGAGAGCACTGTGAGCGGCACAATCGTCTTTGCGCGAAGAAGGCGCTTCTTCCCCTCCGGGAGCCGGCGAGAGCGGCAGCTTCGGAAAGGTGAAGAAGGAAGCTGTACAAGACTGGGATTGTGTGCGCAGCTTGCCAACTGATAGAAAACAGTACCTTTGCACTCTCCTGACTTTTCCAATCACATGAACATTCGATTGGAAGCTGTTTTGGACAACTTTTCTTTTCTCCCTTCCAAACACCTGGCAGACCTCTGTGCATCCTCTAGAAGACGATGGGAGATGTTTTCTGTGCTGGCACAGTTTCTCCCTGACAGATATAGTGGAAAAGCTTTTTGCTAAGATGTAGAAGAGAAGAGACGCTAAAGACGAAGGTACCATGCTGTTCGGAGCTAGGCGCCTCTCCCGGGCGTCTTTCGGAGAAGCCGCGCTAAGGAGAGCACTGTGAGCGGCACAATCGTCTTTGCGCGAAGAAGGCGCTTCTTCCCCTCCGGGAGCCGGCGAGAGCGGCAGCTTCGGAAAGGTGAAGAAGGAAGCTGTACAAGACTGGGATTGTGTGCGCAGCTTGCCAACGGATAGAAAACAGTACCTTTGCACTCTCCTGACTTTTCCAATCTCATGAACTTTCGATTGGAAGCTGTTTTGGACAACTTTTCTCCCTGCCAAACACCTGGCAGACCTCTGTGCATCCTCTAGAAGACGATGGGAGATGTTTTCTGTGCTGGCACAGTTTCTCCCTGCCAGACATAGTGGAAAAGCTTTCTGCTTCGATGTAGACCACAAAAGACGCTAAAGACGAAGGTACCATGGTGTTCGGAGCTAGGCGCCTCTCCCGGGCGTCTTTCGGAGAAGCCGCGCTAAGGAGAGCACTGTGAGTGACAAAATCGTCTTTGCGCGAAGAAGGCGCTTCTTCCCCTCCGGGAGCCGGCGAGAGCGGCAGCCTCGGAAAGGTGAAGAAGGAAGCTGTACAAGACTGGGATTGTGTGCGCAGCTTTCCAACTGATAGAAAACAGTACCTTTGCACTCTCCTGACTTTTCCAATCTCATGAACATTCGATTGGAAGCTGTTGTGAATAAGTTTCTTTCCCTTCTTCCAAAACACTCGGCACATTTCCGTGCAACGTCTAGAACACGATGGGAGATGTTTTCTGTGCTGGCATAATTTTTTCTAGCCAGATATATTGGAAAAGCTTTTTGCTAAGATGTAGACGAGAAGAGACGCTAAAGACGTAGTTACCACGCTGTCCGGAGGTAGGCGCCTCTCCCGGGCGTCTTTCGGAGAAGCCGCGCTAAGGAGAGCACTGTGAGCGGCACAATCGTCTTTGCGCGAAGAAGGCGCTTCTTCCCCTCCGGGAGCCGGCGAGAGCGGCAGCTTCGGAAAGGTGAAGAAGGAAGCTGTACAAGACTGGGATTGTGTGCGCAGCTTGCCAACTGATAGAAAACAGTACCTTTGCACTCTCCTGACTTTTCCAATCACATGAACATTCGATTGGAAGCTGTTTTGGACAACTTTTCTTTTCTCCCTGCCAAACACCTGGCAGACCTCTGTGCATCCTCTAGAAGACGATGGGAGATGTTTTCTGTGCGGGCACAGTTTCTCCCTGCCAGATATAGTGGAAAAGCTTTTTGCTAAGATGTAGAAGAGAAGAGACGCTAAAGACGAAGGTACCATCTGTTCGGAGCTAGGCGCCTCTCCCGGGCGTCTTTCGGAGAAGCCGCGCTAAGGAGAGCACTGTGAGCGACACAATCGTCTTTGCGCGAAGAAGGCGCTTCTTCCCCTCCGGGAGCCGGCGAGAGCGGCAGCTTCGGAAAGGTGAAGAAGGAAGCTGTACAAGACTGGGATTGTGTGCGCAGCTGGCCAACTGATAGAAAACAGTACCTTTGCACTCTCCTGACTTTTCCAATCACATGAACATTCGATTGGAAGCTGTTTTGGACAACTTTTCTTTTCTCCCTGCCAAAGACCTGGCAGATTCTGTGCATCCTCTAGAATACGATGGGAGATGTTTTCTGTGCTGGCACAGTTTCTCCCTGCCAGATATAGTGGAAAAGCTTTTTGCTAAGATGTAGAAGAGAAGAGACGCTAAAGACGAAGGTACCATGCTGTTCGGAGCTAGGCGCCTCTCCCGGGCGTCTTTCGGAGAAGCCGCGCTAAGGAGAGCACTGTGAGCGGCACAATCGTCTTTGCGCGAAGAAGGCGCTTCTTCCCCTCCGGGAGCCGGCGAGTGCGGCAGCTTCGGAAAGGTGAAGAAGGAAGCTGTACAAGACTGGGATTGTGTGCGCAGCTTGCCAACTGATAGAAAACAGTACCTTTGCACTCTCCTGACTTTTCCAATCTCAGGAACATTCGATTGGAAGCTCTTTTGAACAAGTTTCTTTCCCTTCTTCCAAAACACTCGGCACATTTCCGTGCAACGTCTAGAACACGATGGGAGATGTTTTCTGTGCTGGCACAGTTTTTTCTAGCCAGACATAGTGGAAAAGATTTCTGCTTCAATGTAGACCACAAAAGACGCTAAAGACGAAGGTACCATGCTGTTCGGAGCTAGGCGCCTCTCCCGGGCGTCTTTCGGAGAAGCCGCGCTAAGGAGAGCACTGTGAGCGACACAATCGTCTTTGCGCGAAGAAGGCGCTTCTTCCCCTCCGGGAGCCGGCGAGAGCGGCAGCTTCGGAAAGGTGAAGAAGGAAGCTGTACAAGACTGGGATTGTGTGCGCAGCTTGCCAACTGATAGAAAACAGTACCTTTGCACTCTCCTGACTTTTCCAATCTCATGAACATTCGATTGGAAGCTGTTTTGAACAAGTTTCTTTCCCTTCTTCCAAAACACTCGGCACATTTCCGTGCAACGTCTAGAACACGATGGGAGATGTTTTCTGTGCTGGCACAGTTTCTCCCTGCCAGATATAGTGGAAAAGCTTTTTGCTAAGATGTAGACGAGAAGAGACGCTAAAGACGAAGTTACCACGCTGTCCGGAGCTAGGCGCCTCTCCCGGGCGTCTTTCGGAGAAGCCGCGCTAAGGAGAGCACTGTGAGCGGCACAATCGTCTTTGCGCGAAGAAGGCGCTTCTTCCCCTCCGGGAGCCGGCGAGAGCGGCAGCTTCGGAAAGGTGAAGAAGGAAGCTGTACAAGACTGGGATTGTGTGCGCAGCTTGCCAACTGATAGAAAACAGTACCTTTGCACTCTCCTGACTTTTCCAATCTCATGAACATTCGATTGGAAGCTGTTTTGAACAAGTTTCTTTCCCTTCTTCCAAAACACTCGGCACATTTCCGTGCAACGTCTAGAACACGATGGGAGATGTTTTCTGTGCTGGCCCAGTTTTTTCTAGCCAGACATATTGGAAAAGATTTCTGCTTCGATGTAGACCACAAAAGACGCTAAAGACGAAGGTACCATACTGTACGGAGCTAAGTGCTGCTCCCGGGCGTCTTTCGGAGAAGCCGCGCTAAGGAGAGCACTGTGAGAGGCACAATCGTCTTTGCGCGAAGAAGGCGCTTCTTCCCCTCCGGGAGCCGGCGAGAGCGGCAGCTTCGGAAAGGTGAAGAAGGAAGCTGTACAAGACTGGGATTGTGTGCGCAGCTTGCCAACTGATAGAAAACAGTACCTTTGCACTCTCCTGACTTTTCCAATCTCATGAACATTCGATTGGAAGCTGTTTTGGACAACTGTCCTTTTCTCCCTGCCAAACACCTGGCAGACCTCTGTGCATCCTCTAGAAGACGATGGGAGATGTTTTCTGTGCTGGCACAGTTTCTCCCTGCCAGACATATTGGAAAAGCTTTCTGCTTCGATGTAGACCACAAAAGATGCTAAAGACGAATGTACCATACTGTCCGGAGCTAAGTGCTGCTCCCGGGCGTCTTTCGGAGAAGCCGCGCTAAGGAGAGCACTGTGAGCGGCACAATCGTCTTTGCGCGAAGAAGGCGCTTCTTCCCCTCCGGGAGCCGGCGAGAGCGGCAGCTTCGGAAAGGTGAAGGAAGCTCTATAAGAATGTGATTGTGTGCGCAGCTTGCCAACTGATAGAAAACAGTACCTTTGCACTCTCCTGACTTTTCCAATCTCATGAACATTCGATTGGAAGCTGTTTTGAACAAGTTTCTTTCTCATCTTCCAAAACACTCGGCACTTTTCCGTGCAAAGTCAAGAACATTATGGGAGATGTTTTTTTTGCTGGAACAATTTTTTCTAGCCAGACATAGAGGAAAAGCTTTTTTGCTAAGATGTGGAAGAGATGAGACGCTAAAGATGAAGGTACCATGCTGTCCAGAGCTAAGTGCTGCTCCCGGGCGTCTTTCGGAGAAGCCGCGCTAAGGGGAGCACTGTGAGCGGCACAATCGTCTTTGCGCGAAGAAGGCGCTTCTTCCCCTCTGGGAGCCGGCGAGAGCGGCAGCTTCGGAAAGGTGAAGAAGGAAGCTGTACAAGACTGGGATTGTGTGCGCAGCTTGCCAACTGATAGAAAACAGTACCTTTGCACTCTCCTGTCTTTTCCAATCTCATGAACATTTGATTGGAAGCTGTTTTGTACAAGTTTCAGTCCCTTCTTCCAAAACACTCGGCAGAACTCCGTGTATCCTCTTGAACACTTTGGGAGATGTTTTCTGTGCTGGCACAGTTTCTCCCTGCCAGACATAGTGGAAAAGATTTTGCTAAGATGTAGACCACAAAAGACGTTAAGACGAAGGTACCATGCTCTCCGGAGCTAAGTGCTGCTCCCGGGCGTCTTTCGGAGAAGCCGCGCTAAGGAGAGCACTGTGAGCGGCACAATCGTCTTTGCGCGAAGAAGGCGCTTCTTCCCCTCCGGGAGCCGGCGAGAGCGGCAGCTTCGGAAAGGTGAAGAAGGAAGCTGTACAAGACTGGGATTGTGTGCGCAGCTTGCCAACTGATAGGAAACAGTACCTTTGCACTCTCCTGACTTTTCCAATCTCATGAACATTCGATTGGAAGCTGTTTTGGACAAGTTTCTTTCCCTTCTCCCAAAACACTCGGCATGTTTCCGTGGAAAGTCTAGAACACGATGGGAGATGTTTTCTTTGCTGGCACAGTTTTTTCTAGCCAGACATAGTGGAAAAGCTTTTTGCTAAGATGTAGACGTGAAGAGACGCTAAAGATTAAAGCACCATGCTTTCCGGAGTTAGGCGCCTCTCCCGGGCGTCTTTCGGAGAAGCAGCGCTACGGAGAGCACTGTGAGCGGCACAATCGTCTTTGCGCGAAGAAGGCGCTTCTTCCCCTCCGGGAGCCGGCGAGAGCGGCAGCTTCGGAAAGGTGAAGAAGGAAGCTGTACAAGACTGGGATTGTGTGCGCAGCTTGCCAACTGATAGAAAACAGTACCTTTGCACTCTCCTGACTTTTCCAATCTCAGGAACATTCGATTGGAAGCTCTTTTGAACAAGTTTCTTTCCCTTCTTCCAAAACACTCGGCACATTTCCGTGCAACGTCTAGAACACGATGGGAGATGTTTTCTGTGCTGGCACAGTTTTTTCTAGCCAGACATAGTGGAAAAGATTTCTGCTTCAATGTAGACCACAAAAGACGCTAAAGACGAAGGTACCATGCTGTTCGGAGCTAGGCGCCTCTCCCGGGCGTCTTTCGGAGAAGCCGCGCTAAGGAGAGCACTGTGAGCGACACAATCGTCTTTGCGCGAAGAAGGCGCTTCTTCCCCTCCGGGAGCCGGCGAGAGCGGCAGCTTCGGAAAGGTGAAGAAGGAAGCTGTACAAGACTGGGATTGTGTGCGCAGCTTGCCAACTGATAGAAAACAGTACCTTTGCACTCTCCTGACTTTTCCAATCTCATGAACATTCGATTGGAAGCTGTTTTGAACAAGTTTCTTTCCCTTCTTCCAAAACACTCGGCACATTTCCGTGCAACGTCTAGAACACGATGGGAGATGTTTTCTGTGCTGGCACAGTTTCTCCCTGCCAGATATAGTGGAAAAGCTTTTTGCTAAGATGTAGACGAGAAGAGACGCTAAAGACGAAGTTACCACGCTGTCCGGAGCTAGGCGCCTCTCCCGGGCGTCTTTCGGAGAAGCCGCGCTAAGGAGAGCACTGTGAGCGGCACAATCGTCTTTGCGCGAAGAAGGCGCTTCTTCCCCTCCGGGAGCCGGCGAGAGCGGCAGCTTCGGAAAGGTGAAGAAGGAAGCTGTACAAGACTGGGATTGTGTGCGCAGCTTGCCAACTGATAGAAAACAGTACCTTTGCACTCTCCTGACTTTTCCAATCTCATGAACATTCGATTGGAAGCTGTTTTGAACAAGTTTCTTTCCCTTCTTCCAAAACACTCGGCACATTTCCGTGCAACGTCTAGAACACGATGGGAGATGTTTTCTGTGCTGGCCCAGTTTTTTCTAGCCAGACATATTGGAAAAGATTTCTGCTTCGATGTAGACCACAAAAGACGCTAAAGACGAAGGTACCATACTGTACGGAGCTAAGTGCTGCTCCCGGGCGTCTTTCGGAGAAGCCGCGCTAAGGAGAGCACTGTGAGAGGCACAATCGTCTTTGCGCGAAGAAGGCGCTTCTTCCCCTCCGGGAGCCGGCGAGAGCGGCAGCTTCGGAAAGGTGAAGAAGGAAGCTGTACAAGACTGGGATTGTGTGCGCAGCTTGCCAACTGATAGAAAACAGTACCTTTGCACTCTCCTGACTTTTCCAATCTCATGAACATTCGATTGGAAGCTGTTTTGGACAACTGTCCTTTTCTCCCTGCCAAACACCTGGCAGACCTCTGTGCATCCTCTAGAAGACGATGGGAGATGTTTTCTGTGCTGGCACAGTTTCTCCCTGCCAGACATATTGGAAAAGCTTTCTGCTTCGATGTAGACCACAAAAGATGCTAAAGACGAATGTACCATACTGTCCGGAGCTAAGTGCTGCTCCCGGGCGTCTTTCGGAGAAGCCGCGCTAAGGAGAGCACTGTGAGCGGCACAATCGTCTTTGCGCGAAGAAGGCGCTTCTTCCCCTCCGGGAGCCGGCGAGAGCGGCAGCTTCGGAAAGGTGAAGGAAGCTCTATAAGAATGTGATTGTGTGCGCAGCTTGCCAACTGATAGAAAACAGTACCTTTGCACTCTCCTGACTTTTCCAATCTCATGAACATTCGATTGGAAGCTGTTTTGAACAAGTTTCTTTCTCATCTTCCAAAACACTCGGCACTTTTCCGTGCAAAGTCAAGAACATTATGGGAGATGTTTTTTTTGCTGGAACAATTTTTTCTAGCCAGACATAGAGGAAAAGCTTTTTTGCTAAGATGTGGAAGAGATGAGACGCTAAAGATGAAGGTACCATGCTGTCCAGAGCTAAGTGCTGCTCCCGGGCGTCTTTCGGAGAAGCCGCGCTAAGGGGAGCACTGTGAGCGGCACAATCGTCTTTGCGCGAAGAAGGCGCTTCTTCCCCTCTGGGAGCCGGCGAGAGCGGCAGCTTCGGAAAGGTGAAGAAGGAAGCTGTACAAGACTGGGATTGTGTGCGCAGCTTGCCAACTGATAGAAAACAGTACCTTTGCACTCTCCTGTCTTTTCCAATCTCATGAACATTTGATTGGAAGCTGTTTTGTACAAGTTTCAGTCCCTTCTTCCAAAACACTCGGCAGAACTCCGTGTATCCTCTTGAACACTTTGGGAGATGTTTTCTGTGCTGGCACAGTTTCTCCCTGCCAGACATAGTGGAAAAGATTTTGCTAAGATGTAGACCACAAAAGACGTTAAGACGAAGGTACCATGCTCTCCGGAGCTAAGTGCTGCTCCCGGGCGTCTTTCGGAGAAGCCGCGCTAAGGAGAGCACTGTGAGCGGCACAATCGTCTTTGCGCGAAGAAGGCGCTTCTTCCCCTCCGGGAGCCGGCGAGAGCGGCAGCTTCGGAAAGGTGAAGAAGGAAGCTGTACAAGACTGGGATTGTGTGCGCAGCTTGCCAACTGATAGGAAACAGTACCTTTGCACTCTCCTGACTTTTCCAATCTCATGAACATTCGATTGGAAGCTGTTTTGGACAAGTTTC
The DNA here is from genome assembly GCF_035770615.1 of Melospiza melodia melodia. NCBI lineage: Eukaryota > Metazoa > Chordata > Aves > Passeriformes > Passerellidae > Melospiza > Melospiza melodia. The sequence continues at coordinate 13,969,538 of NC_086210.1, read as the reverse complement.
TTTCCCTTCTCCCAAAACACTCGGCATGTTTCCGTGGAAAGTCTAGAACACGATGGGAGATGTTTTCTTTGCTGGCACAGTTTTTTCTAGCCAGACATAGTGGAAAAGCTTTTTGCTAAGATGTAGACGTGAAGAGACGCTAAAGATTAAAGCACCATGCTTTCCGGAGTTAGGCGCCTCTCCCGGGCGTCTTTCGGAGAAGCAGCGCTACGGAGAGCACTGTGAGCGGCACAATCGTCTTTGCGCGAAGAAGGCGCTTCTTCCCCTCCGGGAGCCGGCGAGAGCGGCAGCTTCGGAAAGGTGAAGAAGGAAGCTGTACAAGACTGGGATTGTGTGCGCAGCTTGCCAACTGATAGAAAACAGTACCTTTGCACTCTCCTGACTTTTCCAATCACATGAACATTCGATTGGAAGCTGTTTTGGACAACTTTTCTTTTCTCCCTTCCAAACACCTGGCAGACCTCTGTGCAACGTCTAGAACACGATGGGAGATGTTTTCTGTGCTGGCACAGTTTCTCCCTGACTGATATAGTGGAAAAGCTTTTTGCTAAGATGTAGAAGAGAAGAGACGCTAAAGACGAAGGTACCATGCTGTTCGGAGCTAGGCGCCTCTCCCGGGCGTCTTTCGGAGAAGCCGCGCTAAGGAGAGCACTGTGAGCGGCACAATCGTCTTTGCGCGAAGAAGGCGCTTCTTCCCCTCCGGGAGCCGGCGAGAGCGGCAGCTTCGGAAAGGTGAAGAAGGAAGCTGTACAAGACTGGGATTGTGTGCGCAGCTTGCCAACTGATAGAAAACAGTACCTTTGCACTCTCCTGACTTTTCCAATCTCATGAACTTTCGATTGGAAGCTGTTTTGGACAACTTTTCTCCCTGCCAAACACCTGGCAGACCTCTGTGCATCCTCTAGAAGACGATGGGAGATGTTTTCTGTGCTGGCACAGTTTCTCCCTGCCAGACATAGTGGAAAAGCTTTCTGCTTCGATGTAGACCACAAAAGACGCTAAAGACGAAGGTACCATGGTGTTCGGAGCTAGGCGCCTCTCCCGGGCGTCTTTCGGAGAAGCCGCGCTAAGGAGAGCACTGTGAGTGACAAAATCGTCTTTGCGGGAAGAAGGCGCTTCTTCCCCTCCGGGAGCCGGCGAGAGCGGCAGCCTCGGAAAGGTGAAGAAGGAAGCTGTACAAGACTGGGATTGTGTGCGCAGCTTGCCAACTGATAGAAAACAGTACCTTTGCACTCTCCTGACTTTTCCAATCTCATGAACATTCGATTGGAAGCTGTTTTGAACAAGTTTCTTTCCCTTCTTCCAAAACACTCGGCACATTTCCGTGCAACGTCTAGAACACGATGGGAGATGATTTCTGTGCTGGCACAGTTTTTTCTAGCCAGACATAGTGGAAAAGATTTCTGCTTCGGTGTAGACCACAAAAGACGCTAAAGACGAAGGTACCATGCTGTTCGGAGCTAGGCGCCTCTCCCCGGCGTCTTTCGGAGAAGCCGCGCTAAGGAGAGCACTGTGAGCGACACAATCGTCTTTGCGCGAAGAAGGCGCTTCTTCCCCTCCGGGAGCCGGCGGGAGCGGCAGCTTCGGAAAGGTGAAGAAGGAAGCTGTACAAGACTGGGATTGTGTGCGCAGCTTTCCAACTGATAGAAAACAGTACCTTTGCACTCTCCTGACTTTTCCAATCTCATGAACATTCGATTGGAAGCTGTTGTGAATAAGTTTCTTTCCCTTCTTCCAAAACACTCGGCACATTTCCGTGCAACGTCTAGAACACGATGGGAGATGTTTTCTGTGCTGGCATAATTTTTTCTAGCCAGATATATTGGAAAAGCTTTTTGCTAAGATGTAGACGAGAAGAGACGCTAAAGACGTAGTTACCACGCTGTCCGGAGGTAGGCGCCTCTCCCGGGCGTCTTTCGGAGAAGCCGCGCTAAGGAGAGCACTGTGAGCGACACAATCGTCTTTGCGCGAAGAAGGCGCTTCTTCCCCTCCGGGAGCCGGCGAGAGCGGCAGCTTCGGAAAGGTGAAGAAGGAAGCTGTACAAGACTGGGATTGTGTGCGCAGCTTGCCAACTGATAGGAAACAGTACCTTTGCACTCTCCTGACTTTTCCAATCTCATGAACATTCGATTGGAAGCTGTTTTGGACAAGCTTCTTTCCCTTCTTCCAAAACACTCGGCACTTTTCCGTGCAAAGTCAAGAACACGATGGGAGATGTTTTCTGTGCTGGCACAGTTTTTTCTAGCCAGACATAGTGGAAAAGCTTTTTGCTAAGATGTAGACGTGAAGAGACGCTAAAGATTAAAGCACCATGCTTTCCGGAGTTAGGCGCCTCTCCCGGGCGTCTTTCGGAGAAGCCGCGCTAAGGAGAGCACTGTGAGCGGCACAATCGTCTTTGCGCGAAGAAGGCGCTTCTTCCCCTCCGGGAGCCGGCGAGAGCGGCAGCTTCGGAAAGGTGAAGAAGGAAGCTGTACAAGACTGGGATTGTGTGCGCAGCTTGCCAACTGATAGAAAACAGTACCTTTGCACTCTCCTGACTTTTCCAGTCACATGAACATTCGATTGGAAGCTGTTTTGGACAACTTTTCTTTTCTCCCTGCCAAACACCTGGCAGACCTCAGTGCATCCTCTAGAAGACGATGGGAGATGTTTTCTGTGCGGGCACAGTTTCTCCCTGCCAGATATAGTGGAAAAGCTTTTTGCTAAGATGTAGAAGAGAAGAGACGCTAAAGACGAAGGTACCATGCTGTTCGGAGCTAGGCGCCTCTCCCGGGCGTCTTTCGGAGAAGCCGCGCTAAGGAGAGCACTGTGAGCGACACAATCGTCTTTGCGCGAAGAAGGCGCTTCTTCCCCTCCGGGAGCCGGCGAGAGCGGCAGCTTCGGAAAGGTGAAGAAGGAAGCTGTACAAGACTGGGATTGTGTGCGCAGCTGGCCAACTGATAGAAAACAGTACCTTTGCACTCTCCTGACTTTTCCAATCACATGAACATTCGATTGGAAGCTGTTTTGGACAACTTTTCTTTTCTCCCTGCCAAAGACCTGGCAGATTCTGTGCATCCTCTAGAATACGATGGGAGATGTTTTCTGTGCTGGCACAGTTTCTCCCTGCCAGATATAGTGGAAAAGCTTTTTGCTAAGATGTAGAAGAGAAGAGACGCTAAATACGAAGGTACCATGCTGTTCGGAGCTAGGCGCCTCTCCCGGGCGTCTTTCGGAGAAGCCGCGCTAAGGAGAGCACTGTGAGCGGCACAATCGTCTTTGCGCGAAGAAGGCGCTTCTTCCCCTCCGGGAGCCGGCGAGAGCGGCAGCTTCGGAAAGGTGAAGAAGGAAGCTGTACAAGACTGGGATTGTGTGCGCAGCTTGCCAACTGATAGAAAACAGTACCTTTGCACTCTCCTGACTTTTCCAATCTCATGAACATTCGATTGGAAGCTGTTTTGAACAAGTTTCTTTCCCTTCTTCCAAAACACTCGGCACATTTCCGTGCAACGTCTAGAACACGATGGGAGATGTTTTCTGTGCTGGCACAGTTTTTTCTAGCCAGACATAGTGGAAAAGATTTCTGCTTTGATGTAGACCACAAAAGACGCTAAAGACGAAGGTACCATGCTGTTCGGAGCTAGGCGCCTCTCCCGGGCGTCTTTCGGAGAAGCCGCGCTAAGGAGAGCACTGTGAGCGACACAATCGTCTTTGCGCGAAGAAGGCGCTTCTTCCCCTCCGGGAGCCGGCGAGAGCGGCAGCTTCGGAAAGGTGAAGAAGGAAGCTGTACAAGACTGGGATTGTGTGCGCAGCTTGCCAACTGATAGAAAACAGTACCTTTGCACTCTCCTGACTTTTCCAATCTCATGAACATTCGATTGGAAGCTGTTTTGAACAAGTTTCTTTCCCTTCTTCCAAAACACTCGGCACATTTCCGTGCAACGTCTAGAACACGATGGGAGATGTTTTCTGTGCTGGCACAGTTTTTTCTAGCCAGACATAGTGGAAAAGCTTTTTGCTAAGATGTAGACGTGAAGAGACGCTAAAGATTAAAGCACCATGCTTTCCGGAGTTAGGCGCCTCTCCCGGGCGTCTTTCGGAGAAGCCGCGCTAAGGAGAGCACTGTGAGCGGCACAATCGTCTTTGCGCGAAGAAGGCGCTTCTTCCCCTCCGGGAGCCGGCGAGAGCGGCAGCTTCGGAAAGGTGAAGAAGGAAGCTGTACAAGACTGGGATTGTGTGCGCAGCTTGCCAACTGATAGAAAACAGTACCTTTGCACTCTCCTGACTTTTCCAATCACATGAACATTCGATTGGAAGCTGTTTTGGACAACTTTTCTTTTCTCCCTGCCAAACACCTGGCAGACCTCTGTGCATCCTCTAGAAGACGATGGGAGATGTTTTCTGTGCGGGCACAGTTTCTCCCTGCCAGATATAGTGGAAAAGCTTTTTGCTAAGATGTAGAAGAGAAGAGACGCTAAAGACGAAGGTACCATGCTGTTCGGAGCTAGGCGCCTCTCCCGGGCGTCTTTCGGAGTAGCCGCGCTAAGGAGAGCACTGTGAGCGACACAATCGTCTTTGCGCGAAGAAGGCGCTTCTTCCCCTCCGGGAGCCGGCGAGAGCGGCAGCTTCGGAAAGGTGAAGAAGGAAGCTGTACAAGACTGGGATTGTGTGCGCAGCTGGCCAACTGATAGAAAACAGTACCTTTGCACTCTCCTGACTTTTCCAATCACATGAACATTCGATTGGAAGCTGTTTTGGACAACTTTTCTTTTCTCCCTGCCAAAGACCTGGCAGATTCTGTGCATCCTCTAGAATACGATGGGAGATGTTTTCTGTGCTGGCACAGTTTCTCCCTGCCAGATATAGTGGAAAAGCTTTTTGCTAAGATGTAGAAGAGAAGAGACGCTAAAGACGAAGGTACCATGCTGTTCGGAGCTAGGCGCCTCTCCCGGGCGTCTTTCGGAGAAGCCGCGCTAAGGAGAGCACTGTGAGCGGCACAATCGTCTTTGCGCGAAGAAGGCGCTTCTTCCCCTCCGGGAGCCGGCGAGAGCGGCAGCTTCGGAAAGGTGAAGAAGGAAGCTGTACAAGACTGGGATTGTGTGCGCAGCTTGCCAACGGATAGAAAACAGTACCTTTGCACTCTCCTGACTTTTCCAATCTCAGGAACATTCGATTGGAAGCTGTTTTAAACAAGTTTCTTTCCCTTCTTCCAAAACACTCGGCACATTTCCGTGCAACGTCTAGAACACGATGGGAGATGTTTTCTGTGCTGGCACAGTTTTTTCTAGCCAGACATAGTGGAAAAGATTTCTGCTTCAATGTAGACCTCAAAAGACGCTAAAGACGAAGGTACCATGCTGTTCGGAGCTAGGCGCCTCTCCCGGGCGTCTTTCGGAGAAGCCGCGCTAAGGAGAGCACTGTGAGCGACACAATCGTCTTTGCGCGAAGAAGGCGCTTCTTCCCCTCCGGGAGCCGGCGAGAGCGGCAGCTTCGGAAAGGTGAAGAAGGAAGCTGTACAAGACTGGGATTGTGTGCGCAGCTTGCCAACTGATAGAAAACAGTACCTTTGCACTCTCCTGACTTTTCCAATCTCATGAACATTCGATTGGAAGCTGTTTTGAACAAGTTTCTTTCCCTTCTTCCAAAACACTCGGCACATTTCCGTGCAACGTCTAGAACACGATGGGAGATGTTTTCTGTGCTGGCACAGTTTCTCCCTGCCAGATATAATGGAAAAGCTTTTTGCTAAGATGTAGACGAGAAGAGACGCTAAAGACGAAGTTACCACGCTGTCCGGAGCTAGGCGCCTCTCCCGGGCGTCTTTCGGAGAAGCCGCGCTAAGGAGAGCACTGTGAGCGGCACAATCGTCTTTGCGCGAAGAAGGCGCTTCTTCCCCTCCGGGAGCCGGCGAGAGCGGCAGCTTCGGAAAGGTGAAGAAGGAAGCTGTACAAGACTGGGATTGTGTGCGCAGCTTGCCAACTGATAGAAAACAGTACCTTTGCACTCTCCTGACTTTTCCAATCTCATGAACATTCGATTGGAAGCTGTTTTGAACAAGTTTCTTTCCCTTCTTCCAAAACACTCGGCACATTTCCGTGCAACGTCTAGAACACGATGGGAGATGTTTTCTGTGCTGGCCCAGTTTTTTCTAGCCAGACATATTGGAAAAGATTTCTGCTTCGATGTAGACCACAAAAGACGATAAAGACGAAGGTACCATACTGTACGGAGCTAAGTGCTGCTCCCGGGCGTCTTTCGGAGAAGCCGCGCTAAGGAGAGCACTGTGAGAGGCACAATCGTCTTTGCGCGAAGAAGGCGCTTCTTCCCCTCCGGGAGCCGGCGAGAGCGGCAGCTTCGGAAAGGTGAAGAAGGAAGCTGTACAAGACTGGGATTGTGTGCGCAGCTTGCCAACTGATAGAAAACAGTACCTTTGCACTCTCCTGACTTTTCCAATCTCATGAACATTCGATTGGAAGATGTTGTGAACAAGTTTCTTTCTCATCTTCCAAAACACTCGGCACTTTTCCGTGCAAAGTCAAGAATATGATGGGAGATGTTTTTTTTGCGGGAACAATTTTTTCTAGCCAGATATAGGGGAAAAGCTTTTTTGCTAAGATGTGGAAGAGTAGAGACGCTAAAGATGAAGGTACCATGCTCTCCAGAGCTAAGTGCTGCTCCCGGGCGTCTTTCGGAGAAGCCGCGCTAAGGGGAGCACTGTGAGCGGCACAATCGTCTTTGCGCGAAGAAGGCGCTTCTTCCCCTCCGGGAGCCGGCGAGAGCGGCAGCTTCGGAAAGGTGAAGAAGGAAGCTGTACAAGACTGGGATTGTGTGCGCAGCTTGCCAACTGATAGAAAACAGTACCTTTGCACTCTCCTGACTTTTCCAATCTCATGAACATTTGATTGGAAGCTGTTTTGGACAAGTTTCAGTCCCTTCTTCCAAAACACTCGGCAGAACTCCGTGTATCCTCTTGAACACTTTGGGAGATGTTTTCTGTGCTGGCACAGTTTCTCCCTGCCAGACATAGTGGAAAAGCTTTTTGCTAAGATGTAGACCACAAAAGACGTTAAGACGAAGGTACCATGCTCTCCGGAGCTAAGTGCTGCTCCCGGGCGTATTTCGGAGAAGCCGCGCTAAGGAGAGCACTGTGAGCGGCACAATCGTCTTTGCGCGAAGAAGGCGCTTCTTCCCCTCTGGGAGCCGGCGAGAGCGGCAGCTTCGGAAAGGTGAAGAAGGAAGCTGTACAAGACTGGGATTGTGTGCGCAGCTTGCCAACTGATAGAAAACAGTACCTTTGCACTCTCCTGACTTTTCCAATCTCATGAACATTCGATTGGAAGCTGTTTTGGACAACTGTCCTTTTCTCCCTGCCAAACACCTGGCAGACCTCTGTGCATCCTCTAGAAGACGATGGGAGATGTTTTCTGTGCTAGCACAGTTTCTCCCTGCCAGACATAGTGGAAAAGCTTTCTGCTTCGATGTAGACCACAAAAGACGCTAAAGACGAAGGTACCATGCTGTTCGGAGCTAGGCGCCTCTCCCGGGCGTCTTTCGGAGAAGCCGCGCTAAGGAGAGCACTGTGAGCGGCACAATCGTCTTTGCGCGAAGAAGGCGCTTCTTCCCCTCCGGGAGCCGGCGAGAGCGGCAGCTTCGGAAAGGTGAAGAAGGAAGCTGTACAAGACTGGTATTGTGTGCGCAGCTTGCCAACTGATAGAAAACAGTACCTTGGCACTCTCCTGACTTTTCCAATCTCATGAACATTCGATTGGAAGATGTTGTGAACAAGTTTCTTTCTCATCTTCCAAAACACTCGGCACATTTCCGTGCAACGTCTAGAACACGATGGGAGATGTTTTCTGTGCTGGCCCAGTTTTTTCTAGCCAGACATAGTGGAAAAGATTTCTGCTTCGATGTAGACCACAAAAGACGCTAAAGACGAAGGAACCATGCTGTTCGGAGCTAGGCGCCTCTCCCGGGCGTCTTTCGGAGAAGCCGCGCTAAGGAGAGCACTGTGAGCGGCACAATCGTCTTTGCGCGAAGAAGGCGCTTCTTCCCCTCCGGGAGCCGGCGAGAGCGGCAGCTTCGGAAAGGTGAAGAAGGAAGCTGTACAAGACTGGGATTGTGTGCGCAGCTTGCCAACTGATAGAAAACAGTACCTTTGCACTCTCCTGACTTTTCCAATCTCATGAACATTCGATTGGAAGCTGTTTTGGACAAGTTTCTTTCCCTTCTTCCAAAACACTCGGCACATTTCCGTGCAACGTCTAGAACAAGATGGGAGATGTTTTCTGTGCTGGCATAGTTTTTTCTAGCCAGATATAGTGGAAAAGCTTTTTGCTAAGATGTAGACGAGAAGAGACACTAAAGACGATGGTACCATGGTGTTCGGAGCTAGGCGCCTCTCCCGGGCGTCTTTCGGAGAAGCCGCGCTAAGGAGAGCACTGTGAGCGGCACAATCGTCTTTGCGCGAAGAAGGCGCTTCTTCCCCTCCGGGAGCCGGCCAGAGCGGCAGCTTCCGAAAGGTGAAGATGGAAGCTGTATAAGACTGGGATTGTGTGCGCAGCTTGCCAACTGATAGAAAACAGTACCTTTGCACTCTCCTGACTTTTCCAATCTCATGAACATTCGATTGGAATCTGTTGTGAACAAGTTTCTTTCTCATCTTCCAAAACACTCGGCACTTTTCCGTGCAAAGTCAAGAACATGATGGGAGATGTTTTCTTTGCTGGAACAATTTTTTCTAGCCCGACATTGTGGAAAAGCTTTTTGCTAAGATGTAGACGAGAAGAGACGCTAAAGACGAAGGTACCATGCTGTCCGGAGCTAGGTGCCTCTCCCGGGCGTCTTTCGGAGAAGCCGCGCTAAGGAGAGCACTGTGAGCGGCACAATCGTCTTTGCGCGAAGAAGGCGCTTCTTCCCCTCCGGGAGCCGGCGAGAGCGGCAGCTTCGGAAAGGTGAAGAAGGAAGCTGTACAAGACTGGGATTGTGTGCGCAGCTTGCCAACTGATAGAAAACAGTACCTTTGCACTCTCCTGACTTTTCCAATCTCATGAACATTCGATTGGAAGCTGTTTTGGACAAGTTTCAGTCCCTTCTTCCAAAACATTCGGCAGACCTCTGTGCATCCTCTAAAAGACGTTGGGAGATGTTTTCTCTGCTGGCACTGTTTCTCCCTGCCCGACATAGTGGAAAAGCTTTCTGCTTCGATGTAGACCACAAAAGATGCTAAAGACGAAGGTACCATATAGTCCGGAGCTAAGTGCTGCTCCCGGGCGTCTTTCGGAGAAGCCGCGCTAAGGAGAGCACTGTGAGAGGCACAATCGTCTTTGCGCGAAGAAGGCGCTTCTTCCCCTGCGGGAGCCGGCGAGAGCGGCAGCTTCGGAAAGGTGAAGAAGGAAGCTGTACAAGACTGGGATTGTGTGCGCAGCTTGCCAACTGATAGAAAACAGTACCTTTGCACTCTCCTGACTTTTCCAATCTCATGAACATTCGATTGGAAGCTGTTTTGGACAAGTTTCAGTCCCTTCTTCCAAAACACTCGGCAGAACTCCGTGTATCCTCTAGAACAGTTTGGGAGATGTTTTCTGTGCTGTCACAGTTTCTCCCTGCCAGACATAGTGGAAAAGCTTTTTGCTAAGATGTAGACCACAAAAGACGTTAAGACGAAGGTACCATGCTCTCCGGAGCTAAGTGCTGCTCCCGGGCGTCTTTCGGAGAAGCCGCGCTAAGGAGAGCACTGTGAGCGGCACAATCGTCTTTGCGCGAAGAAGGCGCTTCTTCCCCTCCGGGAGCCGGCGAGAGCGGCAGCTTCGGAAAGGTGAAGAAGGAAGCTGTACAAGACTGGGATTGTGTGCGCAGCTTGCCAACTGATAGAAAACAGTACCTTTGCACTCTCCTGCCTTTTCCAATCACATGAACATTCGATTGGAACATGTTTTGGACAACTTTTCTTTTCTCCCTGCCAAACTCCTGGCAGATTCTGTGCATCCTCTAGAATACGATGGGAGATGTTTTCTGTGCTGGCAGAGTTTCTCCCTGCCAGATATAGTGGAAAAGCTTTTTTGCTAAGATATAGACGAGGAGACGCTAAAGACGAAGGTACCATGCTGTTCGGAGCTAGGCGCCTCTCCCGGGCGTCTTTCGGAGAAGCCGCGCTAAGGAGAGCACTGTGAGCGGCACAATCGTCTTTGCGCGAAGAAGGCGCTTCTTCCCCTCCGGGAGCCGGCGAGAGCGGCAGCTTTGGAAAGGTGAAGAAGGAAGCTGTACAAGACTGGGATTGTGTGCGCAGCTTTCCAACTGATAGAAAACAGTACCTTTGCACTCTCCTGACTTTTCCAATCTCATGAACATTTGATTGGAAGCTGTTTTGGACAAGTTTCAGTCCCTTCTTCCAAAACACTCGGCAGACGTCTGTGTATCCTCTTGAACACCTTGGGAGATGTTTTCTGTGCTGGCACAGTTTCTCCCTGCCAGACATAGTGGAAAAGCTTTTTGCTAAGATGTAGACCACAAAAGACGTTAAGACGAAGGTACCATGCTGTTCGGAGCTAGGCGCCTCTCCCGGGCGTCTTTCGGAGAAGCCGCGCTAAGGAGAGCACTGTGAGCGGCACAATCGTCTTTGCGCGAAGAAGGCGCTTCTTCCCCTCCGGGAGCCGGCGAGAGCGGCAGCTTCGGAAAGGTGAAGAAGGAAGCTGTACAAGACTGGGATTGTGTGCGCAGCTTGCCAACGGATAGAAAACAGTACCTTTGCACTCTCCTGACTTTTCCAATCTCAGGAACATTCGATTGGAAGCTGTTTTGGACAAGCTTCTTTACCTTCTTCCAAAACACTCGGCACATTTCCGTGCAACGTCTAGAACACGATGGGAGATGTTTTCTGTGCTGGCCCAGTTTTTTCTAGCCAGACATAGTGGAAAAGATTTCTGCTTCGATGTAGACCACAAAAGACGCTAAAGACGAAGGTACCATACTGTTCGGAGCTAGGCGCCTCTCCCGGGCGTCTTTCGGAGAAGCCGCGCTAAGGGGAGCACTGTGAGCGACACAATAGTCTTTGCGCGAAGAAGGCGCTTCTTCCCCTCCGGGAGCCGGCGAGAGCGGCAGCTTCGGAAAGGTGAAGAAGGAAGCTGTACAAGACTGGGATTGTGTGCGCAGCTTTCCAACTGATGGAAAACAGTACCTTTGCACTCTCCTGACTTTTCCAATCTCATGAACATTCGATTGGAAGCTGTTTTGAACAAGTTTCTTTCCCTTCTTCCAAAACACTCGGCACATTTCCGTGCAACGTCTAGAACACGATGGGAGATGTTTTCTGTGCTGGCATAGTTTTTTCTAGCCAGATATAGTGGAAAAGCTTTTTGCTAAAATGTAGACGAGAAGAGACACTAAAGATGAAGGTACCATGGTGTTCGGAGCTAGGCGCCTCTCCCGGGCGTCTTTCGGAGAAGCCGCGCTAAGGAGAGCACTGTGAGCGGCACAATCGTCTTTGCGCGAAGAAGGCGCTTCTTCCCCTGCGGGAGCCGGCGAGAGCGGCAGCTTCGGAAAGGTGAAGAAGGAAGCTGTACAAGACTGGGATTGTGTGCGCAGCTTGCCAACTGATAGAAAACAGTACCTTTGCACTCTCCTGACTTTTCCAATCTCATGAACATTTGATTGGAAGCTGTTTTGTACAAGTTTCAGTCCCTTCTTCCAAAACACTCGGCAGAACTCCGTGTATCCTCTTGAACACTTTGGGAGATGTTTTCTGTGCTGGCACAGTTTCTCCCTGCCAGACATAGTGGAAAAGCTTTTTGCTAAGATGTAGACCACAAAAGACGTTAAGACGAAGGTACCATGCTCTCCGGAGCTAAGTGCTGCTCCCAGGCGTCTTTCGGAGAAGCCGCGCTAAGGAGAGCACTGTGAGCGGCACAATCGTCTTTGCGCGAAGAAGGCGCTTCTTCCCCTCCGGGAGCCGGCGAGAGCGGCAGCTTCGGAAAGGTGAAGAAGGAAGCTGTACAAGACTGGGATTGTGTGCGCAGCTTGCCAACTGATAGAAAACAGTACCTTTGCACTCTCCTGACTTTTCCAATCTCATGAACATTCGATTGGAAGCTGTTTTGGACAAGTTTCAGTCCCTTCTTCCAAAACACTCGGCAGAACTCCGTGTATCCTCTAGAACAGTTTGGAAGATGTTTTCTGTGCTGGCACAGTTTCTCCCTGCCAGACATAGTGGAAAAGCTTTTTGCTAAGATGTAGACCACAAAAGACGTTAAGACGAAGGTACCATGCTCTCCGGAGCTAAGTGCTGCTCCCGGGCGTCTTTCGGAGAAGCCGCGCTAAGGAGAGCACTGTGAGCGGCACAATCGTCTTTGCGCGAAGAAGGCGCTTCTTCCCCTCCGGGAGCCGGCGAGAGCGGCAGCTTCGGAAAGGTGAAGAAGGAAGCTGTACAAGACTGGGATTGTGTGCGCAGCTTGCCATCTGATAGAAAACAGTACCTTTGCACTCTCCTGCCTTTTCCAATCACATGAACATTCGATTGGAACATGTTTTGGACAACTTTTCTTTTCTCCCTGCCAAACTCCTGGCAGATTCTGTGCATCCTCTAGAATACGATGGGAGATGTTTTCTGTGCTGGCACAGTTTCTCCCTGCCAGATATAGTGAAAAAGCTTTTTTGCTAAGATGTAGACGAAGAGACGCTAAAGACGAAGGTACCATGCTGTTCGGAGCTAGGCGCCTCTCCCGGGCGTCTTTCGGAGAAGCCGCGCTAAGGAGAGCACTGTGAGCGGCACAATCGTCTTTGCGCGAAGAAGGCGCTTCTTCCCCTCCGGGAGCCGGCGAGAGCGGCAGCTTCGGAAAGGTGAAGAAGGAAGCTGTACAAGACTGGGATTGTGTGTGCAGCTTGCCAACTGATAGAAAACAGTACCTTTGCACTCTCCTGACTTCTCCAATCTCAGGAACATTCGATTGGAAGCTGTTTTGGACAAGCTTCTTTCCCTTCTTCCAAAACACTCGGCACATTTCCGTGCAACGTCTAGAACACGATGGGAGATGTTTTCTGTGCTGGCCCAATTTTTTCTAGCCAGACATAGTGGAAAAGATTTCTGCTTCGATGTAGACCACAAAAGACGCTAAAGACGAAGGTACCATACTGTTCGGAGCTAGGCGCCTCTCCCGGGCGTCTTTCGGAGAAGCCGCGCTAAGGAGAGCACTGTGAGCGACACAATTGTCTTTGCGCGAAGAAGGCGCTTCTTCCCCTCCGGGAGCCGGCGAGAGCGGCAGCTTCGGAAAGGTGAAGAAGGAAGCTGTACAAGACTGGGATTGTGTGCGCAGCTTTCCAACTGATGGAAAACAGTACCTTTGCACTCTCCTGACTTTTCCAATCTCATGAACATTCGATTGGAAGCTGTTTTGAACAAGTTTCTTTCCCTTCTTCCAAAACACTCGGCACATTTCCGTGCAACGTCTAGAACACGATGGGAGATGTTTTCTGTGCTGGCATAGTTTTTTCTAGCCAGATATAGTGGAAAAGCTTTTTGCTAAGATGTAGACGAGAAGAGACACTAAAGATGAAGGTACCATGCTGTTCGGAGCTAGGCGCCTCTCCCGGGCGTCTTTCGGAGAAGCCGCGCTAAGGAGAGCACTGTGAGCGGCACAATCGTCTTTGCGCGAAGAAGGCGCTTCTTCCCCTCCGGGAGCCGGCGAGAGCGGCAGCTTCGGAAAGGTGAAGAAGGAAGCTGTACAAGACTGGGATTGTGTGCGCAGCTTGCCAACTGATAGAAAACAGTACCTTTGCACTCTCCTGACTTTTCCAATCTCATGAACATTCGATTGGAAGCTGTTTTGAACAAGTTTATTTCTCATCTTCCAAAACACTCGGCACTTTTCCTTGCAAAGTCAAGAACATGATGGGAGATGTTTTTTTTGCTGGAACAATTTTTTCTAGCCAGACATAGTGGAAAAGCTTTTTTGCTAAGATGTGGAAGAGAAGAGACGCTAAAGATGAAGGTACCATGCTGTCCAGAGCTAAGTGCTGCTCCCGGGCGTCTTTCGGAGAAGCCGCGCTAAGGGGAGCACTGTGAGCGGCACAATCGTCTTTGCGCGAAGAAGGCGCTTCTTCCCCTCTGGGAGCTGGCGAGAGCGGCAGCTTCGGAAAGGTGAAGAAGGAAGCTGTACAAGACTGGGATTGTGTGCGCAGCTTGCCAACTGATAGAAAACAGTACCTTTGCACTCTCCTGACTTTTCCAATCTCATGAACATTTGATTGGAAGCTGTTTTGTACAAGTTTCAGTCCCTTCTTCCAAAACACTTGGCAGAACTCCGTGTATCCTCTTGAACACTTTGGGAGATGTTTTCTGTGCTGGCACAGTTTCTCCCTGCCAGACATAGTGGAAAAGCTTTTTGCTAAGATGTAGACCAAAAAAGACGTTAAGACGAAGGTACCATGCTCTCCGGAGCTAAGTGCTGCTCCCGGGCGTCTTTCGGAGAAGCCGCGCTAAGGAGAGCACTGTGAGCGGCACAATCGTCTTTGCGCGAAGAAGGCGCTTCTTCCCCTCCGGGAGCCGGCGAGAGCGGCAGCTTCGGAAAGGTGAAGAAGGAAGCTGTACAAGACTGGGATTGTGTGCGCAGCTTGCCAACTGATAGAAAACAGTACCTTTGCACTCTCCTGACTTTTCCAATCTCATGAACATTCGATTGGAAGCTGTTTTGGACAAGCTTCTTTCCCTTCTTCCAAAACACTCGGCAGAACTCCGTGTATCCTCTAGAACACTTTGGGAGATGTTTTCTTTGCTGGCGCAGTTTTTTCTAGCCAGACATAGTGGAAAAGCTTTTTGCTAAGATGTAGACGAGAAGAGACACTAAAGATGAAGGTACCATGCTGTTCGGAGCTAGGCGCCTCTCCCGGGCGTCTTTCGGAGAAGCCGCGCTAAGGAGAGCACTGTGAGCGGCACAATCGTCTTTGCGCGAAGAAGGCGCTTCTTCCCCTCCGGGAGCCGGCGAGAGCGGCAGCTTCGGAAAGGTGAAGAAGGAAGCTGTACAAGACTGGGATTGTGTGCGCAGCTGGCCAACTGATAGAAAACAGTACCATTGCACTCTCCTGACTTTTCCAATCACATGAACATTCGATTGGAAGCTGTTTTGGACAACTTTTCTTTTCTCCCGGCCAAACACCTGGCAGACCTCTGTGCATCCTCTAGAAGACGATGGGAGATGTTTTCTGTGCTGGCACAGTTTTTTCTAGCCAGACATAGTGGAAAAGCTTTCTGCTTCGATGTAGACCACAAAAGATGCTAAAGACGAAGGTACCATATAGTCCGGAGCTAAGTGCTGCTCCCGGGCGTCTTTCGGAGAAGCCGCGCTAAGGAGAGCACTGTGAGAGGCACAATCGTCTTTGCGCGAAGAAGGCGCTTCTTCCCCTCCGGGAGCCGGCGAGAGCGGCAGCTTCGGAAAGGTGAAGAAGGAAGCTGTACAAGACTGGGATTGTGTGCGCAGCTTGCCAACTGATAGAAAACAGTACCTTTGCACTCTCCTGACTTTTCCAATCTCATGAACATTCGATTGGAAGCTGTTTTGGACAAGTTTCAGTCCCTTCTTCCAAAACACTCGGCAGAACTCCGTGTATCCTCTAGAACATTTTGGGAAATGTTTTCTTTGCTGGCACAGTTTCTCCCTGCCAGACATAGTGGAAAAGCTTTTTGCTAAGATGTAGACCACAAAAGACGTTAAGACGAAGGTACCATGCTCTCCGGAGCTAAGTGCTGCTCCCGGGCGTCTTTCGGAGAAGCCGCGCTAAGGAGAGCACTGTGAGCGGCACAATGGTCTTTGCGCGAAGAAGGCGCTTCTTCCCCTCCGGGAGCCGGCGAGAGCGGCAGCTTCGGAAAGGTGAAGAAGGAAGCTGTACAAGACTGGGATTGTGTGCGCAGCTTGCCATCTGATAGAAAACAGTACCTTTGCACTCTCCTGCCTTTTCCAATCACATGAACATTCGATTGGAACATGTTTTGGACAACTTTTCTTTTCTCCCTGCCAAACTCCTGGCAGATTCTGTGCATCCTCTAGAATACGATGGGAGATATTTTCTGTGCTGGCACAGTTTCTCCCTGCCAGATATAGGGGAAAAGCTTTTTTGCTAAGATGTAGACGAGGAGACGCTAAAGACGAAGGTACCATGCTGTTCGGAGCTAGGCGCCTCTCCCGGGCGTCTTTCGGAGAAGCCGCGCTAAGGAGAGCACTGTGAGCGGCACAATCGTCTTTGCGCGAAGAAGGCGCTTCTTCCCCTCCGGGAGCCGGCGAGAGCGGCAGCTTTGGAAAGGTGAAGAAGGAAGCTGTACAAGACTGGGATTGTGTGCGCAGCTTTCCAACTGATAGAAAACAGTACCTTTGCACTCTCCTGACTTTTCCAATCTCATGAACATTTGATTGGAAGCTGTTTTGGACAAGTTTCAGTCCCTTCTTCCAAAACACTCGGCAGAACTCCGTGTATCCTCTTGAACACTTTGGGAGATGTTTTCTGTGCTGGCACAGTTTCTCCCTGCCAGACATAGTGGAAAAGCTTTTTGCTAAGATGTAGACCACAAAAGACGTTAAGACGAAGGTACCATGCTGTTCGGAGCTAGGCGCCTCTCCCGGGCGTCTTTCGGAGAAGCCGCGCTAAGGAGAGCACTGTGAGCGGCACAATCGTCTTTGCGCGAAGAAGGCGCTTCTTCCCCTCCGGGAGCCGGCGAGAGCAGCAGCTTCGGAAAGGTGAAGAAGGAAGCTGTACAAGACTGGGATTGTGTGCGCAGCTTGCCAACTGATAGAAAACAGTACCTTTGCACTCTCCTGACTTTTCCAATCTCAGGAACATTCGATTGGAAGCTGTTTTGGACAAGCTTCTTTCCCTTCTTCCAAAACACTCGGCACATTTCCGTGCAAAGTCTAGAACACGATGGGAGATGTTTTCTGTGCTGGCATAGTTTTTTCTAGCCAGATATAGTGGAAAAGATTTTGCTAAGATGTAGACGAGAAGAGACACTAAAGATGAAGGTACCATGCTGTCCGGAGCTAGGCGCCTCTCCCGGGCGTCTTTCGGAGAAGCCGCGCTAAGGAGAGCACTGTGAGCGGCACAATCGTCTTTGCGCGAAGAAGGCGCTTCTTCCCCTCCGGGAGCCGGCGAGAGCGGCAGCTTCGGAAAGGTGAAGAAGGAAGCTGTACAAGACTGGGATTGTGTGCGCAGCTTGCCAACTGATAGAAAACAGTACCTTTGCACTCTCCTGACTTTTCGAATCTCATGAACATTCGATTGGAGGCTGTTTTGAACAAGTTTCTTTCTCATCTTCCAAAACACTCGGCAGAACTCCGTGTATCCTCTTGAACACTTTGGGAGATGTTTTCTGTGCTGGCACAGTTTCTCCCTGCCAGACATAGTGGAAAAGCTTTTTGCTAAGATGTAGACCACAAAAGACGTTAAGACGAAGGTACCATGCTCTCCGGAGCTAAGTGCTGCTCCCAGGCGTCTTTCGGAGAAGCCGCGCTAAGGAGAGCACTGTGAGCGGCACAATCGTCTTTGCGCGAAGAAGGCGCTTCTTCCCCTCCGGGAGCCGGCGAGAGCGGCAGCTTCGGAAAGGTGAAGAAGGAAGCTGTACAAGACTGGGATTGTGTGCGCAGCTTGCCAACTGATAGAAAACAGTACCTTTGCACTCTCCTGACTTTTCCAATCTCATGAACATTTGATTGGAAGCTGTTTTGTACAAGTTTCAGTCCCTTCTTCCAAAACACTCGGCAGAACTCCGTGTATCCTCTTGAACACTTTGGGAGATGTTTTCTGTGCTGGCACAGTTTCTCCCTGCCAGACATAGTGGAAAAGCTTTTTGCTAAGATGTAGACCACAAAAGACGTTAAGACGAAGGTACCATGCTCTCCGGAGCTAAGTGCTGCTCCCAGGCGTCTTTCGGAGAAGCCGCGCTAAGGAGAGCACTGTGAGCGGCACAATCGTCTTTGCGCGAAGAAGGCGCTTCTTCCCCTCCGGGAGCCGGCGAGAGCGGCAGCTTCGGAAAGGTGAAGAAGGAAGCTGTACAAGACTGGGATTGTGTGCGCAGCTTGCCATCTGATAGAAAACAGTACCTTTGCACTCTCCTGCCTTTTCCAATCACATGAACATTCGATTGGAACATGTTTTGGACAACTTTTCTTTTCTCCCTGCCAAACTCCTGGCAGATTCTGTGCATCCTCTAGAATACGATGGGAGATGTTTTCTGTGCTGGCACAGTTTCTCCCTGCCAGATATAGTGGAAAAGCTTTTTTGCTAAGATGTAGACGAAGAGACGCTAAAGACGAAGGTACCATGCTGTTCGGAGCTAGGCGCCTCTCCCGGGCGTCTTTCGGAGAAGCCGCGCTAAGGAGAGCACTGTGAGCGGCACAATCGTCTTTGCGCAAAGAAGGCGCTTCTTCCCCTCCGGGAGCCGGCGAGAGCGGCAGCTTCGGAAAGGTGAAGAAGGAAGCTGTACAAGACTGGGATTGTGTGTGCAGCTTGCCAACTGATAGAAAACAGTACCTTTGCACTCTCCTGACTTTTCCAATCTCAGGAACATTCGATTGGAAGCTGTTTTGGACAAGCTTCTTTCCCTTCTTCCAAAACACTCGGCACATTTCCGTGCAACGTCTAGAACACGATGGGAGATGTTTTCTGTGCTGGCCCAATTTTTTCTAGCCAGACATAGTGGAAAAGATTTCTGCTTCGATGTAGACCACAAAAGACGCTAAAGACGAAGGTACCATACTGTTCGGAGCTAGGCGCCTCTCCCGGGCGTCTTTCGGAGAAGCCGCGCTAAGGAGAGCACTGTGAGCGACACAATTGTCTTTGCGCGAAGAAGGCGCTTCTTCCCCTCCGGGAGCCGGCGAGAGCGGCAGCTTCGGAAAGGTGAAGAAGGAAGCTGTACAAGACTGGGATTGTGTGCGCAGCTTTCCAACTGATGGAAAACAGTACCTTTGCACTCTCCTGACTTTTCTAATCTCATGAACATTCGATTGGAAGCTGTTTTGAACAAGCTTCTTTCCCTTCTTCCAAAACACTCGGCACATTTCCGTGCAACGTCTAGAACACGATGGGAGATGTTTTCTGTGCTGGCATAGTTTTTTCTAGCCAGATATAGTGGAAAAGCTTTTTGCTAAGATGTAGACGAGAAGAGACACTAAAGATGAAGGTACCATGCTGTTCGGAGCTAGGCGCCTCTCCCGGGCGTCTTTCGGAGAAGCCGCGCTAAGGAGAGCACTGTGAGCGGCACAATCGTCTTTGCGCGAAGAAGGCGCTTCTTCCCCTCCGGGAGCCGGCGAGAGCGGCAGCTTCGGAAAGGTGAAGAAGGAAGCTGTACAAGACTGGGATTGTGTGCGCAGCTTGCCAACTGATAGAAAACAGTACCTTTGCACTCTCCTGACTTTTCCAATCTCATGAACATTCGATTGGAAGCTGTTTTGAACAAGTTTATTTCTCATCTTCCAAAACACTCGGCACTTTTCCTTGCAAAGTCAAGAACATGATGGGAGATGTTTTTTTTGCTGGAACAATTTTTTCTAGCCAGACATAGTGGAAAAGCTTTTTTGCTAAGATGTGGAAGAGAAGAGACGCTAAAGATGAAGGTACCATGCTGTCCAGAGCTAAGTGCTGCTCCCGGGTGTCTTTCGGAGAAGCCGCGCTAAGGGGAGCACTGTGAGCGGCACAATCGTCTTTGCGCGAAGAAGGCGCTTCTTCCCCTCTGGGAGCCGGCGAGAGCGGCAGCTTCGGAATGGTGAAGAAGGAAGCTGTACAAGACTGGGATTGTGTGCGCAGCTTGCCAACTGATAGAAAACAGTACCTTTGCACTCTCCTGACTTTTCCAATCTCATGAACATTTGATTGGAAGCTGTTTTGTACAAGTTTCAGTCCCTTCTTCCAAAACACTCGGCAGAACTCCGTGTATCCTCTTGAACACTTTGGGAGATGTTTTCTGTGCTGGCACAGTTTCTCCCTGCCAGACATAGTGGAAAAGCTTTTTGCTAAGATGTAGACCACAAAAGACGTTAAGACGAAGGTACCATGCTCTCCGGAGCTAAGTGCTGCTCCCGGGCGTCTTTCGGAGAAGCCGCGCTAAGGAGAGCACTGTGAGCGGCACAATCGTCTTTGCGCGAAGAAGGCGCTTCTTCCCCTCCGGGAGCCGGCGAGAGCGGCAGCTTCGGAAAGGTGAAGAAGGAAGCTGTAAAAGACTGAGATTGTGTGCGCAGCTTGCCAACTGATAGAAAACAGTACCTTTGCACTCTCCTGACTTTTCCAATCTCATGAACATTCGATTGGAAGCTGTTTTGGACAAGTTTCTTTCCCTTCTCCCAAAACACTCGGCATGTTTCCGTGGAACGTCTAGAACACGATGGGAGATGTTTTCTTTGCTGGCGCAGTTTTTTCTAGCCAGACATAGTGGAAAAGCTTTTTGCTAAGATGTAGACGAGAAGAGACACTAAAGATGAAGGTACCATGCTGTTCGGAGCTAGGCGCCTCTCCCGGGCGTCTTTCGGAGAAGCCGCGCTAAGGAGAGCACTGTGAGCGGCACAATCGTCTTTGCGCGAAGAAGGCGCTTCTTCCCCTCCGGGAGCCGGCGAGAGCGGCAGCTTCGGAAAGGTGAAGAAGGAAGCTGTACAAGACTGGGATTGTGTGCGCAGCTGGCCAACTGATAGAAAACAGTACCATTGCACTCTCCTGACTTTTCCAATCACATCAACATTCGATTGAAAGCTGTTTTGGACAACTTTTCTTTTCTCCCGGCCAAACACCTGGCAGACCTCTGTGCATCCTCTAGAAGACGATGGGAGATGTTTTCTGTGCTGGCACAGTTTTTTCTAGCCAGACATAGTGGAAAAGCTTTCTGCTTCGATGTAGACCACAAAAGATGCTAAAGACGAAGGTACCATATAGTCCGGAGCTAAGTGCTGCTCCCGGGCGTCTTTCGGAGAAGCCGCGCTAAGGAGAGCACTGTGAGCGGCACAATCGTCTTTGCGCGAAGAAGGCGCTTCTTCCCCTCTGGGAGCCGGCGAGAGCGGCAGCTTCGGAAAGGTGAAGAAGGAAGCTGTACAAGACTGGGATTGTGTGCGCAGCTTGCCAACTGATAGAAAACAGTACCTTTGCACTCTCCTGACTTTTCCAATCTCATGAACATTCGATTGGAAGCTGTTTTGGACAAGTTTCAGTCCCTTCTTCCAAAACACTCGGCAGAACTCCGTGTATCCTCTAGAACATTTTGGGAAATGTTTTCTTTGCTGGCACAGTTTCTCCCTGCCAGACATAGTGGAAAAGCTTTTTGCTAAGATGTAGACCACAAAAGACGTTAAGACGAAGGTACCATGCTCTCCGGAGCTAAGTGCTGCTCCCGGGCGTCTTTCGGAGAAGCCGCGCTAAGGAGAGCACTGTGAGCGGCACAATCGTCTTTGCGCGAAGAAGGCGCTTCTTCCCCTCCGGGAGCCGGCGAGAGCGGCAGCTTCGGAAAGGTGAAGAAGGAAGCTGTACAAGACTGGGATTGTGTGCGCAGCTTGCCATCTGATAGAAAACAGTACCTTTGCACTCTCCTGCCTTTTCCAATCACATGAACATTCGATTGGAACATGTTTTGGACAACTTTTCTCCCTGCCAAACTCCTGGCAGATTCTGTGCATCCTCTAGAATACGATGGGAGATATTTTCTGTGCTGGCACAGTTTCTCCCTGCCAGATATAGGGGAAAAGCTTTTTTGCTAAGATGTAGACGAGGAGACGCTAAAGACGAAGGTACCATGCTGTTCGGAGCTAGGCGCCTCTCCCGGGCGTCTTTCGGAGAAGCCGCGCTAAGGAGAGCACTGTGAGCGGCACAATCGTCTTTGCGCGAAGAAGGCGCTTCTTCCCCTCCGGGAGCCGGCGAGAGCGGCAGCTTTGGAAAGGTGAAGAAGGAAGCTGTACAAGACTGGGATTGTGTGCGCAGCTTTCCAACTGATAGAAAACAGTACCTTTGCACTCTCCTGACTTTTCCAATCTCATGAACATTTGATTGGAAGCTGTTTTGGACAAGTTTCAGTCCCTTCTTCCAAAACACTCGGCAGAACTCCGTGTATCCTCTTGAACACTTTGGGAGATGTTTTCTGTGCTGGCACAGTTTCTCCCTGCCAGACATAGTGGAAAAGCTTTTTGCTAAGATGTAGACCACAAAAGACGTTAAGACGAAGGTACCATGCTGTTCGGAGCTAGGCGCCTCTCCCGGGCGTCTTTCGGAGAAGCCGCGCTAAGGAGAGCACTGTGAGCGGCACAATCATCTTTGCGCAAAGAAGGCGCTTCTTCCCCTCCGGGAGCCGGCGAGAGCGGCAGCTTCGGAAAGGTGAAGAAGGAAGCTGTACAAGACTGGGATTGTGTGCGCAGCTTGCCAACTGATAGAAAACAGTACCTTTGCACTCTCCTGACTTTTCCAATCTCAGGAACATTCGATTGGAAGCTGTTTTGGACAAGCTTCTTTCCCTTCTTCCAAAACACTCGGCACATTTCCGTGCAAAGTCTAGAACACGATGGGAGATGTTTTCTGTGCTGGCATAGTTTTTTCTAGCCATATATATTGGAAAAGATTTTGCTAAGATGTAGAGGAGAAGAGACACTAAAGATGAAGGTGCCATGCTGTCCGGAGCTAGGCGCCTCTCCCGGGCGTCTTTCGGAGAAGCCGCGCTAAGGAGAGCACTGTGAGCGGCACAATCGTCTTTGCGCGAAGAAGGCGCTTCTTCCCCTCCAGGAGCCGGCGAGAGCGGCAGCTTCGGAAAGGTGAAGAAGGAAGCTGTACAAGACTGGGATTGTGTGCGCAGCTTGCCAACTGATAGAAAACAGTACCTTTGCACTCTCCTGACTTTTCCAATCTCATGAACATTTGATTGGAAGCTGTTTTGTACAAGTTTCAGTCCCTTCTTCCAAAACACTCGGCAGAACTCCGTGTATCCTCTTGAACACTTTGGGAGATGTTTTCTGTGCTGGCACAGTTTCTCCCTGCCAGACATAGTGGAAAAGCTTTTTGCTAAGATGTAGACCACAAAAGACGTTAAGACGAAGGTACCATGCTCTCCGGAGGTAAGTGCTGCTCCCAGGCGTCTTTCGGAGAAGCCGCGCTAAGGAGAGCACTGTGAGCGGCACAATCGTCTTTGCGCGAAGAAGGCGCTTCTTCCCCTCCGGGAGCCGGCGAGAGCGGCAGCTTCGGAAAGGTGAAGAAGGAAGCTGTACAAGACTGGGATTGTGTGCGCAGCTTGCCAACTGATAGAAAACAGTACCTTTGCACTCTCCTGACTTTTCCAATCTCATGAACATTCGATTGGAAGCTGTTTTGGACAAGTTTCAGTCCCTTCTTCCAAAACACTCGGCAGAACTCCGTGTATCCTCTAGAACAGTTTGGGAGATGTTTTCTGTGCTGGCACAGTTTCTCCCTGCCAGACATAGTGGAAAAGCTTTTTGCTAAGATGTAGACCACAAAAGACGTTAAGACGAAGGTACCATGCTCTCCGGAGCTAAGTGCTGCTCCCGGGCGTCTTTCGGAGAAGCCGCGCTAAGGAGAGCACTGTGAGCGGCACAATCGTCTTTGCGCGAAGAAGGCGCTTCTTCCCCTCCGGGAGCCGGCGAGAGCGGCAGCTTCGGAAAGGTGAAGAAGGAAGCTGTACAAGACTGGGATTGTGTGCGCAGCTTTCCAACTGATGGAAAACAGTACCTTTGCACTCTCCTGACTTTTCCAATCTCATGAACATTCGATTGGAAGCTGTTTTGAACAAGTTTCTTTCCCTTCTTCCAAAACACTCGGCACATTTCCGTGCAACGTCTAGAACACGATGGGAGATGTTTTCTGTGCTGGCATAGTTTTTTCTAGCCAGATATAGTGGAAAAGCTTTTTGCTAAGATGTAGACGAGAAGAGACACTAAAAATGAAGGTGCCATGCTGTCCGGAGCTAGGCGCCTCTCCCGGGCGTCTTTCGGAGAAGCCGCGCTAAGGAGAGCACTGTGAGCGGCACAATCGTCTTTGCGCGAAGAAGGCGCTTCTTCCCCTCCGGGAGCCGGCGAGAGCGGCAGCTTCGGAAAGGTGAAGAAGGAAGCTGTACAAGACTGGGATTGTGTGCGCAGCTTGCCAACTGATAGAAAAGAGTACCTTTGCACTCTCCTGACTTTTCCAATCTCATGAACATTCGATTGGAAGCTGTTTTGAACAAGTTTATTTCTCATCTTCCAAAACACTCGGCACTTTTCCTTGCAAAGTCAAGAACATGATGGGAGATGTTTTTTTTGCTGGAACAATTTTTTCTAGCCAGACATAGTGGAAAAGCTTTTTTGCTAAGATGTGGAAGAGAAGAGACGCTAAAGATGAAGGTACCATGCTGTCCAGAGCTAAGTGCTGCTCCCGGGCGTCTTTCGGAGAAGCCGCGCTAAGGGGAGCACTGTGAGCGGCACAATCGTCTTTGCGCGAAGAAGGCGCTTCTTCCCCTCTGGGAGCCGGCGAGAGCGGCAGCTTCGGAAAGGTGAAGAAGGAAGCTGTACAAGACTGGGATTGTGTGCGCAGCTTGCCAACTGATAGAAAACAGTACCTTTGCACTCTCCTGACTTTTCCAATCTCATGAACATTTGATTGGAAGCTGTTTTGTACAAGTTTCAGTCCCTTCTTCCAAAACACTCGGCAGAACTCCGTGTATCCTCTTGAACACTTTGGGAGATGTTTTCTGTGCTGGCACAGTTTCTCCCTGCCAGACATAGTGGAAAAGCTTTTTGCTAAGATGTAGACCACAAAAGACGTTAAGACGAAGGTACCATGCTCTCCGGAGCTAAGTGCTGCTCCCGGGCGTCTTTCGGAGAAGCCGCGCTAAGGAGAGCACTGTGAGCGGCACAATCGTCTTTGCGCGAAGAAGGCGCTTCTTCCCCTCCGGGAGCCGGCGAGAGCGGCAGCTTCGGAAAGGTGAAGAAGGAAGCTGTACAAGACTGAGATTGTGTGCGCAGCTTGCCAACTGATAGAAAACAGTACCTTTGCACTCTCCTGACTTTTCCAATCTCATGAACATTCGATTGGAAGCTGTTTTGGACAAGTTTCTTTCCCTTCTCCCAAAACACTCGGCATGTTTCCGTGGAACGTCTAGAACACGATGGGAGATGTTTTCTTTGCTGGCGCAGTTTTTTCTAGCCAGACATAGTGGAAAAGCTTTTTGCTAAGATGTAGACGAGAAGAGACACTAAAGATGAAGGTACCATGCTGTTCGGAGCTAGGCGCCTCTCCCGGGCGTCTTTCGGAGAAGCCGCGCTAAGGAGAGCACTGTGAGCGGCACAATCGTCTTTGCGCGAAGAAGGCGCTTCTTCCCCTCCGGGAGCCGGCGAGAGCGGCAGCTTCGGAAAGGTGAAGAAGGAAGCTGTACAAGACTGGGATTGTGTGCGCAGCTGGCCAACTGATAGAAAACAGTACCATTGCACTCTCCTGACTTTTCCAATCACATGAACATTCGATTGGAAGCTGTTTTGGACAACTTTTCTTTTCTCCCGGCCAAACACCTGGCAGACATCTGTGCATCCTCTAGAAGACGATGGGAGATGTTTTCTGTGCTGGCACAGTTTTTTCTAGCCAGACATAGTGGAAAAGCTTTCTGCTTCGATGTAGACCACAAAAGATGCTAAAGACGAAGGTACCATATAGTCCGGAGCTAAGTGCTGCTCCCGGGCGTCTTTCGGAGAAGCCGCGCTAAGGAGAGCACTGTGAGAGGCACAATCGTCTTTGCGCGAAGAAGGCGCTTCTTCCCCTCCGGGAGCCGGCGAGAGCGGCAGCTTCGGAAAGGTGAAGAAGGAAGCTGTACAAGACTGGGATTGTGTGCGCAGCTTGCCAACTGATAGAAAACAGTACCTTTGCACTCTCCTGACTTTTCCAATCTCATGAACATTCGATTGGAAGCTGTTTTGGACAAGTTTCAGTCCCTTCTTCCAAAACACTCGGCAGAACTCCGTGTATCCTCTAGAACATTTTGGGAAATGTTTTCTTTGCTGGCACAGTTTCTCCCTGCCAGACATAGTGGAAAAGCTTTTTGCTAAGATGTAGACCACAAAAGACGTTAAGACGAAGGTACCATGCTCTCCGGAGCTAAGTGCTGCTCCCGGGCGTCTTTCGGAGAAGCCGCGCTAAGGAGAGCACTGTGAGCGGCACAATCGTCTTTGCGCGAAGAAGGCGCTTCTTCCCCTCCGGGAGCCGGCGAGAGCGGCAGCTTCGGAAAGGTGAAGAAGGAAGCTGTACAAGACTGGGATTGTGTGCGCAGCTTGCCATCTGATAGAAAACAGTACCTTTGCACTCTCCTGCCTTTTCCAATCACATGAACATTCGATTGGAACATGTTTTGGACAACTTTTCTTTTCTCCCTGCCAAACTCCTGGCAGATTCTGTGCATCCTCTAGAATACGATGGGAGATATTTTCTGTGCTGGCACAGTTTCTCCCTGCCAGATATAGGGGAAAAGCTTTTTTGCTAAGATGTAGACCACAAAAGACGTTAAGACGAAGGTACCATGCTGTTCGGAGCTAGGCGCCTCTCCCGGGCGTCTTTCGGAGAAGCCGCGCTAAGGAGAGCACTGTGAGCGGCACAATCGTCTTTGCGCGAAGAAGGAGCTTCTTCCCCTCCGGGAGCCGGCGAGAGCGGCAGCTTCGGAAAGGTGAAGAAGGAAGCTGTACAAGACTGGGATTGTGTGCGCAGCTTGCCAACTGATAGAAAACAGTACCTTTGCACTCTCCTGACTTTTCCAATCTCAGGAACATTCGATTGGAAGCTGTTTTGGACAAGCTTCTTTCCCTTCTTCCAAAACACTCGGCACATTTCCGTGCAAAGTCTAGAACACGATGGGAGATGTTTTCTGTGCTGGCATAGTTTTTTCTAGCCAGATATAGTGGAAAAGATTTTGCTAAGATGTAGACGAGAAGAGACACAAAAAATGAAGGTGCCATGCTGTCCGGAGCTAGGCGCCTCTCCCGGGCGTCTTTCGGAGAAGCCGCGCTAAGGAGAGCACTGTGAGCGGCACAATCGTCTTTGCGCGAAGAAGGCGCTTCTTCCCCTCCGGGAGCCGGCGAGAGCGGCAGCTTCGGAAAGGTGAAGAAGGAAGCTGTACAAGACTGGGATTGTGTGCGCAGCTTGCCAACTGATAGAAAACAGTACCTTTGCACTCTCCTGACTTTTCCAATCTCATGAATATTCGATTGGAAGCTGTTTTGAACAAGTTTATTTCTCATCTTCCAAAACACTCGGCACTTTTCCTTGCAATGTCAAGAACATGATGGGAGATGTTTTTTTTGCTGGAACAATTTTTTCTAGCCAGACATAGTGGAAAAGCTTTTTTGCTAAGATGTGGAAGAGAAGAGACGCTAAAGATGAAGGTACCATGCTGTCCAGAGCTAAGTGCTGCTCCCGGGCGTCTTTCGGAGAAGCCGCGCTAAGGGGAGCACTGTGAGCGGCACAATCGTCTTTGCGCGAAGAAGGCGCTTCTTCCCCTCTGCGAGCCGGCGAGAGCGGCAGCTTCGGAAAGGTGAAGAAGGAAGCTGTACAAGACTGGGATTGTGTGCGCAGCTTGCCAACTGATAGAAAACGGTACCTTTGCACTCTCCTGACTTTTCCAATCTCATGAACATTTGATTGGAAGCTGTTTTGTACAAGTTTCAGTCCCTTCTTCCAAAACACTCGGCAGAACTCCGTGTATCCTCTTGAACACTTTGGGAGATGTTTTCTGTGCTGGCACAGTTTCTCCCTGCCAGACATAGTGGAAAAGCTTTTTGCTAAGATGTAGACCACAAAAGACGTTAAGACGAAGGTACCATGCTCTCCGGAGCTAAGTGCTGCTCCCAGGCGTCTTTCGGAGAAGCCGCGCTAAGGAGAGCACTGTGAGCGGCACAATCGTCTTTGCGCGAAGAAGGCGCTTCTTCCCCTCCGGGAGCCGGCGAGAGCGGCAGCTTCGGAAAGGTGAAGAAGGAAGCTGTACAAGACAGGGATTGTGTGCGCAGCTTGCCAACTGATAGAAAACAGTACCTTTGCACTCTCCTGACTTTTCCAATCTCATGAACATTTGATTGGAAGCTGTTTTGTACAAGTTTCAGTCCCTTCTTCCAAAACACTCGGCAGAACTCCGTGTATCCTCTTGAACACTTTGGGAGATGTTTTCTGTGCTGGCACAGTTTCTCCCTGCCAGACATAGTGGAAAAGCTTTTTGCTAAGATGTAGACGAGAAGAGACACTAAAGATGAAGGTACCATGCTGTTCGGAGCTAGGCGCCTCTCCCGGGCGTCTTTCGGAGAAGCCGCGCTAAGGAGAGCACTGTGAGCGGCACAATCGTCTTTGCGCGAAGAAGGCGCTTCTTCCCCTCCGGGAGCCGGCGAGAGCGGCAGCTTCGGAAAGGTGAAGAAGGAAGCTGTACAAGACTGGGATTGTGTGCGCAGCTTGCCAACTGATAGAAAACAGTACCTTTGCACTCTCCTGACTTTTCCAATCTCATGAACATTCGATTGGAAGCTGTTTTGAACAAGTTTATTTCTCATCTTCCAAAACACTCGGCACTTTTCCTTGCAAAGTCAAGAACATGATGGGAGATGTTTTTTTTGCTGGAACAATTTTTTCTAGCCAGACATAGTGGAAAAGCTTTTTTGCTAAGATGTGGAAGAGAAGAGACGCTAAAGATGAAGGTACCATGCTGTCCAGAGCTAAGTGCTGCTCCCGGGCGTCTTTCGGAGAAGCCGCGCTAAGGGGAGCACTGTGAGCGGCACAATCGTCTTTGCGCGAAGAAGGCGCTTCTTCCCCTCTGGGAGCCGGCGAGAGCGGCAGCTTCGGAAAGGTGAAGAAGGAAGCTGTACAAGACTGGGATTGTGTGCGCAGCTTGCCTACTGATAGAAAACAGTACCTTTGCACTCTCCTGACTTTTCCAATCTCATGAACATTCGATTGGAAGCTGTTTTGTACAAGTTTCAGTCCCTTCTTCCAAAACACTCGGCAGAACTCCGTGTATCCTCTTGAACACTTTGGGAGATGTTTTCTGTGCTGGCACAGTTTCTCCCTGCCAGACATAGTGGAAAAGCTTTTTGCTAAGATGTAAACCACAAAAGACGTTAAGACGAAGGTACCATGCTCTCCGGAGCTAAGTGCTGCTCCCAGGCGTCTTTCGGAGAAGCCGCGCTAAGGAGAGCACTGTGAGCGGAACAATCGTCTTTGCGCGAAGAAGGCGCTTCTTCCCCTCCGGGAGCCGGCGAGAGCGGCAGCTTCGGAAAGGTGAAGAAGGAAGCTGTACAAGACTGGGATTGTGTGCGCAGCTTGCCAACTGATAGAAAACAGTACCTTTGCACTCTCCTGACTTTTCCAATCTCATGAACATTCGATTGGAAGCTGTTTTGGACAAGTATCTTTCCCTTCTCCCAAAACACTCGGCATGTTTCCGTGGAACGTCTAGAACACGATGGGAGATGTTTTCTTTGCTGGCACAGTTTTTTCTAGCCAGACGTAGTGGAAAAGCTTTTTGCTAAGATGTAGACGAGAAGAGACACTAAAGATGAAGGTACCATGCTGTTCGGAGCTAGGCGCCTCTCCCGGGCGTCTTTCGGAGAAGCCGCGCTAAGGAGAGCAATGTGAGCGGCACAATCGTCTTTGCGCGAAGAAGGCGCTTCTTCCCCTCCGGGAGCCGGCGAGAGCAGCAGCTTCGGAAAGGTGAAGAAGGAAGCTGTACAAGACTGGGATTGTGTGCGCAGCTGGCCAACTGATAGAAAACAGTACCTTTGCACTCTCCTGACTTTTCCAATCACATGAACATTCCATTGGAAGCTGTTTTGGACAACTTTTCTTTTCTCCCTGCCAAACACCTGGCAGACCTCTGTGCATCCTCTAGAAGAGGATGGGAGATGTTTTCTGTGCTGGCACAGTTTTTTCTAGCCAGACATAGTGGAAAAGCTTTCTGCTTCGATGTAGACCTCAAAAGACGCTAAAGACGAAGGTACCATGCTGTCCGGATCTAAGTGCTGCTCCCGGGCGTCTTTCAGAGAAGCCGCGCTAAGGAGAGCACTGTGAGCGACACAATCGTCTTTGCGCGAAGAAGGCGCTTCTTCCCCTCCGGGAGCCGGCGAGAGCGGCAGCTTCGGAAAGGTGAAGAAGGAAGCTGTACAAGACTGGGATTGTGTGCGCAGCTGGCCAACTGATAGAAAACAGTACCTTTGCACTCTCCTGCCTTTTCCAATCACATGAACATTCGATTGGAAGCTGTTTTGGACAACTTTTCTTTTCTCCCTGCCAAAGACCTGGCAGATTCTGTGCATCCTCTAGAATACGATGGGAGATGTTTTCTGTGCTGGCACAGTTTCTCCCTGCCAGACATAGTGGAAAAGCTTTCTGCTTCGATGTAGACCACAAAAGACGCTAAAGACGAAGGTACCATGGTTTTCGGCGCTAGGCGCCTCTCCCGGGCGTCTTTCGGAGAAGCCGCGCTAAGGAGAGCACTGTGAGCAGCACAATCGTCTTTGCGCGAAGAAGGTGCTTCTTCCCCTCTGGGAGACGGCGAGAGCGGCAGCTTCGGAAAGGTGAAGAAGGAAGCTGTACAAGACTGGGATTGTGTGCGCAGCTTGCCAACGGATAGAAAACAGTACCTTTGCACTCTCCTGACTTTTCCAATCTCATGAACATTTGATTGGAAGCTGTTTTGTACAAGTTTCAGTCCCTTCTTCCAAAACACTCGGCAGAACTCCGTGTATCCTCTTGAACACTTTGGGAGATGTTTTCTGTGCTGGCACAGTTTCTCCCTGCCAGACATAGTGGAAAAGCTTTTTGCTAAGATGTAGACCACAAAAGACGTTAAGACGAAGGTACCATGCTCTCCGGAGCTAAGTGCTGCTCCCGGGCGTCTTTCGGAGAAGCCGCGCTAAGGAGAGCACTGTGAGCGGCACAATCGTCTTTGCGCGAAGAAGGCGCTTCTTCCCCTCCGGGAGCCGGCGAGAGCGGCAGCTTCGGAAAGGTGAAGAAGGAAGCTGTACAAGACTGGGATTGTGTGCGCAGCTTGCCAACTGATAGAAAACAGTACCTTTGCACTCTCCTGACTTTTCCAATCTCATGAACATTCGATTGGAAGCTGTTTTGGACAAGTTTCTTTCCCTTCTCCCAAAACACTCGGCATGTTTCCGTGGAACGTCTAGAAAATGATGGGAGATGTTTTCTTTGCTGGCACAGTTTTTTCTAGCCAGACATAGTGGAAAAGCTTTTTGCTAAGATGTAGACGAGAAGAGACACTAAAGATGAAGGTACCATGCTGTTCGGAGCTAGGCGCCTCTCCCGGGCGTCTTTCGGAGAAGCCGCGCTAAGGAGAGCACTGTGAGCGGCACAATCGTCTTTGCGCGAAGAAGGCGCTTCTTCCCCTCCGGGAGCCGGCGAGAGCGGCAGCTTCGGAAAGGTGAAGAAGGAAGCTGTACAAGACTGGGATTGTGTGTGCAGCTTGCCAACTGATAGAAAACAGTACCATTGCACTCTCCTGACTTTTCCAATCACATGAACATTCGATTGGAAGTTGTTTTGGACAACTTTTCTTTTCTCCCTGCCAAACACCTGGCAGACCTCTGTGCATCCTCTAGAAGACGATGGGAGATGTTTTCTGTGCTGGCACAGTTTTTTCTAGCCAGACATAGTGGAAAAGCTTTCTGCTTCGATGTAGACCTCAAAAGACGCTAAAGACGAAGGTACCATGCTGTCCGGAGCTAAGTGCTGCTCCCGGGCGTCTTTCAGAGAAGCCGCGCTAAGGAGAGCACTGTGAGCGGCACAATCGTCTTTGCGCGAGAAGGCGCTTCTTCCCCTCCGGGAGCTGCCGAGAAGGGCAGCTTCGGAAAGGTGAAGAAGGAAGCTGTACAAGACTGGGATTGTGTGCGCAGCTTGCCAACTGATAGAAAATAGTACCTTTGCACTCTCCTGACTTTTCCAATCACATGAACATTCGATTGGAAGCTGTTTTGGACAACTTTCCTTTTCTCCCTGCCAAACACCTGGCAGACCTCTGTGCATCCTCTAGAAGACGATGGGAGATGTTTTCTGTGCGGGCACAGTTTCTCCCTGCCAGATATAGTGGAAAAGCTTTTTGCTAAGATGTAGAAGAGAAGAGACGCTAAAGACGAAGGTACCATGCTGTTCGGAGCTAGGCGCCTCTCCCGGGCGTCTTTCGGAGAAGCCGCGCTAAGGAGAGCACTGTGAGCGACACAATCGTCTTTGCGCGAAGAAGGCGCTTCTTCCCCTCCGGGAGCCGGCGAGAGCGGCAGCTTCGGAAAGGTGAAGAAGGAAGCTGTACAAGACTGGGATTGTGTGCGCAGCTGGCCAACTGATAGAAAACAGTACCTTTGCACTCTCCTGCCTTTTCCAATCACATGAACATTCGATTGGAAGCTGTTTTGGACAACTTTTCTTTTCTCCCTGCCAAAGACCTGGCAGATTCTGTGCATCCTCTAGAAGACGATGGGAGATGTTTTCTGTGCTGGCACAGTTTCTCCCTGCCAGACATAGTGGAAAAGCTTTCTGCTTCGATGTAGACCACAAAAGACGCTAAAGACGAAGGTACCATGGTTTTCGGCGCTAGGCGCCTCTCCCGGGCGTCTTTCGGAGAAGCCGCGCTAAGGAGAGCACTGTGAGCGGCACAATCGTCTTTGCGCGAAGAAGGCGCTTCTTCCCCTCCGATAGCCGGCGAGAGCGGCAGCTTCGGAAAGGTGAAGAAGGAAGCTGTACAAGACTGGGATTGTGTGCGCAGCTTGCCAACGGATAGAAAACAGTACCTTTGCACTCTCCTGACTTTTCCAATCTCATGAACATTCGATTGGAAGCTGTTTTGAACAAGTTTCTTTCCCTTCTTCCAAAAGACTCGGCACATTTCTGTGCAACGTCTAGAACACGATGGGAGATGTTTTCTGTGCTGGCACAGTTTTTTCTAGCCAGACATAGTGGAAAAGATTTCTGCTTCGATGTAGACCACAAAAGACGCTAAAGACGAAGGTACCATGCTGTTCGGAGCTAGGCGCCTCTCCCGGGCGTCTTTCGGAGAAGCCGCGCTAAGGAGAGCACTGTGAGCGACACAATCGTCTTTGCGCGAAGAAGGCGCTTCTTCCCCTCCGGGAGCCGGCGAGAGCGGCAGCTTCGGAAAGGTGAAGAAGGAAGCTGTACAAGACTGGGATTGTGTGCGCAGCTTACCAACTGATAGAAAACAGTACCTTTGCACTCTCCTGACTTTTCCAATCTCATGAACATTCGATTGGAAGCTGTTTTGAACAAGTTTGTTTCCCTTCTTCCAAAACACTCGGCACATTTCCGTGCAACGTCTAGAACACGATGGGAGATGTTTTCTGTGCTGGCATAGTTTCTTCTAGCCAGATATAGTGGAAAAGCTTTTTGCTAAGATGTAGACGTGAAGAGACGCTAAAGACGAAGTTACCACGCTGTCCGGAGGTAGGCGCCTCTCCCGGGCGTCTTTCGGAGAAGCCGCGCTAAGGAGAGCACTGTGAGCGGCACAATCGTCTTTGCGCGAAGAAGGCGCTTCTTCCCCTCTGGGAGCCGGCGAGAGCGGCAGCTTCGGAATGGTGAAGAAGGAAGCTGTACAACACTGGGATTGTGTGCGCAGCTTGCCAACTGATAGAAAACAGTACCTTTGCACTCTCCTGACTTTTCCAATCTCATGAACATTCGATTGGAAGCTGTTTTGAACAAGTTTCTTTCCCTTCTTCCAAAACACTCGGCACATTTCCGTGCAACGTCTAGAACACGATGGGAGATGTATTCTATGCTGGCACAGTTTTTTCTAGCCAGACATAGTGGAAAAGATTTCTGCTTCGATGTAGACCACAAAAAATGCTAAAGACGAAGGTACCATACTGCACGGAGCTAAGTGCTGCTCCCGGGCGTCTTTCGGAGAAGCCGTGCTAAGGAGAGCACTGTGAGAGTCACAATCGTCTTTGCGCGAAGAAGGCGCTTCTTCCCCTCCGGGAGCCGGCGAGAGCGGCAGCTTCGGAAAGGTGAAGAAGGAAGCTGTACAAGACTGGGATTGTGTGCGCAGCTTGCCAACTGATAGAAAACAGTACCTTTGCACTCTCCTGACTTTTCCAATCTCATGAACATTCGATTGGAAGCTGTTTTGGACAACTTTTCTTTTCTCCCTGCCAAACACCTGGCAGACCTCTGTGCATCCTCTAGAAGACGATGGGAGATGTTTTCTGTGCTGGCACAGTTTCTCCCTGCCAGACATAGTGGAAAAGCTTTCTGCTTCGATGTAGACCACAAAAGACGCTAAAGACGAAGGTGCCATGCTGTCCGGAGCTAAGTGCTGCTCCCGGGCGTCTTTCAGAGAAGCCGCGCTAAGGAGAGCACTGTGAGCGGCACAATCGTCTTTGCGCGAAGAAGGCGCTTCTTCCCCTCCGGGAGCCGGCGAGAGCGGCAGCTTCGGAAAGGTGAAGAAGGAAGCTGTACAAGACTGGGATTGTGTGCGCAGCTTGCCAACTGATAGAAAACAGTACCTTTGCACTCTCCGGACTTTTCCAATCTCATGAACATTCGTTTGGAAGATGTTGTGAACAAGTTTCTTTCTCATCTTCCAAAACACTCGGCACTTTTCCGTGCAAATTCAAGAACACGATGGGAGATGTTTTTTTTGCTGGAACAATTTTTTCTAGCCAGATATAGTGGAAAAGCTTTTTTGCTAAGATGTGGAAGAGAAGAGACGCTAAAGATGAAGGTACCACGCTGTCCAGAGCAAAGTGCTGCTCCCGGGCGTCTTTCGGAGAAGCCGCGCTAAGGGGAGCACTGTGAGCGGCACAATCGTCTTTGCGCGAAGAAGGCGCTTCTTCCCCTCTGGGAGCCGGCGAGAGCGGCAGCTTCGGAAAGGTGAAGAAGGAAGCTGTACAAGACTGGGATTGTGTGCGCAGCTTGCCAACTGATAGAAAACAGTACCTTTGCACTCTCCTGACTTTTCCAATCTCATGAACATTTGATTGGAAGCTGTTTTGGACAAGTTTCAGTCCCTTCTTCCAAAACACTCGGCAGAATTCCGTGTATCCTCTAGAACAGTTTGGGAGATGTTTTCTGTGCTGGCACAGTTTCTCCCTGCCAGACATAGTGGAAAAGCTTTTTGCTAAGATGTAGACCACAAAAGACGTTAAGACGAAGGTACCATGCTCTCCGGAGCTAAGTGCTGCTCCCGGGCGTCTTTCGGAGAAGCCGCGCTAAGGAGAGCACTGTGAGCGGCACAATCGTCTTTGCGCGAAGAAGGAGCTTCTTCCCCTCCGGGAGCCGGCGAGAGCGGCAGCTTCGGAAAGGTGAAGAAGGAAGCTGTACAAGACTGGGATTGTGTGCGCAGCTTGCCAACTGATAGAAAACAGTACCTTTGCACTCTCCTGACTTTTCCAATCTCATGAACATTCGATTGGAAGCTGTTTTGGACAACTTTTCTTTTCTCCCTTTCAAACACCTGGCAGACCTCTGTGCATCCTCTAGAAGACGATGGGATATGTTTTCTGTGCTGGCACAGTTTCTCCCTGCCAGACATAGTGGAAAAGCTTTCTGCTTCGATGTACACCACAAAAGACGCTAAAGACGAAGGTACCATACTGTCCGGAGCTAAGTGCTGCTCCCGGGCGTCATTCAGAGAAGCCGCCCTAAGGAGAGCACTGTGAGCGGCACAATCGTCTTTGCGCGAAGAAGGCGCTTCTTCCCCTCCGGGAGCCGGCGAGAGCGGCAGCTTCGGAAATGTGAAGAAGGAAGCTGTACAAGACTGGGATTGTGTGCGCGGCTTGCCAACGGATAGAAAACAGTACCTTTGCACTCTCCTGACTTTTCCAATCTCATGAACATTCGATTGGAAGATGTTGTGAACAAGTTTCTTTCTCATCTTCCAAAACACTCGGCACTTTTCCGTGCGAAGTCAAGAACATGATGGGAGATATTTTTTTTGCTGGAACAATTTTTTCTAGCCAGATATAGTGGAAAAGCTTTTTTGCTAAGATGTGGAAGAGAAGAGACGCTAAAGATGAAGGTACCATGCTGTCCAGAGCTAAGTGCTGCTCCCGGGCGTCTTTCGGAGAAGCCGCGCTAAGGGGAGCACTGTGAGCGGCACAATCGTCTTTGCGCGAAGAAGGCGCTTCTTCCCCTCCGGGAGCCGGCGAGAGCGGCAGCTTCGGAAAGGTGAAGAAGGAAGCTGTACAAGACTGGGATTGTGTGCGCAGCTTGCCATCTGATAGAAAACAGTACCTTTGCACTCTCCTGCCTTTTCCAAACACATGAACATTCGATTGGAACATATTTTGGACAACTTTTCTTTTCTCCCTGCCAAACACCTGGCAGATTCTGTGCATCCTCTAGAATACGATGGGAGATGTTTTCTGTGCTGGCACAGTTTCTCCCTGCCAGATATAGTGGAAAAGCTTTTTTGCTAAGATGTAGACGAGGAGACGCTAAAGACGAAGGTACCATGCTGTTCGGAGCTAGGCGCCTCTCCCGGGCGTCTTTCGGAGAAGCCGCGCTAAGGAGAGCACTGTGAGCGGCACAATCGTCTTTGCGCGAAGAAGGCGCTTCTTCCCCTCCGGGAGCCGGCGAGAGCGGCAGCTTCGGAAAGGTGAAGAAGGAAGCTGTACAAGACTGGGATTGTGTGCGCAGCTTGCCATCTGATAGAAAACAGTACCTTTGCACTCTCCTGACTTTTCCAATCACATGAACATTCGATTGGAAGCTTTTTTGAACGTTTCTTTACCTTCTTCCAAAACACTCGGCACTTTTCCGTGCAAGGTGTAGAACATGATGGGAGATGTTTTCTGTGCTGGCACAGTTTTTTCTAGCCAGACATCGTGGAAAAGCTTTTTGTTAAGATATAGAATAGAAGAGACGCTAAAGACGAAGGTACCATGCTGTCCGGAGCTAGGCGCCTCTCCCGGGCGTCTTTCGGAGAAACCGCGCTAAGGAGAGCACTGTGAGCGACACAATCGTCTTTGCGCGAAGAAGGCGCTTCTTCCCCTCCGGGAGCCGGCGAGAGCGGCAGCTTCGGAAAGGTGAAGAAGGAAGCTGTACAAGACTGGGATTGTGTGCGCAGCTGGCCAACTGATAGAAAACAGTACCATTGCACTCTCCTGACTTTTCCAATCACATGAACATTCGATTGGAAGCTGTTTTGGACAACTTTTCTTTTCTCCCTGCCAAACACCTGGCAGACCTCTGTGCATCCTCTAGAAGGCGATGGGAGATGTTTTCTGTGCTGGCACAGTTTCTCCCTGCCAGACATAGTGGAAAAGCTTTCTGCTTCGATGTAGACCACAAAAGACGCTAAAGACGAAGGTACCATGGTTTTCGGCGCTAGGCGCCTCTCCCGGGCGTCTTTCGGAGAAGCCGCGCTAAGGAGAGCACTGTGAGCGGCACAATCGTCTTTGCGCGAAGAAGGCGCTTCTTCCCCTCCGGGAGCCGGCGAGAGCGGCAGCTTCGGAAAGGTGAAGAAGGAAGCTGTACAAGACTGGGATTGTGTGCGCATCTTGCCAACTGATGGAAAACAGTACCTTTGCACTCTCCTGACTTTTCCAATCTCATGAACATTCGATTGGAAGCTGTTTTGGACAAGCTTCTTTCCCTTCTTCCAAAACACTCGGCACTTTTCCGTGCAACGTCAAGAACACGATGGGAGATGTTTTCTGTGCTGGCACAGTTTTTTCTAGCCAGACATAGTGGAAAAGCTTTTTGCTAAGATGTAGACGTGAAGAGACGCTAAAGATTAAAGCACCATGCTTTCTGGAGTTAGGCGCCTCTCCCGGGTGTCCTTCGGAGAAGCCGCGCTAAGGAGAGCACTGTGAGCGGAACAATCGTCTTTGCGCGAAGAAGGCGCTTCTTCCCCTCCGGGAGCCGGCGAGAGCGGCAGCTTCGGAAAGGTGAAGAAGGAAGCTGTACAAGACTGGGATTGTGTGCGCAGCTTGCCAACTGATAGAAAACAGTACCTTTGCACTCTCCTGACTTTTCCAATCTCATGAACATTCGATTGGAAGCTGTTTTGAACAAGTTTCTTTCCCATCTTCCAAAACACTCGGCACTTTTCCGTGCAAAGTCAAGAACATGATGGGAGATGTTTTTTTTGCTGGAACAATTTTTTCTAGCCAGACATAGTGGAAAAGCTTTTTTGCTAAGATGTGGAAGAGAAGAGACGCTAAAGATGAAGGTACCATGCTGTCCAGAGCTAAGTGCTGCTCCCGGGCGTCTTTCGGAGAAGCCGCGCTAAGGGGAGCACTGTGAGCGGCACAATCGTCTTTGCGCGAAGAAGGCGCTTCTTCCCCTCTGGGAGCCGGCGAGAGCGGCAGCTTCGGAAAGGTGAAGAAGGAAGCTGTACAAGACTGGGATTGTGTGCGCAGCTTGCCAACTGATAGAAAACAGTACCTTTGCACTCTCCTGACTTTTCCAATCTCATGAACATTTGATTGGAAGCTGTTTTGGACAAGTTTCAGTCCCTTCTTCCAAAACACTCGGCAGAACTCCGTGTATCCTCTTGAACACTTTGGGAGATGTTTTCTGTGCTGGCACAGTTTCTCCCTGCCAGACATAGTGGAAAAGCTTTTTGCTAAGATGTAGACCACAAAAGACGTTAAGACGAAGGTACCATGCTCTCCGGAGCTAAGTGATGCTCCCGGGCGTCTTTCGGAGAAGCCGTGCTAAGGAGAGCACTGTGAGCGGCACAATCGTCTTTGCGCGAAGAAGGCGCTTCTTCCCCTCCGGGAGCTGCCGAGAGCGGCAGCTTCGGA
Organism: Melospiza melodia melodia; assembly: GCF_035770615.1. Classification (NCBI taxonomy): domain Eukaryota; kingdom Metazoa; phylum Chordata; class Aves; order Passeriformes; family Passerellidae; genus Melospiza; species Melospiza melodia. Next base: position 13,930,839 of record NC_086210.1, on the reverse strand, counting down.
AAGGTGAAGAAGGAAGCTGTACAAGACTGGGATTGTGTGCGCAGCTGGCCAACTGATAGAAAACAGTACCATTGCACTCTCCTGACTTTTCCAATCACATGAACATTCGATTGGAAGCTGTTTTGGACAACTTTTCTTTTCTCCCTGCCAAACACCTGGCAGACCTCTGTGCATCCTCTAGAAGACGATGGGAGATGTTTTCTGTGCTGGCACAGTTTCTCCCTGCCAGACATAGTGGAAAAGCTTTCTGCTTCGATGTAGACCACAAAAGACGCTAAAGACGAAGGTACCATGTTTTTCGGCGCTAGGCGCCTCTCCCGGGCGTCTTTCGGAGAAGCCGCGCTAAGGAGAGCACTGTGAGCGGCACAATCGTCTTTGCGCGAAGAAGGCGCTTCTTCCCCTCCGGGAGCCGGCGAGAGCGGCAGCTTCGGAAAGGTGAAGAAGGAAGCTGTACAAGACTGGGATTGTGTGCGCATCTTGCCAACTGATGGAAAACAGTACCTTTGCACTCTCCTGACTTTTCCAATCTCATGAACATTCGATTGGAAGCTGTTTTGGACAAGCTTCTTTCCCTTCTTCCAAAACACTCGGCACTTTTCCGTGCAACGTCTAGAACACGCTGGGAGATGTTTTCTGTGCTGGCACAGTTTTTTCTAGCCAGACATAGTGGAAAAGCTTTTTGCTAATATGTAGAAGAGAAGAGACGCTAAAGATTAAAGCACCATGCTTTCTGGAGTTAGGCGCCTCTCCCGGGTGTCTTTCGGAGAGGCCGTGCTAAGGAGAGCACTGTGAGCGGAACAATCGTCTTTGCGCGAAGAAGGCGCTTCTTCCCCTCCGGGAGCCGGCAAGAGCGGCAGCTTCGGAAAGGTGAAGAAGGAAGCTGTACAAGACTGGGATTGTGTGCGCAGCTTGCCAACTGATAGAAAACAGTACCTTTGCACTCTCCTGACTTTTCCAATCTCATGAACATTCGATTGGAAGCTGTTTTGAACAAGTTTCTTTCCCATCTTCCAAAACACGCGGCACTTTTCCGTGCAAAGTCAAGAACATGATGGGAGATGTTTTTTTTGCTGGAACAATTTTTTCTAGCCAGACATAGTGGAAAAGCTTTTTTGCTAAGATGTGGAAGAGAAGAGACGCTAAAGATGAAGGTACCATGCTGTCCAGAGCTAAGTGCTGCTCCCGGGCGTCTTTCGGAGAAGCCGCGCTAAGGGGAGCACTGTGAGCGGCACAATCGTCTTTGCGCGAAGAAGGCGCTTCTTCCCCTCCGGGAGCCGGCGAGAGCGGCAGCTTCGGAAAGGTGAAGAAGGAAGCTGTACAAGACTGGGATTGTGTGCGCAGCTTGCCATCTGATAGAAAACAGTACCTTTGCACTCTCCTGCCTTTTCCAAACACATGAACATTCGATTGGAACATATTTTGGACAACTTTTCTTTTCTCCCTGCCAAACACCTGGCAGATTCTGTGCATCCTCTAGAATACGATGGGAGATGTTTTCTGTGCTGGCACAGTTTCTCCCTGCCAGATACAGTGGAAAAGCTTTTTTGCTAAGATGTAGACGAGGAGACGCTAAAGACGAAGGTACCATGCTGTTCGGAGCTAGGCGCCTCTCCCGGGCGTCTTTCGGAGAAGCCGCGCTAAGGAGAGCACTGTGAGCGGCACAATCGTCTTTGCGCGAAGAAGGCGCTTCTTCCCCTCCGGGAGCCGGCGAGAGCGGCAGCTTCGGAAAGGTGAAGAAGGAAGCTGTACAAGACTGGGATTGTGTGCGCAGCTTGCCATCTGATAGAAAACAGTACCTTTGCACTCTCCTGACTTTTCCAATCACATGAACATTCGATTGGAAGCTTTTTTGAACGTTTCTTTACCTTCTTCCAAAACACTCGGCACTTTTCCGTGCAAGGTGTAGAACATGATGGGAGATGTTTTCTGTGCTGGCACAGTTTTTTCTAGCCAGACATCGTGGAAAAGCTTTTTGTTAAGATATAGAATAGAAGAGACGCTAAAGACGAAGGTACCATGCTGTCCGGAGCTAGGCGCCTCTCCCGGGCGTCTTTCGGAGAAACCGCGCTAAGGAGAGCACTGTGAGCGACACAATCGTCTTTGCGCGAAGAAGGCGCTTCTTCCCCTCCGGGAGCCGGCGAGAGCGGCAGCTTCGGAAAGGTGAAGAAGGAAGCTGTACAAGACTGGGATTGTGTGCGCAGCTGGCCAACTGATAGAAAACAGTACCATTGCACTCTCCTGACTTTTCCAATCACATGAACATTCGATTGGAAGCTGTTTTGGACAACTTTTCTTTTCTCCCTGCCAAACACCTGGCAGACCTCTGTGCATCCTCTAGAAGGCGATGGGAGATGTTTTCTGTGCTGGCACAGTTTCTCCCTGCCAGACATAGTGGAAAAGCTTTCTGCTTCGATGTAGACCACAAAAGACGCTAAAGACGAAGGTACCATGGTTTTCGGCGCTAGGCGCCTCTCCCGGGCGTCTTTCGGAGAAGCCGCGCTAAGGAGAGCACTGTGAGCGGCACAATCGTCTTTGCGCGAAGAAGGCGCTTCTTCCCCTCCGGGAGCCGGCGAGAGCGGCAGCTTCGGAAAGGTGAAGAAGGAAGCTGTACAAGACTGGGATTGTGTGCGCAGCTTTCCAACTGATGGAAAACAGCACCTTTGCACTCTCCTGACTTTTCCAATCTCATGAACATTCGATTGGAAGCTGTTTTGGACAAGCTTCTTTCCCTTCTTCCAAAACACTCGGCACTTTTCCGTGCAACGTCAAGAACACGATGGGAGATGTTTTCTGTGCTGGCACAGTTTTTTCTAGCCAGACATAGTGGAAAAGCTTTTTGCTAAGATGTAGACGTGAAGAGACGCTAAAGATTAAAGCACCATGCTTTCTGGAGTTAGGCGCCTCTCCCGGGTGTCCTTCGGAGAAGCCGCGCTAAGGAGAGCACTGTGAGCGGAACAATCGTCTTTGCGCGAAGAAGGCGCTTCTTCCCCTCCGGGAGGGGGCGAGAGCGGCAGCTTCGGAAAGGTGAAGAAGGAAGCTGTACAAGACTGGGATTGTGTGCGCAGCTTGCCAACTGATAGAAAACAGTACCTTTGCACTCTCCTGACTTTTCCAATCTCATGAACATTCGATTGGAAGCTGTTTTGAACAAGTTTCTTTCCCATCTTCCAAAACACTCAGCACTTTTCCGTGCAAAGTCAAGAACATGATGGGAGATGTTTTTTTTGCTGGAACAATTTTTTCTAGCCAGACATAGTGGAAAAGCTTTTTTGCTAAGATGTGGAAGAGAAGAGACGCTAAAGATGAAGGTACCATGCTGTCCAGAGCTAAGTGCTGCTCCCGGGCGTCTTTCGGAGAAGCCGCGCTAAGGGGAGCACTGTGAGCGGCACAATCGTCTTTGCGCGAAGAAGGCGCTTCTTCCCCTCTGGGAGCCGGCGAGAGCGGCAGCTTCGGAAAGGTGAAGAAGGAAGCTGTACAAGACTGGGATTGTGTGCGCAGCTTGCCAACTGATAGAAAACAGTACCTTTGCACTCTCCTGACTTTTCCAATCTCATGAACATTTGATTGGAAGCTGTTTTGTACAAGTTTCAGTCCCTTCTTCCAAAACACTCGGCAGAACTCCGTGTATCCTCTTGAACACTTTGGGAGATGTTTTCTGTGCTGGCACAGTTTCTCCCTGCCAGACATAGTGGAAAAGCTTTTTGCTAAGATGTAGACCACAAAAGACGTTAAGACGAAGGTACCATGCTCTCCGGAGCTAAGTGCTGCTCCCGGGCGTCTTTCGGAGAAGCTGTGCTAAGGAGAGCACTGTGAGCGGCACAATCGTCTTTGCGCGAAGAAGGCGCTTCTTCCCCTCCGGGAGCTGCCGAGAGCGGCAGCTTCGGAAAGGTGAAGAAGGAAGCTGTACAAGACTGGGATTGTGTGCGCAGCTGGCCAACTGATAGAAAACAGTACCTTTGCACTCTCCTGACTTTTCCAATCACATGAACATTCGATTGGAAGCTGTTTTGGACAACTTTTCTTTTCTCCCTGCCAAACACCTGGCAGACCTCTGTGCATCCTCTAGAAGACGATGGGAGATGTTTTCTGTGCTGGCACAGTTTCTCCCTGCCAGACATAGTGGAAAAGCTTTCTGCTTCGATGTAGACCACAAAAGACGCTAAAGACGAAGGTACCATGTTTTTCGGCGCTAGGCGCCTCTCCCGGGCGTCTTTCGGAGAAGCCGCGCTAAGGAGAGCACTGTGAGCGGCACAATCGTCTTTGCGCGAAGAAGGCGCTTCTTCCCCTCCGGGAGCCGGCGAGAGCGGCAGCTTCGGAAAGGTGAAGAAGGAAGCTGTACAAGACTGGGATTGTGTGCGCATCTTGCCAACTGATGGAAAACAGTACCTTTGCACTCTCCTGACTTTTCCAATCTCATGAACATTCGATTGGAAGCTGTTTTGGACAAGCTTCTTTCCCTTCTTCCAAAACACTCGGCACTTTTCCGTGCAACGTCTAGAACACGCTGGGAGATGTTTTCTGTGCTGGCACAGTTTTTTCTAGCCAGACATAGTGGAAAAGCTTTTTGCTAATATGTAGAAGAGAAGAGACGCTAAAGATTAAAGCACCATGCTTTCTGGAGTTAGGCGCCTCTCCCGGGTGTCCTTCGGAGAGGCCGTGCTAAGGAGAGCACTGTGAGCGGAACAATCGTCTTTGCGCGAAGAAGGCGCTTCTTCCCCTCCGGGAGCCGGCAAGAGCGGCAGCTTCGGAAAGGTGAAGAAGGAAGCTGTACAAGACTGGGATTGTGTGCGCAGCTTGCCAACTGATAGAAAACAGTACCTTTGCACTCTCCTGACTTTTCCAATCTCATGAACATTCGATTGGAAGCTGTTTTGAACAAGTTTCTTTCCCATCTTCCAAAACACTCGGCACTTTTCCGTGCAAAGTCAAGAACATGATGGGAGATGTTTTTTTTGCTGGAACAATTTTTTCTAGCCAGACATAGTGGAAAAGCTTTTTTGCTAAGACGTGGAAGAGAAGAGACGCTAAAGATGAAGGTACCATGCTGTCCAGAGCTAAGTGCTGCTCCCGGGCGTCTTTCGGAGAAGCCGCGCTAAGGGGAGCACTGTGAGCGGCACAATCGTCTTTGCGCGAAGAAGGCGCTTCTTCCCCTCTGGGAGCCGGTGAGAGCGGCAGCTTCGGAAAGGTGAAGAAGGAAGCTGTACAAGACTGGGATTGTGTGCGCAGCTTGCCAACTGATAGAAAACAGTACCTTTGCACTCTCCTGACTTTTCCAATCTCATGAACATTTGATTGGAAGCTGTTTTGTACAAGTTTCAGTCCCTTCTTCCAAAACACTCGGCAGAACTCCGTGTATCCTCTTGAACACTTTGGGAGATGTTTTCTGTGCTGGCACAGTTTCTCCCTGCCAGACATAGTGGAAAAGCTTTTTGCTAAGATGTAGACCACAAAAGACGTTAAGACGAAGGTACCATGCTCTCCGGAGCTAAGTGCTGCTCCCGGGCGTCTTTCAGAGAAGCCGCGCTAAGGAGAGCACTGTGAGCGGCACAATCGTCTTTGCGCGAAGAAGGCGCTTCTTCCCCTCCGGGAGCTGCCGAGAGCGGCAGCTTCGCAAAGGTGAAGAAGGAAGCTGTACAACACTGGGATTGTGTGCGCAGCTGGCCAACTGATAGAAAACAGTACCTTTGCACTCTCCTGCCTTTTCCAATCACATGAACATTCGATTGGAAGCTGTTTTGGACAACTTTTCTTTTCTCCCTGCCAAAGACCTGGCAGATTCTGTGCATCCTCTAGAATACGATGGGAGATGTTTTCTGTGCTGGCACAGTTTCTCCCTGCCAGATATAGTGGAAAAGCTTTTTGCTAAGATGTAGAAGAGAAGAGACGCTAAAGACGAAGCTACCATGCTCTTCGGAGCTAGGCGCCTCTCCCGGGCGTCTTTCGGAGAAGCCGCGCTAAGGAGAGCACTGTGAGCAGCACAATCGTCTTTGCGCGAAGAAGGCGCTTCTTCCCCTCCAGGAGCCGGCGAGAGCGGCAGCTTCGGAAAGGTGAAGAAGGAAGCTGTACAAGACTGGGATTGTGTGCGCAGCTTGCCAACTGATAGAAAACAGTACCTTTGCACTCTCCTGACTTTTCCAATCTCAGGAACATTCGATTGGAAGCTGTTTTGAACAAGTTTCTTTCCCTTCTTCCAAAACACTCGGCACATTTCTGTGCAACGTCTAGAACACGATGGGAAATGTTTTCTGTGCTGGCACAGTTTTTTCTAGCCAGACATAGTGGAAAAGATTTCTGCTTCGATGTAGACCACAAAAGACGCTAAAGACGAAGGTACCATGCTGTTCGGAGCTAGGCGCCTCTCCCGGGCGTCTTTCGGAGAAGCCGCGCTATGGAGAGCACTGTGAGCGACACAATCGTCTTTGCGCGAAGAAGGCGCTTCTTCCCCTCCGGGAGCCGGCGAGAGCGGCAGCTTCGGAAAGGTGAAGAAGGAAGCTGTACAAGACTGGGATTGTGTGCGCAGCTTGCCAACTGATAGAAAACAGTACCTTTGCACTCTCCTGACTTTTCCAATCTCATGAACATTCGATTGGAAGCTGTTTTGAACAAGTTTGTTTCCCTTCTTCCAAAACACTCGGCACATTTCCGTGCAACGTCTAGAACATGATGGGAGATGTTTTCTGTGCTGGCCCAGTTTTTTCTAGCCAGACATAGTGGAAAAGATTTCTGCTTCGATGTAGACCTCAAAAGACGCTAAAGACGAAGGTACCATACTGTTCGGAGCTAGGCGCCTCTCCCGGGCGTCTTTCGGAGAAGCCGCGCTAAGGAGAGCACTGTGAGCGGCACAATCGTCTTTGCGCGAAGAAGGCGCTTCTTCCCCTCCGGGAGCCGGCGAGAGCGGCAGCTTCGGAAAGGTGAAGAAGGAAGCTGTACAAGACTGGGATTGTGTGCGCAGCTGGCCAACTGATAGAAAACAGTACCATTGCACTCTCCTGACTTTTCCAATCACATGAACATTCGATTGGAAGCTGTTTTGGACAACTTTTCTTTTCTCCCTGCCAAACACCTGGCAGACCTCTGTGCATCCTCTAGAAGACGATGGGAGATGTTTTCTGTGCTGGCACAGTTTTTTCTAGCCAGACATAGTGGAAAAGCTTTCTGCTTCGATGTAGACCTCAAAAGACGCTAAAGACGAAGGTACCATGCTGTCCGGAGCTAAGTGCTGCTCCCGGGCGTCTTTCAGAGAAGCCGCGCTAAGGAGAGCACTGTGAGCGGCACAATCGTCTTTGCGCGAAGAAGGCGCTTCTTCCCCTCCGGGAGCTGCCGAGAGCGGCAGCTTTGCAAAGGTGAAGAAGGAAGCTGTACAAGACTGGGATTGTGTGCGCAGCTTGCCATCTGATAGAAAACAGTACCTTTGCACTCTCCTGACTTTTCCAATCACATGAACATTCGATTGGAAGCTTTTTTGAACGTTTCTTTCCCTTCTTCCAAAACACTCGGTACTTTTCCGTGCAAGGTGTAGAAGTCGATGGGTGATGTTTTCTGTGCTGGCACAGTTTTTTCTAGCCAGACATCGTGGAAAAGCTTTTTGTTAAGATATAGAATAGAACAGACGCTAAATACGAAGGTACCATGCTGTCCGGAGCTAGGCGCCTCTCCCGGGCGTCTTTCGGAGAAACCGCGCTAAGGAGAGCACTGTGAGCGACAAAATCGTCTTTGCGCGAAGAAGGCGCTTCTTCCCCTCCGGGAGCCGGCGAGAGCGGCAGCTTCGGAAAGGTGAAGAAGGAAGCTGTACAAGACTGGGATTGTGTGCGCAGCTGGCCAACTGATAGAAAACAGTACCATTGCACTCTCCTGACTTTTCCAATCACATGAACATTCGATTGGAAGCTGTTTTGGACAACTTTTCTTTTCTCCCTGCCAAACACCTGGCAGACCTCTGTGCATCCTCTAGAAGGCGATGGGAGTTGTTTTCTGTGCTGGCACAGTTTCTCCCTGCCAGACATAGTGGAAAAGCTTTCTGCTTCGATGTAGACCACAAAAGACGCTAAAGACGAAGGTACCATGATTTTCGGCGCTAGGCGCCTCTCCCGGGCGTCTTTCGGAGAAGCCGCGCTAAGGAGAGCACTGTGAGCGGCACAATCGTCTTTGCGCGAAGAAGGCGCTTCTTCCCCTCCGGGAGCCGGCGAGAGCGGCAGCTTCGGAAAGGTGAAGAAGGAAGCTGTACAAGACTGGGATTGTGTGCGCATCTTGCCAACTGATGGAAAACAGTACCTTTGCACTCTCCTGACTTTTCCAATCTCATGAACATTCGATTGGAAGCTGTTTTGGACAAGCTTCTTTCCCTTCTTCCAAAACACTCGGCACTTTTCCGTGCAACGTCTAGAACACGATGGGAGATGTTTTCTGTGCTGGCACAGTTTTTTCTAGCCAGACATAATGGAAAAGCTTTTTGCTAAGATGTAGACGGGAAGAGACGCTAAAGATTAAAGCACCATGCTTTCTGGAGTTAGGCGCCTCTCCCGGGTGTCTTTCGGAGAAGCCGCGCTAAGGAGAGCACTGTGAGCGGCACAATCGTCTTTGCGCGAAGAAGGCGCTTCTTCCCCTCCGGGAGCCGGCGAGAGCGGCAGCTTCGGAAAGGTGAAGAAGGAAGCTGTACAAGACTGGGATTGTGTGCGCAGCTTGCCAACTGATAGAAAACAGTACCTTTGCACTCTCCTGACTTTTCCAATCTCATGAACATTCGATTGGAAGCTGTTTTGAACAAGTTTCTTTCCCATCTTCCAAAACACTCGGCACTTTTCCGTGCAAAGTCAAGAACATGATGGGAGATGTTTTTTTTGCTGGAACAATTTTTTCTAGCCAGACATAGTGGAAAAGCTTTTTTGCTAAGATGTGGAAGAGAAGAGACGATAAAGATGAAGGTACCATGCTGTCCAGAGCTAAGTGCTGCTCCCGGGCGTCTTTTGGAGAAGCCGCGCTAAGGGGAGCACTGTGAGCGGCACAATCGTCTTTGCGCGAAGAAGGCGCTTCTTCCCCTCCGGGAGCCGGCGAGAGCGGCAGCTTCGGAAAGGTGAAGAAGGAAGCTGTACAAGACTGGGATTGTGTGCGCAGCTTGCCAACTGATAGAAAACTGTACCTTTGCACTCTCCTGACTTTTCCAATCTCAGGAACATTCGATTGGAAGCTGTTTTGAACAAGTTTCTTTCCCTTCTTCCAAAACACTCGGCACATTTCTGTGCAACGTCTAGAACACGATGGGAGATGTTTTCTGTGCTGGCACAGTTTTTTCTAGCCAGACATAGTGGAAAAGATTTCTGCTTCGATGTAGACCACAAAAGACGCTAAAGACGAAGGTACCATGCTGTTCGGAGCTAGGCGCCTCTCCCGGGCGTCTTTCGGAGAAGCCGCGCTAAGGAGAGCACTGTGAGCGACACAATCGTCTTTGCGCGAAGAAGGCGCTTCTTCCCCTCCGGGAGCCGGCGAGAGCGGCAGCTTCGGAAAGGTGAAGAAGGAAGCTGTACAAGACTGGGATTGTGTGCGCAGCTTGCCAACTGATAGAAAACAGTACCTTTGCACTCTCCTGACTTTTCCAATCTCATGAACATTCGATTGGAAGCTGTTTTGAACAAGTTTGTTTCCCTTCTTCCAAAACACTCGGCACATTTCCGTGTAACGTCTAGAACACGATGGGAGATGTTTTCTGTGCTGGCATAGTTTTTTCTAGCCAGATATATTGGAAAAGCTTTTTGCTAATATGTAGATGAGAAGAGACGCTAAAGACGAAGTTACCACGCTGTCCGGAGGTAGGCGCCTCTCCCGGGCGTCTTTCGGAGAAGCCGCGCTAAGGAGAGCACTGTGAGCGGCACAATCGTCTTTGCGCGAAGAAGGCGCTTCTTCCCCTCTGGGAGCCGGCGAGAGCGGCAGCTTCGGAAAGGTGAAGAAGGAAGCTGTACAACACTGGGATTGTGTGCGCAGCTTGCCAACTGATAGAAAACAGTACCTTTGCACTCTCCTGACTTTTCCAATCTCATGAACATTCGATTGGAAGCTGTTTTGAACAAGTTTCTTTCCCTTCTTCCAAAACACTCGGCACATTTCCGTGCAACGTCTAGAACACGATGGGAGATGTATTCTGTGCTGGCACAGTTTTTTCTAGCCAGACATAGTGGAAAAGATTTCTGCTTCGATGTAGACCACAAAAGATGCTAAAGACGAAGGTACCATACTGCACGGAGCTAAGTGCTGCTCCCGGGCGTCTTTCGGAGAAGCCGCGCTAAGGAGAGCACTGTGAGAGGCACAATCGTCTTTGCGCGAAGAAGGCGCTTCTTCCCGTCCGGGAGCCGGCCAGAGCTGCAGCTTCGGAAAGGTGAAGAAGGAAGCTGTACAAGACTGGGATTGTGTGCGCAGCTTGCCAACTGATAGAAAACAGTACCTTTGCACTCTCCTGACTTTTCCAATCTCATGAACATTTGATTGGAAGCTGTTTTGTACAAGTTTCAGTCCCTTCTTCCAAAACACTCGGCAGAACTCCGTGTATCCTCTTGAACACTTTGGGAGATGTTTTCTGTGCTGGCACAGTTTCTCCCTGCCAGACATAGTGGAAAAGCTTTTTGCTAAGATGTAGACCACAAAAGATGTTAAGACGAAGGTTCCATGCTCTCCGGAGCTAAGTGCTGCTCCCGGGCGTCTTTCGGAGAAGCCGCGCTAAGGAGAGCACTGTGAGCGGCACAATCGTCTTTGCGCGAAGAAGGCGCTTCTTCCCCTCCGGGAGCCGGCGAGAGCGGCAGCTTCGGAAAGGTGAAGAAGGAAGCTGTACAAGACTGGGATTGTGTGCGCAGCTTGCCAACTGATAGAAAACAGTACCTTTGCACTCTCCTGACTTTTCCAATCACATGAACATTCGATTGGAAGCTGATTTGGACAACTTTCCTTTTCTCCCTGCCAAACACCTGGCAGACCTCTGTGCATCCTCTAGAAGGCGATGGGAGATGTTTTCTGTGCTGGCACAGTTTCTCCCTGCCAGACATAGTGGAAAAGCTTTCTGCTTCGATGTAGACCACAAAAGACGCTAAAGACGAAGGTACCATGGTTTTCGGCGCTAGGCGCCTCTCCCGGGCGTCTTTCGGAGAAGCCGCGCTAAGGAGAGCACTGTGAGCGGCACAATCGTCTTTGCGCGAAGAAGGCGCTTCTTCCCCTCCGGGAGCCGGCGAGAGCGGCAGCTTCGGAAAGGTGAAGAAGGAAGCTGTACAAGACTGGGATTGTGTGCGCATCTTGCCAACTGATGGAAAACAGTACCTTTGCACTCTCCTGACTTTTCCAATCTCATGAACATTCGATTGGAAGCTGTTTTGGACAAGCTTCTTTCCCTTCTTCCAAAACACTCGGCACTTTTCCGTGCAACGTCTAGAACACGATGGGAGATGTTTTCTGTGCTGGCACAGTTTTTTCTAGCCAGACATAGTGGAAAAGCTTTTTGCTAAGATGTAGACGGGAAGAGACGCTAAAGATTAAAGCACCATGCTTTCTGGAGTTAGGCGCCTCTCCCGGGTGTCTTTCGGAGAAGCCGCGCTAAGGAGAGCACTGTGAGCGGAACAATCGTCTTTGCGCGAAGAAGGCGCTTCTTCCCCTCCGGGAGCCGGCGAGAGCGGCAGCTTCGGAAAGGTGAAGAAGGAAGCTGTACAAGACTGGGATTGTGTGCGCAGCTTGCCAACTGATAGAAAACAGTACCTTTGCACTCTCCTGACTTTTCCAATCTCATGAACATTCGATTGGAAGCTGTTTTGAACAAGTTTGTTTCCCATCTTCCAAAACACTCGGCACTTTTCCGTGCAAAGTCAAGAACATGATGGGAGATGTTTTTTTTGCTGGAACAATTTTTTCTAGCCAGACATAGTGGAAAAGCTTTTTTGCTAAGATGTGGAAGAGAAGAGACGCTAAAGATGAAGGTACCATGCTGTCCAGAGCTAAGTGCTGCTCCCGGGCGTCTTTCGGAGAAGCCGCGCTAAGGGTAGCACTGTGAGCGGCACAATCGTCTTTGCGCGAAGAAGGCGCTTCTTCCCCTCTGGGAGCCGGCGAGAGCGGCAGCTTCGGAAAGGTGAAGAAGGAAGCTGTACAAGACTGGGATTGTGTGCGCAGCTTGCCAACTGATAGAAAACAGTACCTTTGCACTCTCCTGACTTTTCCAATCTCATGAACATTTGATTGGAAGCTGTTTTGTACAAGTTTCAGTCCCTTCTTCCAAAACACTCGGCAGAACTCCGTGTATCCTCTTGAACACTTTGGGAGATGTTTTCTGTGCTGGCACAGTTTCTCCCTGCCAGACATAGTGGAAAAGCTTTTTGCTAAGATGTAGACCACAAAAGATGTTAAGACGAAGGTTCCATGCTCTCCGGAGCTAAGTGCTGCTCCCGGGCGTCTTTCGGAGAAGCCGCGCTAAGGAGAGCACTGTGAGCGGCACAATCGTCTTTGCGCGAAGAAGGCGCTTCTTCCCCTCCGGGAGCCGGCGAGAGCGGCAGCTTCGGAAAGGTGAAGAAGGAAGCTGTACAAGACTGGGATTGTGTGCGCAGCTTGCCAACTGATAGAAAACAGTACCTTTGCACTCTCCTGACTTTTCCAATCTCATGAACATTCGATTGGAAGCTGTTTTGGACAAGTTTCTTTCCCTTCTCCCAAAACACTCGGCATGTTTCCGTGGAACGTCTAGAAAATTATGGGAGATGATTTCTTTGCTGGCACAGTTTTTTCTAGCCAGACATAGTGGAAAAGCTTTTTGCTAAGATGTAGACGAGAAGAGACACTAAAGATGAAGGTACCATGCTTTTCGGAGCTAGGCGCCTCTCCCGGGCGTCTTTCGGAGAAGCCGCGCTAAGGAGAGCACTGTGAGAGGCACAATCGTCTTTGCGCGAAGAAGGCGCTTCTTCCCCTCCGGGAGCTGCCGAGAGCGGCAGCTTTGCAAAGGTGAAGAAGGAAGCTGTACAAGACTGGGATTGTGTGTGCAGCTTGCCAACTGATAGAAAACAGTACCTTTGCACTCTCCTGACTTTTCCAATCACATGAACATTCGATTGGAAGCTGTTTTGGACAACTTTTCTTTTCTCCCTGCCAAACACCTGGCAGACCTCTGTGCATCCTCTAGAAGACGATGGGAGATGTTTTCTGTGCGGGCACAGTTTCTCCCTGCCAGATATAGTGGAAAAGCTTTTTGCTAAGATGTAGAAGAGAAGAGACGCTAAAGACGAAGGTACCATGCTGTTCGGAGCTAGGCACCTCTCCCGGGCGTCTTTCGGAGAAGCCGCGCTAAGGAGAGCACTGTGAGCGACACAATCGTCTTTGCGCGAAGACGGCGCTTCTTCCCCCCCGGGAGCCGGCGAGAGCGGCAGCTTCGGAAAGGTGAAGAAGGAAGCTGTACAAGACTGGGATTGTGTGCGCAGCTTGCCAACTGATAGAAAACAGTACCTTTGCACTCTCCTGCCTTTTCCAATCACATGAACATTCGATTGGAAGCTGTTTTGGACAACTTTTCTTTTCTCCCTGCCAAAGACCTGGCAGATTCTGTGCATCCTCTAGAATACGATGGGAGATGTTTTCTGTGCTGGCACAGTTTCTCCCTGCCAGATATAGTGGAAAAGCTTTTTGCTAAGATGTAGAAGAGAAGAGACGCTAAAGACGAAGGTACCATGCTGTTCGGAGCTAGGCGCCTCTCCCGGGCGTCTTTCGGAGAAGCCGCGCTAAGGAGAGCACTGTGAGCAGCACAATCGTCTTTGCGCGAAGAAGGCGCTTCTTCCCCTCCGGGAGCCGGCGAGAGCGGCAGCTTCGGAAAGGTGAAGAAGGAAGCTGTACAAGACTGGGATTGTGTGCGCAGCTTGCCAACGGATAGAAAACAGTACCTTTGCACTCTCCTGACTTTTCCAATCTCAGGAACATTCGATTGGAAGCTGTTTTGAACAAGTTTCTTTCCCTTCTTCCAAAACACTCGGCACATTTCTGTGCAACGTCTAGAACACGATGGGAGATGTTTTCTGTGCTGGCACAGTTTTTTCTAGCCAGACATAGTGGAAAAGATTTCTGCTTCGATGTAGACCACAAAAGACGCTAAAGACGAAGGTACCATGCTGTTCGGAGCTAGGCGCCTCTCCCGGGCGTCTTTCGGAGAATCCGCGCTAAGGAGAGCACTGTGAGCGGCACAATCGTCTTTGCGCGAAGAAGGCGCTTCTTCCCCTCCGGGAGCCGGCGAGAGCGGCAGCTTCGGAAAGGTGAAGAAGGAAGCTGTACAAGACTGGGATTGTGTGCGCAGCTTGCCAACTGATAGAAAACAGTACCTTTGCACTCTCCTGACTTTTCCAATCTCATGAACATTCGATTGGAAGCTGTTTTGAACAAGTTTGTTTCCCTTCTTCCAAAACACTCGGCATGTTTCCGTGGAACGTCTAGAACACCATGGGAGATGTTTTCTGTGCTGGCATAGTTTTTTCTAGCCAGATATATTGGAAAAGCTTTTTGCTAATATGTAGACGAGAAGAGACGCTAAAGACGAAGTTACCAGGCTGTCCGGAGGTAGGCGCCTCTCCCGGGCGTCTTTCGGAGAAGCCGCGCTAAGGAGAGCACTGTGAGCGGCACAATCGTCTTTGCGCGAAGAAGGCGCTTCTTCCCCTCTGGGAGCCGGCGAGAGCGGCAGCTTCGGAAAGGTGAAGAAGGAAGCTGTACAAGACTGGGATTGTGTGCGCAGCTTGCCAACTGATAGAAAACAGTACCTTTGCACTCTCCTGACTTTTCCAATCTCATGAACATTCGATTGGAAGCTGTTTTGAACAAGTTTCTTTCCCTTCTTCCAAAACACTCGGCACATTTCCGTGCAACGTCTAGAACACGATGGGAGATGTATTCTGTGCTGGCCCAGTTTTTTCTAGCCAGACATAGTGGAAAAGATTTCTGCTTCGATGTAGACCACAAAAGATGCTAAAGACGAAGGTACCATACTGCACGGAGCTAAGTGCTGCTCCCGGGCGTCTTTCGGAGAAGCCGCGCTAAGGAGAGCACTGTGAGAGGCACAATCGTCTTTGCGCGAAGAAGCCGCTTCTTCCCCTCCAAGAGCCGGCGAGAGCGGCAGCTTCGGAAAGGTGAAGAAGGAAGCTGTACAAGACTGGGATTGTGTGCGCAGCTTGCCAACTGATAGAAAACAGTACCTTTGCACTCTCCTGACTTTTCCAATCTCATGAACATTCGATTGGAAGCTGTTTTGGACAACTGTCCTTTTCTCCCTGCCAAACACCTGGCAGACCTCTGTGCATCCTCTAGAAGACGATGGGAGATGTTTTCTGTGCTGGCACAGTTTCTCCCTGCCAGACATAGTGGAAAAGCTTTCTGCTTCGATGTAGACCTCAAAAGACGCTAAAGACGAAGGTGCCATGCTGTCCGGAGCTAAGTGCTGCTCCCGGGCGTCTTTCAGAGAAGCCGCGCTAAGGAGAGCACTGTGAGCGGCACAATCGTCTTTGCGCGAAGAAGGCGCTTCTTCCCCTCCGGGAGCCGGCGAGAGCGGCAGCTTCGGAAAGGTGAAGAAGGAAGCTGTACAAGACTGGGATTGTGTGCGCAGCTTGCCAACTGATAGAAAACAGTACCTTTGCACTCTCCTGACTTTTCCAATCTCATGAACATTCGATTGGAAGATGTTGTGAACAAGTTTCTTTCTCATCGTCCAAAACACTCGGCACTTTTCCGTGCAAAGTCAAGAACATGATGGGAGATTTTTTTTTGCTGGAACAATTTTTTCTAGCCAGATATAGTGGAAAAGCTTTTTTGCTAAGATGTGGAAGAGAAGAGACGCTAAAGATGAAGGTACCACGCTGTCCAGAGCTAAGTGCTGCTCCCGGGCGTCTTTCGGAGAAGCCGCGCTAAGGGGAGCACTGTGAGCGGCACAATCGTCTTTGCGCGAAGAAGGCGCTTCTTCCCCTCTGGGAGCCGGCGAGAGCGGCAGCTTCGGAAAGGTGAAGAAGGAAGCTGTACAAGACTGGGATTGTGTGCGCAGCTTGCCAACTGATAGAAAAGAGTACCTTTGCACTCTCCTGACTTTTCCAATCTCATGAACATTTGATTGGAAGCTGTTTTTGACAAGTTTCAGTCCCTTCTTCCAAAACACTCGGCAGAACTCCGTGTATCCTCTAGAACAGTTTGGGAGATGTTTTCTGTGCTGGCACAGTTTCTCCCTGCCAGACATTGTGGAAAAGCTTTTTGCTAAGATGTAGACCACAAAAGACGTTAAGACGAAGGTACCATGCTCTCCGGAGCTAAGTGCTGCTCCCGGGCGTCTTTCGGAGAAGCCGCGCTAAGGAGAGCACTGTGAGCGGCACAATCGTCTTTGCGCGAAGAAGGAGCTTCTTCCCCTCCGGGAGCCGGCGAGAGCGGCAGCTTCGGAAAGGTGAAGAAGGAAGCTGTACAAGACTGGGATTGTGTGCGCAGCTAGCCAACTGATAGAAAACAGTACCTTTGCACTCTCCTGACTTTTCCAATCTCATGAACATTCGATTGGAAGCTGTTTTGAACAAGTTTCTTTCCCTTCTTCCAAAACACTCGGCACATTTCCGTGCAACGTCTAGAACACGATGGGAGATGTTTTCTGTGCTGGCCCAGTTTTTTCTAGCCAGACATAGTGGAAAAGATTTCTGCTTCGATGTAGACCACAAAAGACGCTAAAGACGAAGGTACCATACTGTACGGAGCTAAGTGCTGCTCCCGGGCGTCTTTCGGAGAAGCCGCGCTAAGGAGAGCACTGTGAGAGGCACAATCGTCTTTGCGCGAAGAAGGCGCTTCTTCCCCTCCGGGAGCCGGCGAGAGCGGCAGCTTCGGAAAGGTGAAGAAGGAAGCTGTACAAGACTGGGATTGTGTGCGCAGCTTGCCAACTGATAGAAAACAGTACCTTTGCACTCTCCTGACTTTTCCAATCTCATGAACATTCGATTGGAAGCTGTTTTGGACAACTGTCCTTTTCTCCCTGCCAAACACCTGGCAGACCTCTGTGCATCCTCTAGAAGACGATGGGAGATGTTTTCTGTGCTGGCACAGTTTCTCCCTGCCAGACATAGTGGAAAAGCTTTCTGCTTCGATGTACACCACAAAAGACGCTAAAGACGAAGGTACCATACTGTCCGGAGCTAAGTGCTGCTCCCGGGCGTCTTTCAGAGAAGCCGCCCTAAGGAGAGCACTGTGAGCGGCACAATCGTCTTTGCGCGAAGAAGGCGCTTCTTCCCCTCCGGGAGCCGGCGAGAGCGGCAGCTTCGGAAAGGTGAAGAAGGAAGCTGTACAAGACTGGGATTGTGTGCGCAGCTTGCCAACTGATAGAAAACAGTACCTTTGCACTCTCCTGACTTTTCCAATCTCATGAACATTCGATTGGAAGATGTTGTGAACAAGTTTCTTTCTCATCTTCCAAAACACTCGGCACTTTTCCGTGCAAAGTCAAGAACATGATGGGAGATGTTTTTTTTGCTGGAACAATTTTTTCTAGCCAGATATAGTGGAAAAGCTTTTTTGCTAAGATGTGGAAGAGAAGAGACGCTAAAGATGAAGGTACCATGCTGTCCAGAGCTAAGTGCTGCTCCCGGGCGTCTTTCGGAGAAGCCGCGCTAAGGGGAGCACTGTGAGCGGCACAATCGTCTTTGCGCGAAGAAGGCGCTTCTTCCCCTCTGGGAGCCGGCGAGAGCGGCAGCTTCGGAAAGGTGAAGAAGGAAGCTGTACAAGACTGGGATTGTGTGCGCAGCTTGCCAACTGATAGAAAACAGTACCTTTGCACTCTCCTGACTTTTCCAATCTCATGAACATTCGATTGGAAGCTGTTTTGGACAAGTTTCTTTCCCTTCGCCCAAAACACTCGGCATGTTTCCGTGGAACGTCTAGAAAACGATGGGAGATGTTTTCTTTGCTGGCACAGTTTTTTCTAGCCAGACATAGTGGAAAAGCTTTTTGCTAAGATGTAGACCTCAAAAGACGCTAAAGACGAAGGTACCATGCTGTCCGGAGCTAAGTGCTGCTCCCGGGCGTCTTTCAGAGAAGCCGCGCTAAGGAGAGCACTGTGAGCGGCACAATCGTCTTTGCGCGAAGAAGGCGCTTCTTCCCCTCCGGGAGCTGCCGAGAAGGGCAGCTTCGCAAAGGTGAAGAAGGAAGCTGTACAAGACTGGGATTGTGCGCGCAGCTTGCCAACTGATAGAAAAGAGTACCTTTGCACTCTCCTGACTTTTCCAATCACATGAACATTCGATTGGAAGCTGTTTTGGACAACTTTTCTTTTCTCCCTGCCAAACACCTGGCAGACCTCTGTGCATCCTCTAGAAGACGATGGGAGATGTTTTATGTGCGGGCACAGTTTCTCCCTGCCAGATATAGTGGAAAAGCTTTTTGCTAAGATGTAGAAGAGAAGAGACGCTAAAGACGAATGTACCATGCTGTTCGGAGCTAGGCGCCTCTCCCGGGCGTCTTTCGGAGAAGCCGCGCTAAGGAGAGCACTGTGAGCGACACAATCGTCTTTGCGCGAAGAAGGCGCTTCTTCCCCTCCGGGAGCCGGCGAGAGCGGCAGCTTCGGAAAGGTGAAGAAGGAAGCTGTACAAGACTGGGATTGTGTGCGCAGCTGGCCAACTGATAGAAAACAGTACCTTTACACTCTCCTGCCTTTTCCAATCACATGAACATTCGATTGGAAGCTGTTTTGGACAACTTTTCTTTTCTCCCTGCGAAAGACCTGGCAGATTCTGTGCATCCTCTAGAATACGATGGGAGATGTTTTCTGTGCTGGCACAGTTTCTCCCTGCCAGATATAGTGGAAAAGCTTTTTGCTAGGATGTAGAAGAGAAGAGACGCTAAAGACGAAGGTACCATGCTGTTCGGAGCTAGGCGCCTCTCCCGGGCGTCTTTCGGAGAAGCCGCGCTAAGGAGAGCACTGTGAGCAGCACAATCGTCTTTGCGCGAAGAAGGCGCTTCTTCCCCTCCGGGAGCCGGCGAGAGCGGCAGCTTCGGAAAGGTGAAGAAGGAAGCTGTACAAGACTGGGATTGTGTGCGCAGCTTGCCAACGGATAGAAAACAGTACCTTTGCACTCTCCTGACTTTTCCAATCTCATGAACATTCGATTGGAAGCTGTTTTGAACAAGTTTGTTTCCCTTCTTCCAAAACACTCGGCACATTTCCGTGTAACGTCTAGAAGACGATGGGAGATGTTTTCTGTGCTGGCATAGTTTTTTCTAGCCAGATATAGTGGAAAAGCTTTTTGCTAAGATGTAGACGAGAAGAGACGCTAAAGACGAAGTTACCACGCTGTCCGGAGGTAGGCGCCTCTCCCGGGCGTCTTTCGGAGAAGCCGCGCTACGGAGAGCACTGTGAGCGGCACAATCGTCTTTGCGCGAAGAAGGTGCTTCTTCCCCTCTGGGAGCCGGCGAGAGCGGCAGCTTCGGAAAGGTGAAGAAGGAAGCTCTACAACACTGGGATTGTGTGCGCAGCTTGCCAACTGATAGAAAACAGTACCTTTGCACTCTCCTGACTTTTCCAATCTCATGAACATTCGATTGGAAGCTGTTTTGAACAAGTTTCTTTCCCTTCTTCCAAAACACTCGGCACATTTCCGTGCAACGTCTAGAACACGATGGGAGATGTATTCTGTGCTGGCACAGTTTTTTCTAGCCAGACATAGTGGAAAAGATTTCTGCTTCGATGTAGACCACAAAAGATGCTAAAGACGAAGGTACCATACTGCACGGAGCTAAGTGCTGCTCCCGGGCGTCTTTCGGAGAAGCCGCGCTAAGGAGAGCACTGTGAGAGGCACAATCGTCTTTGCGCGAAGAAGGCGCTTCTTCCCCTCCGGGAGCCGGCGAGAGCGGCAGCTTCGGAAAGGTGAAGAAGGAAGCTGTACAAGACTGGGATTGTGTGCGCAGCTTGCCAACTGATAGAAAACAGTACCTTTGCACTCTCCTGACTTTTCCAATCTCATGAACATTCGATTGGAAGCTGTTTTGGACAACTGTCCTTTTCTCCCTGCCAAACACCTGGCAGACCTCTGTGCATCCTCTAGAAGACGATGGGAGATGTTTTCTGTGCTGGCACAGTTTCTCCCTGCCAGACATAGTGGAAAAGCTTTCTGCTTCGATGAAGACCTCAAAAGACGCTAAAGACGAAGGTGCCATGCTGTCCGGAGCTAAGTGCTGCTCCCGGGCGTCTTTCAGAGAAGCCGCGCTAAGGAGAGCACTGTGAGCGGCACAATCGTCTTTGCGCGAAGAAGGCGCTTCTTCCCCTCCGGGAGCCGGCGAGAGCGGCAGCTTCGGAAAGGTGAAGAAGGAAGCTGTACAAGACTGGGATTGTGTGCGCAGCTTGCCAACTGATAGAAAACAGTACCTTTGCACTCTCCTGACTTTTCCAATCTCATGAACATTCGATTGGAATATGTTGTGAACAAGTTTCTTTCTCATCGTCCAAAACACTCGGCACTTTTCCGTGCAAAGTCAAGAACATGATGGGAGATTTTTTTTTGCTGGAACAATTTTTTCTAGCCAGATATAGTGGAAAAGCCTTTTTGCTAAGATGTGGAAGAGAAGAGACGCTAAAGATGAAGGTACCACGCTGTCCAGAGCTAAGTGCTGCTCCCGGGCGTCTTTCGGAGAAGCCGCGCTAAGGGGAGCACTCTGAGCGGCACAATCGTCTTTGCGCGATGAAGGCGCTTCTTCCCCTCTGGGAGCCGGCGAGAGCGGCAGCTTCGGAAAGGTGAAGGAGGAAGCTGTACAAGACTGGGATTGTGTGCGCAGCTTGCCAACTGATAGAAAACAGTACCTTTGCACTCTCCTGACTTTTCCAATCTCATGAACATTCGATTGGAAGCTGTTTTGGACAACTGTCCTTTTCTCCCTGCCAAACACCTGGCAGACCTCTGTGCATCCTCTAGAAGACGATGGGAGATGTTTTCTGTGCTGGCACAGTTTCTCCCTGCCAGACATAGTGGAAAAGCTTTCTGCTTCGATGAAGACCTCAAAAGACGCTAAAGACGAAGGTGCCATGCTGTCCGGAGCTAAGTGCTGCTCCCGGGCGTCTTTCAGAGAAGCCGCGCTAAGGAGAGCACTGTGAGCGGCACAATCGTCTTTGCGCGAAGAAGGCGCTTCTTCCCCTCTGGGAGCCGGCGAGAGCGGCAGCTTCGGAAAGGTGAAGAAGGAAGCTGTACAAGACTGGGATTGTGTGCGCAGCTTGCCAACTGATAGAAAACAGTACCTTTGCACTCTCCTGACTTTTCCAATCTCATGAACATTCGATTGGAATATGTTGTGAACAAGTTTCTTTCTCATCGTCCAAAACACTCGGCACTTTTCCGTGCAAAGTCAAGAACATGATGGGAGATTTTTTTTTGCTGGAACAATTTTTTCTAGCCAGATATAGTGGAAAAGCTTTTTTGCTAAGATGTGGAAGAGAAGAGACGCTAAAGATGAAGGTACCACGCTGTCCAGAGCTAAGTGCTGCTCCCGGGCGTCTTTCGGAGAAGCCGCGCTAAGGGGAGCACTCTGAGCGGCACAATCGTCTTTGCGCGATGAAGGCGCTTCTTCCCCTCTGGGAGCCGGCGAGAGCGGCAGCTTCGGAAAGGTGAAGGAGGAAGCTGTACAAGACTGGGATTGTGTGCGCAGCTTGCCAACTGATAGAAAACAGTACCTTTGCACTCTCCTGACTTTTCCAATCTCATGAACATTCGATTGGAAGCTGTTTTGAACAAGTTTCTTTCCCTTCTTCCAAAACACTCGGCACATTTCCGTGGAACGTCTAGAACACGATGGGAGATGTTTTCTGTGCTGGCCCAGTTTTTTCTAGCCAGACATAGTGGAAAAGATTTCTGCTTCGATGTAGACCACAAAAGACGCTAAAGACGAAGGTACCATACTGTACGGGGCTAAGTGCTGCTCCCGGGCGTCTTTCGGAGAAGCCGCGCTAAGGAGAGCACTGTGAGAGGCACAATCGTCTTTGCGCGAAGAAGGCGCTTCTTCCCCTCCGGGAGCCGGCGAGAGCGGCAGCTTCGGAAAGGTGAAGAAGGAAGCTGTACAAGACTGGGATTGTGTGCGCAGCTTGCCAACTGATAGAAAACAGTACCTTTGCACTCTCCTGACTTTTCCAATCTCATGAACATTCGATTGGAAGCTGTTTTGGACAACTTTTCTTTTCTCCCTGCCAAACACCTGGCAGACCTCTGTGCATCCTCTAGAAGACGATGGGAGATGTTTTCTGTGCTGGCACAGTTTCTCCCTGCCAGACATAGTGGAAAAGCTTTCTGCTTCGATGTACACCACAAAAGACGCTAAAGACGAAGGTACCATACTGTCCGGAGCTAAGTGCTGCTCCCGGGCGTCTTTCAGAGAAGCCGCCCTAAGGAGAGCACTGTGAGCGGCACAATCGTCTTTGCGCGAAGAAGGCGCTTCTTCCCCTCCGGGAGCCGGCGAGAGCGGCAGCTTCGGAAAGGTGAAGAAGGAAGCTGTACAAGACTGGGATTGTGTGCGCAGCTGGCCAACTGATAGAAAACAGTACCTTTGCACTCTCCTGACTTTTCCAATCTCATGAACATTCGATTGGAAGATGTTGTGAACAAGTTTCTTTCTCATCTTCCAAAACACTCGGCACTTTTCCGTGCAAAGTCAAGAACATGATGGGAGATGTTTTTTTTGCTGGAACAATTTTTTCTAGCCAGATATAGTGGAAAAGCTTTTTTGCTAAGATGTGGAAGAGAAGAGACGCTAAAGATGAAGGTACCATGCTGTCCAGAGCTAAGTGCTGCTCCCGGGCGTCTTTCGGAGAAGCCGCGCTAAGGGGAGCACTGTGAGCGGCACAATCGTCTTTGCGCGAAGAAGGCGCTTCTTCCCCTCCGGGAGCCGGCGAGAGCGGCAGCTTCGGAAAGGTGAAGAAGGAAGCTGTACAAGACTGGGATTGTGTGCGCAGCTTGCCAACTGATAGAAAACAGTACCTTTGCACTCTCCTGACTTTTCCAATCTCATGAACATTCGATTGGAAGCTGTTTTGAACAAGTTTGTTTCCCTTCTTCCAAAACACTCGGCACATTTCCGTGCAACGTCTAGAACACGATGGGAGATGTTTTCTGTGCTGGCATAGTTTTTTCTAGCCAGATATAGTGGAAAAGCTTTTTGCTAAGATGTAGACGAGAAGAGACGCTAAAGACGAAGTTACCACGCTGTCCGGAGGTAGGCGCCTCTCCCGGGCGTCTTTCAGAGAAGCCGCGCTAAGGAGAGCACTGTGAGCGGCACAATCGTCTTTGCGCGAAGAAGGCGCTTCTTCCCCTCTGGGAGCCGGCGAGAGCGGCAGCTTCGGAAAGGTGAAGAAGGATGCTGTACAAGACTGGGATTGTGTGCGCAGCTTGCCAACTGATAGAAAACAGTACCTTTGCACTCTCCTGACTTTTCCAATCTCATGAACATTCGATTGGAAGCTGTTTTGAACAAGTTTCTTTCCCTTCTTCCAAAACAATCGGCACATTTCCGTGCAACGTCTAGAACACGATGGGAGATGTATTCTGTGCTGGCACAGTTTTTTCTAGCCAGACATAGTGGAAAAGATTTCTGCTTCGATGTAGACCACAAAAGATGCTAAAGACGAAGGTACCATACTGCACGGAGCTAAGTGCTGCTCCCGGGCGTCTTTCGGAGAAGCCGCGCTAAGGAGAGCACTGTGAGAGGCACAATCGTCTTTGCGCGAAGAAGGCGCTTCTTCCCCTCCGGGAGCCGGCGAGAGCGGCAGCTTCGGAAAGGTGAAGAAGGAAGCTGTACAAGACTGGGATTGTGTGCGCAGCTTGCCAACTGATAGAAAACAGTACCTTTGCACTCTCCTGACTTTTCCAATCTCATGAACATTCGATTGGAAGCTGTTTTGGACAACTGTCCTTTTCTCCCTGCCAAACACCTGGCAGACCTCTGTGCATCCTCTAGAAGACGATGGGAGATGTTTTCTGTGCTGGCACAGTTTCTCCCTGCCAGACATAGTGGAAAAGCTTTCTGCTTCGATGAAGACCTCAAAAGACGCTAAAGACGAAGGTACCATGCTGTCCGGAGCTAAGTGCTGCTCCCGGGCGTCTTTCAGAGAAGCCGCGCTAAGGAGAGCACTGTGAGCGGCACAATCGTCTTTGCGCGAAGAAGGCGCTTCTTCCCCTCCGGGAGCCGGCGAGAGCGGCAGCTTCGGAAAGGTGAAGAAGGAAGCTGTACAAGACTGGGATTGTGTGCGCAGCTTGCCAACTGATAGAAAACAGTACCTTTGCACTCTCCTGACTTTTCCAATCTCATGAACATTCGATTGGAATATGTTGTGAACAAGTTTCTTTCTCATCGTCCAAAACACTCGGCACTTTTCCGTGCAAAGTCAAGAACATGATGGGAGATTTTTTTTTGCTGGAACAATTTTTTCTAGCCAGATATAGTGGAAAAGCTTTTTTGCTAAGATGTGGAAGAGAAGAGACGCTAAAGATGAAGGTACCACGCTGTCCAGAGCTAAGTGCTGCTCCCGGGTGTCTTTCGGAGAAGCCGCGCTAAGGGGAGCACTCTGAGCGGCACAATCGTCTTTGCGCGATGAAGGCGCTTCTTCCCCTCTGGGAGCCGGCGAGAGCGGCAGCTTCGGAAAGGTGAAGGAGGAAGCTGTACAAGACTGGGATTGTGTGCGCAGCTTGCCAACTGATAGAAAACAGTACCTTTGCACTCTCCTGACTTTTCCAATCTCATGAACATTCGATTGGAAGCTGTTTTGAACAAGTTTCTTTCCCTTCTTCCAAAACACTCGGCACATTTCCGTGGAACGTCTAGAACACGATGGGAGATGTTTTCTGTGCTGGCCCAGTTTTTTCTAGCCAGACATAGTGGAAAAGATTTCTGCTTCGATGTAGACCACAAAAGACGCTAAAGACGAAGGTACCATACTGTACGGGGCTAAGTGCTGCTCCCGGGCGTCTTTCGGAGAAGCCGCGCTAAGGAGAGCACTGTGAGAGGCACAATCGTCTTTGCGCGAAGAAGGCGCTTCTTCCCCTCCGGGAGCCGGCGAGAGCGGCAGCTTCGGAAAGGTGAAGAAGGAAGCTGTACAAGACTGGGATTGTGTGCGCAGCTTGCCAACTGATAGAAAACAGTACCTTTGCACTCTCCTGACTTTTCCAATCTCATGAACATTCGATTGGAAGCTGTTTTGGACAACTTTTCTTTTCTCCCTGCCAAACACCTGGCAGACCTCTGTGCATCCTCTAGAAGACGATGGGAGATGTTTTCTGTGCTGGCACAGTTTCTCCCTGCCAGACATAGTGGAAAAGCTTTCTGCTTCGATGTACACCACAAAAGACGCTAAAGACGAAGGTACCATACTGTCCGGAGCTAAGTGCTGCTCCCGGGCGTCTTTCAGAGAAGCCGCCCTAAGGAGAGCACTGTGAGCGGCACAATCGTCTTTGCGCGAAGAAGGCGCTTCTTCCCCTCCGGGAGCCGGCGAGAGCGGCAGCTTCGGAAAGGTGAAGAAGGAAGCTGTACAAGACTGGGATTGTGTGCGCAGCTGGCCAACTGATAGAAAACAGTACTTTTGCACTCTCCTGACTTTTCCAATCTCATGAACATTCGATTGGAAGATGTTGTGAACAAGTTTCTTTCTCATCTTCCAAAACACTCGGCACTTTTCCGTGCAAAGTCAAGAACATGATGGGAGATGTTTTTTTTGCTGGAACAATTTTTTCTAGCCAGATATAGTGGAAAAGCTTTTTTGCTAAGATGTGGAAGAGAAGAGACGCTAAAGATGAAGGTACCATGCTGTCCAGAGCTAAGTGCTGCTCCCGGGCGTCTTTCGGAGAAGCCGCGCTAAGGGGAGCACTGTGAGCGGCACAATCGTCTTTGCGCGAAGAAGGCGCTTCTTCCCCTCTGGGAGCCGGCGAGAGCGGCAGCTTCGGAAAGGTGAAGAAGGAAGCTGTACAAGACTGGGATTGTGTGCGCACCTTGCCAACTGATAGAAAACAGTACCTTTGCACTCTCCTGACTTTTCCAATCTCATGAACATTCGATTGGAATCTGTTTTGGACAAGTTTCTTTCCCTTCTCCCAAAACACTCGGCATGTTTCCGTGGAACGTCTAGAAAATGATGGGAGATGTTTTCTTTGCTGGCACAGTTTTTTCTAGCCAGACATAGTGGAAAAGCTTTTTGCTAAGATGTAGACCTCAAAAGACGCTAAAGACGAAGGTACCATGCTGTCCGGAGCTAAGTGCTGCTCCCGGGCGTCTTTCAGAGAAGCCGCGCTAAGGAGGGCACTGTGAGCGGCACAGTCGTCTTTGCGCGAAGAAGGCGCTTCTTCCCCTCCGGGAGCTGCCGAGAGCGGCAGCTTTGCAAAGGTGAAGAAGGAAGCTGTACAAGACTGGGATTGTGTGCGCAGCTTGCCAACTGATAGAAAACAGTACCTTTGCACTCTCCTGACTTTTCCAATCACATGAACATTAGATTGGAAGCTGTTTTGGACAACTTTTCTTTTCTCCCTGCCAAACACCTGGCAGACCTCTGTGCATCCTCTAGAAGACGATGGGAGATGTTTTATGTGCGGGCACAGTTTCTCCCTGCCAGATATAGTGGAAAAGCTTTTTGCTAAGATGTAGAAGAGAAGAGACGCTAAAGACGAAGGTACCATGCTGTTCGGAGCTAGGCGCCTCTCCCGGGCGTCTTTCGGAGAAGCCGCGCTAAGGAGAGCACTGTGAGCGACACAATCGTCTTTGCGCGAAGAAGGCGCTTCTTCCCCTCCGGGAGCCGGCGAGAGCGGCAGCTTCGGAAAGGTGAAGAAGGAAGCTGTACAAGACTGGGATTGTGTGCGCAGCTGGCCAACTGATAGAAAACAGTACCTTTGCACTCTCCTGCCTTTTCCAATCACATGAACATTCGATTGGAAGCTGTTTTGGACAACTTTTCTTTTCTCCCTGCGAAAGACCTGGCAGATTCTGTGCATCCTCTAGAATACGATGGGAGATGTTTTCTGTGCTGGCACAGTTTCTCCCTGCGAGATATAGTGGAAAAGCTTTTTGCTAGGATGTAGAAGAGAAGAGACGCTAAAGACGAAGGTACCATGCTGTTCGGAGCTAGGCGCCTCTCCCGGGCGTCTTTCGGAGAAGCCGCGCTAAGGAGAGCACTGTGAGCGGCACAATCGTCTTTGCGCGAAGAAGGCGCTTCTTCCCCTCCGGGAGCCGGCGAGAGCGGCAGCTTCGGAAAGGTGAAGAAGGAAGCTGTACAAGACTGGGATTGTGTGCGCAGCTTGCCAACGGATAGAAAACAGTACCTTTGCACTCTCCTGACTTTTCCAATCTCATGAACATTCGATTGGAAGCTGTTTTGAACAAGTTTCTTTCCCTTCTTCAAAAACACTCGGCACATTTCTGTGCAACGTCTAGAACACGATGGGAGATGTTTTCTGTGCTGGCACTGTTTTTTCTAGCCAGACATAGTGGAAAAGATTTCTGCTTCGATGTAGACCACAAAAGACGCTAAAGACGAAGGTACCATGCTGTTCGGAGCTAGGCGCCTCTCCCGGGCGCCTTTCGGAGAAGCCGCGCTAAGTAGAGCACTGTGAGCGACACAATCGTCTTTGCGCGAAGAAGGCGCTTCTTCCCCTCCGGGAGCCGGCGAGAGCGGCAGCTTCGGAAAGGTGAAGAAGGAAGCTGTACAAGACTGGGATTGTGTGCGCAGCTTGCCAACTGATAGAAAACAGTACCTTTGCACTCTCCTGACTTTTCCAATCTCATGAACATTCGATTGGAAGCTGTTTTGAACAAGTTTGTTTCCCTTCTTCCAAAACACTCGGCACATTTCCGTGCAACGTCTAGAACACGATGGGATATGTTTTCTGTGCTGGCATAGTTTTTTCTAGCCAGATATAGTGGAAAAGCTTTTTGCTAAGATGTAGACGAGAAGAGACGCTAAAGACGAAGTTACCACGCTGTCCGGAGGTAGGCGCCTCTCCCGGGCGTCTTTCAGAGAAGCCGCGCTAAGGAGAGCACTGTGAGCGGCACAATCGTCTTTGCGCGAAGAAGGCGCTTCTTCCCCTCTGGGAGCCGGCGAGAGCGGCAGCTTCGGAAAGGTGAAGAAGGATGCTGTACAAGACTGGGATTGTGTGCGCAGCTTGCCAACTGATAGAAAACAGTACCTTTGCACTCTCCTGACTTTTCCAATCTCATGAACATTCGATTGGAAGCTGTTTTGAACAAGTTTCTTTCCCTTCTTCCAAAACAATCGGCACATTTCCGTGCAACGTCTAGAACACGATGGGAGATGTATTCTGTGCTGGCCCAGTTTTTTCTAGCCAGACATAGTGGAAAAGATTTCTGCTTCGATGTAGACCACAAAAGATGCTAAAGACGAAGGTACCATACTGCACGGAGCTAAGTGCTGCTCCCGGGCGTCTTTCGGAGAAGCCGCGCTAAGGAGAGCACTGTGAGAGGCACAATCGTCTTTGCGCGAAGAAGGCGCTTCTTCCCCTCCGGGAGCCGGCGAGAGCGGCAGCTTCGGAAAGGTGAAGAAGGAAGCTGTACAAGACTGGGATTGTGTGCGCAGCTTGCCAACTGATAGAAAACAGTACCTTTGCACTCTCCTGACTTTTCCAATCTCATGAACATTCGATTGGAAGCTGTTTTGGACAACTGTCCTTTTCTCCCTGCCAAACACCTGGCAGACCTCTGTGAATCCTCTAGAAGACGATGGGAGATGTTTTCTGTGCTGGCACAGTTTCTCCCTGCCAGACATAGTGGAAAAGCTTTCTGCTTCGATGTAGACCTCAAAAGACGCTAAAGACGAAGGTGCCATGCTGTCCGGAGCTAAGTGCTGCTCCCGGGCGTCTTTCAGAGAAGCCGCGCTAAGGAGAGCACTGTGAGCGGCACCATCGTCTTTGCGCGAAGAAGGCGCTTCTTCCCCTCCGGGAGCCGGCGAGAGCGGCAGCTTCGGAAAGGTGAAGAAGGAAGCTGTACAAGACTGGGATTGTGTGCGCAGCTTGCCAACTGATAGAAAACAGTACCTTTGCACTCTCCTGACTTTTCCAATCTCATGAACATTCGATTGGAAGATGTTGTGAACAAGTTTCTTTCTCATCTTCCAAAACACTCGGCACTTTTCCGTGCAAAGTCAAGAACATGATGGGAGATGTTTTTTTTGCTGGAACAATTTTTTCTAGCCAGATATAGTGGAAAAGCTTTTTTGCTAAGATGTGGAAGAGAAGAGACGCTAAAGATGAAGGTACCACGCTGTCCAGAGCTAAGTGCTGCTCCCGGGCGTCTTTCGGAGAAGCCGCGCTAAGGGGAGCACTGTGAGCGGCACAATCGTCTTTGCGCGAAGAAGGCGCTTCTTCCCCTCTGGGAGCCGGCGAGAGCGGCAGCTTCGGAAAGGTGAAGAAGGAAGCTGTACAAGACTGGGATTGTGTGCGCAGCTTGCCAACTGATAGAAAACAGTACCTTTGCACTCTCCTGACTTTTCCAATCTCATGAACATTTGATTGGAAGCTGTTTTGGACAAGTTTCAGTCCCTTCTTCCAAAACACTCGGCAGAACTCCGTGTATCCTCTAGAACAGTTTGGGAGATGTTTTCTGTGCTGGCACAATTTCTCCCTGCCAGACATAGTGGAAAAGCTTTTTGCTAAGATGTAGACCACAAAAGACGTTAAGACGAAGGTACCATGCTCTCCGGAGCTAAGTGCTGCTCCCGGGCGTCTTTCGGAGAAGCCGCGCTAAGGAGAGCACTGTGAGCGGCACAATCGTCTTTGCGCGAAGAAGGCGCTTCTTCCCCTCTGGGAGCCGGCGAGAGCGGCAGCTTCGGAAAGGTGAAGAAGGAAGCTGTACAAGACTGGGATTGTGTGCGCAGCTTGCCAACTGATAGAAAACAGTACCTTTGCACTCTCCTGACTTTTCCAATCTCATGAACATTTGATTGGAAGCTGTTTTGGACAAGTTTCAGTCCCTTCTTCCAAAACACTCGGCAGAACTCCGTGTATCCTCTAGAACAGTTTGGGAGATGTTTTCTGTGCTGGCACAGTTTCTCCCTGCCAGACATAGTGGAAAAGCTTTTTGCTAAGATGTAGACCACAAAAGACGTTAAGACGAAGGTACCATGCTCTCCGGAGCTAAGTGCTGCTCCCGGGCGTCTTTCGGAGAAGCCGCGCTAAGGAGAGCACTGTGAGCGGCACAATCGTCTTTGCGCGAAGAAGGAGCTTCTTCCCCTCCGGGAGCCGGCGAGAGCGGCAGCTTCGGAAAGGTGAAGAAGGAAGCTGTACAACACTGGGATTGTGTGCGCAGCTTGCCAACTGATAGAAAACAGTACCTTTGCACTCTCCTGACTTTTCCAATCTCATGAACATTCGATTGGAAGCTGTTTTGAACAAGTTTCTTTCCCTTCTTCCAAAACACTCGGCACATTTCCGTGGAACGTCTAGAACACGATGGGAGATGTTTTCTGTGCTGGCCCAGTTTTTTCTAGCCAGACATAGTGGAAAAGGTTTCTGCTTCGATGTAGACCACAAAAGACGCTAAAGACGAAGGTACCATACTGTACGGAGCTAAGTGCTGCTCCCGGGCGTCTTTCGGAGAAGCCGCGCTAAGGAGAGCACTGTGAGAGGCACAATCGTCTTTGCGCGAAGAAGGCGCTTCTTCCCCTCCGGGAGCCGGCGAGAGCGGCAGCTTCGGAAAGGTGAAGAAGGAAGCTGTACAACACTGGGATTGTGTGCGCAGCTTGCCAACTGATAGAAAACAGTACCTTTGCACTCTCCTGACTTTTCCAATCTCATGAACATTCGATTGGAAGCTGTTTTGAACAAGTTTCTTTCCATTCTTCCAAAACACTCGGCACATTTCTGTGCAACGTCTAGAACACGATGGGAGATGTTTTCTGTGCTGGCCCAGTTTTTTCTAGCCAGACATAGTGGAAAAGATTTCTGCTTCGATGTAGACCACAAAAGACGCTAAAGACGAAGGTACCATGCTGTTCGGAGCTAGGCGCCTCTCCCGGGCGTCTTTCGGAGAAGCCGCGCTAAGGAGAGCACTGTGAGCGGCACAATCGTCTTTGCGCGAAGAAGGCGCTTCTTCCCCTCCGGGAGCCGGCGAGAGCGGCAGCTTCGGAAAGGTGAAGAAGGAAGCTGTACAAGACTGGGATTGTGTGCGCAGCTTGCCAACTGATAGAAAACAGTACCTTTGCACTCTCCTGACTTTTCCAATCTCATGAACATTCGATTGGAAGCTGTTTTGGACAATTTTCTTTCCCTTCTTCCAAAACACTCGGCACATTTCCGTGCAACGTCTAGAACACGATGGGAGATGTTTTCTGTGCTGGCATAGTTTTTTCTAGCCAGATATAGTGTAAAAGCTTTTTGCTAAGATGTAGACGAGAAGAGACACTAAAGACGAAGGTACCATGCTGTTCGGAGCTAGGCGCCTCTCCCGGACGTCTTTCGGAGAAGCCGCGCTAAGGAGAGCACTGTGAGCGGCACAATCGTCTTTGCGCGAAGAAGGCGCTTCTTCCCCTCCGGGAGCCGGCGAGAGCGGCAGCTTCGGAAAGGTGAAGATGGAAGCTGTATAAGACTGGGATTGTGTGCGCAGCTTGCCAACTGATAGAAAACAGTACCTTTGCACTCTCCTGACTTTTCCAATCTCATGAACATTCGATTGGAAGCTGTTGTGAACAAGTTTCTTTCTCATCTTCCAAAACACTCGGCACTTTTCCGTGCAAAGTCAAGAACATGATGGGAGATATTTTCTTTGCTGGAACAATTTTTTCTAGCCAGACATGGTGGAAAAGCTTTTTGCTAATATGTAGACGAGAAGAGACGCTAAAGACGAAGGTACCATGCTGTCCGGAGCTAGGTGCCTCTCCCGGGCGTCTTTCGGAGAAGCCGCGCTAAGGAGAGCACTGTGAGCGACACAATCGTCTTTGCGCGAAGAAGGCGCTTCTTCCCCTCCGGGAGCCGGCGAGAGCGGCAGCTTCGGAAAGGTGAAGAAGGAAGCTGTACAAGACTGGGATTGTGTGCGCAGCTTGCCAACTGATAGAAAACAGTACCTTTGCACTCTCCTGACTTTTCCAATCTCATGAACATTCGATTGGAAGCTGTTGTGAACAAGTTTCTTTCTCATCTTCCAAAACACTCGGCACTTTTCCGTGCAAAGTCAAGAACATGATGGGAGATATTTTCTTTGCTGGAACAATTTTTTCTAGCCAGACATGGTGGAAAAGCTTTTTGCTAAGATGTAGACGAGAAGAGACGCTAAAGACGAAGGTACCATGCTGTCCGGAGCTAGGTGCCTCTCCCGGGCGTCTTTCGGAGAAGCCGCGCTAAGGAGAGCACTGTGAGCGACACAATCGTCTTTGCGCGAAGAAGGCGCTTCTTCCCCTCCAGGAGCCGGCGAGAGCGGCAGCTTCGGAAAGGTGAAGAAGGAAGCTGTACAAGACTGGGATTGTGTGCGCAGCTTGCCAACTGATAGAAAACAGTACCTTTGCACTCTCCTGACTTTTCCAATCTCATGAA
This sequence comes from Melospiza melodia melodia, assembly GCF_035770615.1. NCBI lineage: Eukaryota > Metazoa > Chordata > Aves > Passeriformes > Passerellidae > Melospiza > Melospiza melodia. The sequence goes on along the minus strand of NC_086210.1, from coordinate 13,898,344 downwards.
CATTCGATTGGAAGCTGTTTTGGACAAGTTTCAGTCCCTTCTTCCAAAACATTCGGCAGACCTCTGTGCATCCTCTAGAAGACGTTGGGAGATGTTTTCTGTGCTGGCACTGTTTCTCCCTGCCCGACATAGTGGAAAAGCTTTCTGCTTCGATGTAGACCACAAAAGATGCTAAAGACGAAGGTACCATATAGTCCGGAGCTAAGTGCTGCTCCCGGGCGTCTTTCGGAGAAGCCGCGCTAAGGAGAGCACTGTGAGCGGCACAATCGTCTTTGCGCGAAGAAGGCGCTTCTTCCCCTCCGGGAGCCGGCCAGAGCGGCAGCTTCGGAAAGGTGAAGAAGGATGCTGTACAAGACTGGGATTGTGTGCGCAGCTTGCCAACTGATAGAAAACAGTACCTTTGCACTCTCCTGACTTTTCCAATCTCATGAATATTCGATTGGAAGCTGTTTTGAACAAGTTTCTTTCCCTTCTTCCAAAACAATCGGCACATTTCCGTGCAACGTCTAGAACACGATGGGAGATGTATTCTGTGCTGGCCCAGTTTTTTCTAGCCAGACATAGTGGAAAAGATTTCTGCTTCGATGTAGACCACAAAAGATGATAAAGACGAAGGTACCATACTGCACGGAGCTAAGTGCTGCTCCCGGGCGTCTTTCGGAGAAGCCGCGCTAAGGAGAGCACTGTGAGAGGCACAATCGTCTTTGCGCGAAGAAGGCGCTTCTTCCCCTCCGGGAGCCGGCGAGAGCGGCAGCTTCGGAAAGGTGAAGAAGGAAGCTGTACAAGACTGGGATTGTGTGCGCAGCTTGCCAACTGATAGAAAACAGTACCTTTGCACTCTCCTGACTTTTCCAATCTCATGAACATTCGATTGGAAGCTGTTTTGGACAACTGTTCTTTTCTCCCTGCCAAACACCTGGCAGACCTCTGTGAATCCTCTAGAAGACGATGGGAGATGTTTTCTGTGCTGGCACAGTTTCTCCCTGCCAGACATAGTGGAAAAGCTTTCTGCTTCGATGTAGACCTCAAAAGACGCTAAAGACGAAGGTGCCATGCTGTCCGGAGCTAAGTGCTGCTCCCGGGCGTCTTTCAGAGAAGCCGCGCTAAGGAGAGCACTGTGAGCGGCACCATCGTCTTTGCGCGAAGAAGGCGCTTCTTCCCCTCCGGGAGCCGGCGAGAGCGGCAGCTTCGGAAAGGTGAAGAAGGAAGCTGTACAAGACTGGGATTGTGTGCGCAGCTTGCCAACTGATAGAAAACAGTACCTTTGCACTCTCCTGACTTTTCCAATCTCATGAACATTCGATTGGAAGATGTTGTGAACAAGTTTCTTTCTCATCTTCCAAAACACTCGGCACTTTTCCGTGCAAAGTCAAGAACATGATGGGAGATGTTTTTTTTGCTGGAACAATTTTTTCTAGCCAGATATAGTGGAAAAGCTTTTTTGCTAAGATGTGGAAGAGAAGAGACGCTAAAGATGAAGGTACCACGCTGTCCAGAGCTAAGTGCTGCTCCCGGGCGTCTTTCGGAGAAGCCGCGCTAAGGGGAGCACTGTGAGCGGCACAATCGTCTTTGCGCGAAGAAGGAGCTTCTTCCCGTCCGGGAGCCGGCGAGAGCGGCAGCTTCGGAAAGGTGAAGAAGGAAGCTGTACAACACTGGGATTGTGTGCGCAGCTTGCCAACTGATAGAAAACAGTACCTTTGCACTCTCCTGACTTTTCCAATCTCATGAACATTCGATTGGAAGCTGTTTTGAACAAGTTTCTTTCCCTTCTTCCAAAACACTCGGCACATTTCCGTGGAACGTCTAGAACACGATGGGAGATGTTTTCTGTGCTGGCCCAGTTTTTTCTAGCCAGACATAGTGGAAAAGGTTTCTGCTTCGATGTAGACCACAAAAGACGCTAAAGACGAAGGTACCATACTGTACGGAGCTAAGTGCTGCTCCCGGGCGTCTTTCGGAGAAGCCGCGCTAAGGAGAGCACTGTGAGAGGCACAATCGTCTTTGCGCGAAGAAGGCGCTTCTTCCCCTCCGGGAGCCGGCGAGAGCGGCAGCTTCGGAAAGGTGAAGAAGGAAGCTGTACAAGACTGGGATTGTGTGCGCAGCTTGCCAACTGATAGAAAACAGTACCTTTGCACTCTCCTGACTTTTCCAATCTCATGAACATTCGATTGGAAGCTGTTTTGAACAAGTTTCTTTCCCTTCTTCCAAAACACTCGGCACATTTCCGTGCAACGTCTAGAACACGATGGGAGATGTTTTCTGTGCTGGCCCAGTTTTTTCTAGCCAGACATAGTGGAAAAGATTTCTGCTTCGATGTAGACCACAAAAGACGCTAAAGACGAAGGTACCATACTGTACGGAGCTAAGTGCTGCTCCCGGGCGTCTTTCGGGGAAGCCGCGCTAAGGAGAGCACTGTGAGAGGCACAATCGTCTTTGCGCGAAGAAGGCGCTTCTTCCCCTCCGGGAGCCGGCGAGAGCGGCAGCTTCGGAAAGGTGAAGAAGGAAGCTGTACAAGACTGGGATTGTGTGCGCAGCTTGCCAACTGATAGAAAACAGTACCTTTGCACTCTCCTGACTTTTCCAATCTCATGAACATTCGATTGGAAGCTGTTTTGGACAATTGTCCTTTTCTCCCTGCAAACACCTGGCAGACCTCTGTGCATCCTCTAGAAGACGATGGGAGATGTTTTCTGTGCTGGCACAGTTTCTCCCTGCCAGACATAGTGGAAAAGCTTTCTGCTTCGATGTAGACCTCAAAAGACGCTAAAGACGAAGGTACCATACTGTCCGGAGCTAAGTGCTGCTCCCGGGCGTCTTTCAGAGAAGCCGCGCTAAGGAGAGCACTGTGAGCGGCACAATCGTCTTTGCGCGAAGAAGGCGCTTCTTCCCCTCCGGGAGCCGGCGAGAGCGGCAGCTTCGGAAAGGTGAAGAAGGAAGCTGTACAAGACTGGGATTGTGTGCGCAGCTTGCCAACTGATAGAAAACAGTACCTTTGCACTCTCCTGACTTTTCCAATCTCATGAACATTCGATTGGAAGATGTTGTGAACAAGTTTCTTTCTCATCTTCCAAAACAGTCGGCACTTTTCCGTGCAAAGTCAAGAATATGATGGGAGATGTTTTTTTTGCTGGAACAATTTTTTCTAGCCAGATATAGTGGAAAAGCTTTTTTGCTAAGATGTGGAAGAGAAGAGACGCTAAAGATGAAGGTACCATGCTGTCCAGAGCTAAGTGCTGCTCCCGGGCGTCTTTCGGAGAAGCCGCGCTAAGGGGAGCACTGTGAGCGGCACAATCGTCTTTGCGCGAAGAATACGCTTCTTCCCCTCTGGGAGCCGGCGAGAGCGGCAGCTTCGGAAAGGTGAAGAAGGAAGCTGTACAAGACTGGGATTGTGTGCGCAGCTTGCCAACTGATAGAAAACAGTACCTTTGCACTCTCCTGACTTTTCCAATCTCATGAACATTTGATTGGAAGCTGTTTTGGACAAGTTTCAGTCCCTTCTTCCAAAACACTCGGCAGAACTCCGTGTATCCTCTTGAACACTTTGGGAGATGTTTTCTGTGCTGGCACAGTTTCTCCCTGCCAGACATACTGGAAAAGCTTTTTGCTAAGATGTAGACCACAAAAGACGTTAAGACGAAGGTACCATGCTCTCCGGAGCTAAGTGCTGCTCCCGGGCGTCTTTCGGAGAAGCCGCGCTAAGGAGAGCACTGTGAGCGGCACAATCGTCTTTGCGCGAAGAAGGCGCTTCTTCCCCTCCGGGAGCCGGCGAGAGCGGCAGCTTCGGAAAGGTGAAGAAGGAAGCTGTACAAGACTGGGATTGTGTGCGCAGCTTGCCAACTGATAGAAAACAGTACCTTTGCACTCTCCTGACTTTTCCAATCTCATGAACATTCGATTGGAAGCTGTTTTGGACAAGTTTCTTTCCCTTCTTCCAAAACACTCGGCACATTTCCGCGCAACGTCTAGAATACGATGGGAGATGTTTTCTGTGCTGGCATAGTTTTTTCTAGCCAGATATAGTGTAAAAGCTTTTTGCTAAGTTGTAGACGAGAAGAGACACTAAAGACGAAGGTACCATGGTGTTCGGAGCTAGGCGCCTCTCCCGGACGTCTTTCGGAGAAGCCGCGCTAAGGAGAGCACTGTGAGCGGCACAATCGTCTTTGCGCGAAGAAGGCGCTTCTTCCCCTCCGGGAGCCGGCGAGAGCGGCAGCTTCGGAAATGTGAAGATGGAAGCTGTATAAGACTGGGATTGTGTGCGCAGCTTGCCAACTGATAGAAAACAGTACCTTTGCACTCTCCTGACTTTTCCAATCTCATGAACATTCGATTGGAAGCTGTTGTGAACAAGTTTCTTTCTCATCTTCCAAAACACTCGGCACTTTTCCGTGCAAAGTCAAGAACATGATGGGAGATATTTTCTTTGCTGGAACAATTTTTTCTAGCCAGACATGGTGGAAAAGCTTTTTGCTAAGATGTAGACGAGAAGAGACGCTAAAGACGAAGGTACCATGCTGTCCGGAGCTAGGTGCCTCTCCCGGGCGTCTTTCGGAGAAGCCGCGCTAAGGAGAGCACTGTGAGCGACACAATCGTCTTTGCGCGAAGAAGGCGCTTCTTCCCCTCCGGGAGCCGGCGAGAGCGGCAGCTTCGGAAAGGTGAAGAAGGAAGCTGTACAACACTGGGATTGTGTGCGCAGCTTGCCAACTGATAGAAAACAGTACCTTTGCACTCTCCTGACTTTTCCAATCTCATGAACATTCGATTGGAAGCTGTTTTGGACAAGTTTCAGTCCCTTCTTCCAAAACATTCGGCAGACCTCTGTGCATCCTCTAGAAGACGTTGGGAGATGTTTTCTGTGCTGGCACTGTTTCTCCCTGCCCGACATAGTGGAAAAGCTTTCTGCTTCGATGTAGACCACAAAAGATGCTAAAGACGAAGGTACCATATAGTCCGGATCTAAGTGCTGCTCCCGGGCGTCTTTCGGAGAAGCCGCGCTAAGGAGAGCACTGTGAGCGGCACAATCGTCTTTGCGCGAAGAAGGCGCTTCTTCCCCACCGGGAGCCGGCCAGAGCGGCAGCTTCGGAAAGGTGAAGAAGGATGCTGTACAAGACTGGGATTGTGTGCGCAGCTTGCCAACTGATAGAAAACAGTACCTTTGCACTCTCCTGACTTTTCCAATCTCATGAACATTCGATTGGAAGCTGTTTTGAACAAGTTTCTTTCCCTTCTTCCAAAACAATCGGCACATTTCCGTGCAACGTCTAGAACACGATGGGAGATGTATTCTGTGCTGGCCCAGTTTTTTCTAGCCAGACATAGTGGAAAAGATTTCTGCTTCGATGTAGACCACAAAAGATGATAAAGACGAAGGTACCATACTGCACGGAGCTAAGTGCTGCTCCCGGGCGTCTTTCGGAGAAGCCGCGCTAAGGAGAGCACTGTGAGAGGCACAATCGTCTTTGCGCGAAGAAGGCGCTTCTTCCCCTCCGGGAGCCGGCGAGAGCGGCAGCTTCGGAAAGGTGAAGAAGGAAGCTGTACAAGACTGGGATTGTGTGCGCAGCTTGCCAACTGATAGAAAACAGTACCTTTGCACTCTCCTGACTTTTCCAATCTCATGAACATTCGATTGGAAGCTGTTTTGGACAACTGTCCTTTTCTCCCTGCCAAACACCTGGCAGACCTCTGTGAATCCTCTAGAAGACGATGGGAGATGTTTTCTGTGCTGGCACAGTTTCTCCCTGCCAGACATAGTGGAAAAGCTTTCTGCTTCGATGTAGACCTCAAAAGACGCTAAAGACGAAGGTGCCATGCTGTCCGGAGCTAAGTGCTGCTCCCGGGCGTCTTTCAGAGAAGCCGCGCTAAGGAGAGCACTGTGAGCGGCACCATCGTCTTTGCGCGAAGAAGGCGCTTCTTCCCCTCCGGGAGCCGGCGAGAGCGGCAGCTTCGGAAAGGTGATGAAGGAAGCTGTACAAGACTGGGATTGTGTGCGCAGCTTGCCAACTGATAGAAAACAGTACCTTTGCACTCTCCTGACTTTTCCAATCTCATGAACATTCGATTGGAAGATGTTGTGAACAAGTTTCTTTCTCATCTTCCAAAACACTCGGCACTTTTCCGTGCAAAGTCAAGAACATGATGGGAGATGTTTTTTTTGCTGGAACAATTTTTTCTAGCCAGATATAGTGGAAAAGCTTTTTTGCTAAGATGTGGAAGAGAAGAGACGCTAAAGATGAAGGTACCACGCTGTCCAGAGCTAAGTGCTGCTCCCGGGCGTCTTTCGGAGAAGCCGCGCTAAGGGGAGCACTGTGAGCGGCACAATCGTCTTTGCGCGAAGAAGGCGCTTCTTCCCCTCTGGGAGCCGGCGAGAGCGGCAGCTTCGGAAAGGTGAAGAAGGAAGCTGTACAAGACTGGGATTGTGTGCGCAGCTTGCCAACTGATAGAAAACAGTACCTTTGCACTCTCCTGACTTTTCCAATCTCATGAACATTTGATTGGAAGCTGTTTTGGACAAGTTTCTTTCCCTTCTTCCAAAACACTCGGCAGAACTCCGTGTATCCTCTAGAACAGTTTGGGAGATGTTTTCTGTGCTGGCACAATTTCTCCCTGCCAGACATAGTGGAAAAGCTTTTTGCTAAGATGTAGACCACAAAAGACGTTAAGACGAAGGTACCATGCTCTCCGGAGCTAAGTGCTGCTCCCGGGCGTCTTTCGGAGAAGCCGCGCTAAGGAGAGCACTGTGAGCGGCACAATCGTCTTTGCGCGAAGAAGGCGCTTCTTCCCCTCTGGGAGCCGGCGAGAGCGGCAGCTTCGGAAAGGTGAAGAAGGAAGCTGTACAAGACTGGGATTGTGTGCGCAGCTTGCCAACTGATAGAAAACAGTACCTTTGCACTCTCCTGACTTTTCCAATCTCATGAACATTTGATTGGAAGCTGTTTTGGACAAGTTTCAGTCCCTTCTTCCAAAACACTCGGCAGAACTCCGTGTATCCTCTAGAACAGTTTGGGAGATGTTTTCTGTGCTGGCACAGTTTCTCCCTGCCAGACATAGTGGAAAAGCTTTTTGCTAAGATGTAGACCACAAAAGACGTTAAGACGAAGGTACCATGCTCTCCGGAGCTAAGTGCTGCTCCCGGGCGTCTTTCGGAGAAGCCGCGCTAAGGAGAGCACTGTGAGCGGCACAATCGTCTTTGCGCGAAGAAGGAGCTTCTTCCCCTCCGGGAGCCGGCGAGAGCGGCAGCTTCGGAAAGGTGAAGAAGGAAGCTGTACAAGACTGGGATTGTGTGCGCAGCTTGCCAACTGATAGAAAACAGTACCTTTGCACTCTCCTGACTTTTCCAATCTCATGAACATTCGATTGGAAGCTGTTTTGAACAAGTTTCTTTCCCTTCTTCCAAAACACTTGGCACATTTCCGTGGAACGTCTAGAACACGATGGGAGATGTTTTCTGTGCTGGCCCAGTTTTTTCTAGCCAGACATAGTGGAAAAGGTTTCTGCTTCGATGTAGACCACAAAAGACGCTAAAGACGAAGGTACCATACTGTACGGAGCTAAGTGCTGCTCCCGGGCGTCTTTCGGAGAAGCCGCGCTAAGGAGAGCACTGTGAGAGGCACAATCGTCTTTGCGCGAAGAAGGCGCTTCTTCCCCTCCGGGAGCCGGCGAGAGCGGCAGCTTCGGAAAGGTGAAGAAGGAAGCTGTACAAGACTGGGATTGTGTGCGCAGCTTGCCAACTGATAGAAAACAGTACCTTTGCACTCTCCTGACTTTTCCAATCTCATGAACATTCGATTGGAAGCTGTTTTGAACAAGTTTCTTTCCCTTCTTCCAAAACACTCGGCACATTTCCGTGCAACGTCTAGAACACGATGGGAGATGTTTTCTGTGCTGGCCCAGTTTTTTCTAGCCAGACATAGTGGAAAAGATTTCTGCTTCGATGTAGACCACAAAAGACGTTAAGACAAAGGTACCATGCTCTCCGGAGCTAAGTGCTGCTCCCGGGCGTCTTTCGGAGAAGCCGCGCTAAGGAGAGCACTGTGAGCGGCACAATCGTCTTTGCGCGAAGAAGGCGCTTCTTCCCCTCCGGGAGCCGGCGAGAGCGGCAGCTTCGGAAAGGTGAAGAAGGAAGCTGTACAAGACTGGGATTGTGTGCGCAGCTTGCCAACTGATAGAAAACAGTACCTTTGCACTCTCCTGACTTTTCCAATCTCATGAACATTCGATTGGAAGATGTTGTGAACAAGTTTCTTTCTCATCTTCCAAAACAGTCGGCACTTTTCCGTGCAAAGTCAAGAATATGATGGGAGATGTTTTTTTTGCTGGAACAATTTTTTCTAGCCAGATATAGTGGAAAAGCTTTTTTGCTAAGATGTGGAAGAGAAGAGACGCTAAAGATGAAGGTACCATGCTGTCCAGAGCTAAGTGCTGCTCCCGGGCGTCTTTCGGAGAAGCCGCGCTAAGGGGAGCACTGTAAGCGGCACAATCGTCTTTGCGCGAAGAATACGCTTCTTCCCCTCTGGGAGCCGGCGAGAGCGGCAGCTTCGGAAAGGTGAAGAAGGAAGCTGTACAAGACTGGGATTGTGTGCGCAGCTTGCCAACTGATAGAAAACAGTACCTTTGCACTCTCCTGACTTTTCCAAACTCATGAACATTTGATTGGAAGCTGTTTTGGACAAGTTTCAGTCCCTTCTTCCAAAACACTCGGCAGAACTCCGTGTATCCTCTTGAACACTTTGGGAGATGTTTTCTGTGCTGGCACAGTTTCTCCCTGCCAGACATAGTGGAAAAGCTTTTTGCTAAGATGTAGACCACAAAAGACGCTAAAGACGAAGGTACCATACTGTACGGAGCTAAGTGCTGCTCCCGGGCGTCTTTCGGGGAAGCCGCGCTAAGGAGAGCACTGTGAGAGGCACAATCGTCTTTGCGCGAAGAAGGCGCTTCTTCCCCTCCGGGAGCCGGCGAGAGCGGCAGCTTCGGAAAGGTGAAGAAGGAAGCTGTACAAGACTGGGATTGTGTGCGCAGCTTGCCAACTGATAGAAAACAGTACCTTTGCACTCTCCTGACTTTTCCAATCTCATGAACATTCGATTGGAAGCTGTTTTGGACAAGTTTCTTTCCCTTCTTCCAAAACACTCGGCACATTTCCGTGCAACGTCTAGAACACGATGGGAGATGTTTTCTGTGCTGGCATAGTTTTTTCTAGCCAGATATAGTGGAAAAGCTTTTTGCTAAGATGTAGACGAGAAGAGACACTAAAGACGAAGGTACCATGGTGTTCGGAGCTAGGCGCCTCTCCCGGACGTCTTTCGGAGAAGCCGCGCTAAGGAGAGCACTGTGAGCGGCACAATCGTCATTGCGCGAAGAAGGCGCTTCTTCCCCTCCGGGAGCCGGCCAGAGCGGCAGCTTCCGAAAGGTGAAGATGGAAGCTGTATAAGACTGGGATTGTGTGCGCAGCTTGCCAACTGATAGAAAACAGTACCTTTGCACTCTCCTGACTTTTCCAATCTCATGAACATTCGATTGGAAGATGTTGTGAACAAGTTTCTTTCTCATCTTCCAAAACACTCGGCACTTTTCCGTGCAAAGTCAAGAACATGATGGGAGATATTTTCTTTGCTGGAACAATTTTTTCTAGCCAGACATGGTGGAAAAGCTTTTTGCTAAGATGTAGACGAGAAGAGACGCTAAAGACGAAGGTACCATGCTATCCGGAGCTAGGTGCCTCTCCCGGGCGTCTTTCGGAGAAGCCGCGCTAAGGAGAGCACTGTGAGCGACACAATCGTCTTTGCGCGAAGAAGGCGCTTCTTCCCCTCCGGGAGCCGGCGAGAGCGGCAGCTTCGGAAAGGTGAAGAAGGAAGCTGTACAAGACTGGGATTGTGTGCGCAGCTTGCCAACTGATAGAAAACAGTACCTTTGCACTCTCCTGACTTTTCCAATCTCATGAACATTCGATTGGAAGCTGTTTTGGACAAGTTTCAGTCCCTTCTTCCAAAACATTCGGCAGACCTCTGTGCATCCTCTAGAAGACGTTGGGAGATGTTTTCTGTGCTGGCACTGTTTCTCCCTGCCCGACATAGTGGAAAAGCTTTCTGCTTCGATGTAGACCACAAAAGATGCTAAAGACGAAGGTACCATATAGTCCGGAGCTAAGTGCTGCTCCCGGGCGTCTTTCGGAGAAGCCGCGCTAAGGAGAGCACTGTGAGCGGCACAATCGTCTTTGCGCGAAGAAGGCGCTTCTTCCCCTGCGGGAGCCGGCGAGAGCGGCAGCTTCGGAAAGGTGAAGAAGGAAGCTGTACAAGACTGGGATTGTGTGCGCAGCTTGCCAACTGATAGAAAACAGTACCTTTGCACTCTCCTGACTTTTCCAATCTCATGAACATTCGATTGGAAGCTGTTTTGGACAAGCTTCTTTCCCTTCTTCCAAAACACTCGGCAGAACTCCGTGTATCCTCTAGAACAGTTTGGGAGATGTTTTCTGTGCTGGCACAGTTTCTCCCTGCCAGACATAGTGGAAAAGCTTTTTGCTAAGATGTAGACCACAAAAGACGTTAAGACGAAGGTACCTTGCTCTCCGGAGCTATGTGCTGCTCCCGGGCGTCTTTCGGAGAAGCCGCGCTAAGGAGAGCACTGTGAGCGGCACAATCGTCTTTGCGCGAAGAAGGCGCTTCTTCCCCTCCGGGAGCCGGCGAGAGCGGCAGCTTCGGAAAGGTGAAGAAGGAAGCTGTACAAGACTGGGATTGTGTGCGCAGCTTGCCATCTGATAGAAAACAGTACCTTTGCACTCTCCTGCCTTTTCCAATCACATGAACATTCGATTGGAACATGTTTTGGACAACTTTTCTTTTCTCCCTGCCAAACTCCTGGCAGATTCTGTGCATCCTCTAGAATACGATGGGAGATATTTTCTGTGCTGGCACAGTTTCTCCCTGCCAGATATAGTGGAAAAGCTTTTTTTCTAAGATGTATACGAGGAGACCCTAAAGACGAAGGTACCATGCTGTTCGGAGCTAGGTGCCTCTCCCGGGCGTCTTTCGGAGAAGCCGCGCTAAGGAGAGCACTGTGAGCGGCACAATCGTCTTTGCGCGAAGAAGGCGCTTCTTCCCCTCCGGGAGCCGGCGAGAGCGGCAGCTTCGGAAAGGTGAAGAAGGAAGCTGTACAAGACTGGGATTGTGTGCGCAGCTTGCCAACTGATAGAAAACAGTACCATTGCACTCTCCTGACTTTTCCAATCACATGAATATTCGATTGGAAGCTGTTTTGGACAACTTTTCTTTTCTCCCTGCCAAACACCTGGCAGACCTCTGTGCATCCTCTAGAAGACGATGGGAGATGTTTTCTGTGCTGGCACAGTTTTTTCTAGCCAGACATAGTGGAAAAGCTTTCTGCTTCGATGTAGACCTCAAAAGACGCTAAAGACGAAGGTACCATGCTGTCCGGAGCTAAGTGCTGCTCCCGGGCGTCTTTCGGAGAAGCCGCGCTAAGGAGAGCACTGTGAGCGGCACAATCGTCTTTGCGCGAAGAAGGCGCTTCTTCCCCTCCGGGAGCTGCCGAGGGCGGCAGCTTCGGAAAGGTGAAGAAGGAAGCTGTACAAGACTGGGATTGTGTGCGCAGCTTGCCAACTGATAGAAAACAGTACCTTTGCACTCTCCTGACTTTTCCAATCACATGAACATTTGATTGGAAGCTTTTTTGAACGTTTCTTTCCCTTCTTCCAAAACACTCGGCACTTTTCCGTGCAAGGTGTAGAAGACGATGGGAGATGTTTTCTGTGCTGGCACAGTTTTTTCTAGACAGACATCGTGGACAAGCTTTTTGTTAAGATATAGAATAGAAAGACGCTAAAGACGAAGGTACCATGCTGTCCGGAGCTAGGCGCCTCTCCCGGGCGTCTTTCGGAGAAACAGCGCTAAGGAGAGCACTGTGAGCGACACAATCGTCTTTGCGCGAAGAAGGCGCTTCTTCCCCTCCGGGAGCCGGCGAGAGCGGCAGCTTCGGAAAGGTGAAGAAGGAAGCTGTACAAGACTGGGATTGTGTGCGCAGCTTGCCAACTGATAGAAAACAGTACCTTTGCACTCTCCTGACTTTTCCAATCTCATGAACATTCGATTGGAAGCTGTTTTGGACAACTGTCCTTTTCTCCCTGCCAAACACCTGGCAGACCTCTGTGCATCCTCTAGAAGGCGATGGGAGATGTTTTCTCTGCTGGCACATTTTCTCCCTGCCAGACATAGTGGAAAAGCTTTCTGCTTCGATGTAGACCACAAAAGACGCTAAAGACGAAGGTACCATGGTTTTCGGCGCTAGGCGCCTCTCCCGGGCGTCTTTCGGAGAAGCCGCGCTAAGGAGAGCACTGTGAGCGACACAATCGTCTTTGCGCGAAGAAGGCGCTTCTTCCCCTCCGGGAGCCGGCGAGAGCGGCAGCTTCGGAAAGGTGAAGAAGGAAGCTGTACAAGACTGGGATTGTGTGCGCAGCTTTCCAACTGATGGAAAACAGTACCTTTGCACTCTCCTGACTTTTCCAATCTCATGAACATTCGATTGGAAGCTGTTTTGGAGAAGCTTCTTTCCCTTCTTCCAAAACACTCGGCACTTTTCCGTGCAACGTCTAGAACACGATGGGAGATGTTTTCTGTGCTGGCACAGTTTTTTCTAGCCAGACATAGTGGAAAAGCTTTTTGCTAAGATGTAGACGTGAAGAGACGCTAAAGATTAAAGCACCATGCTTTCCGGAGTTAGGCGCCTCTCCCGGGCGTCTTTCGGAGAAACCGCGCTAAGGAGAGCACTGTGAGCGGAACAATCGTCTTTGCGCGAAGAAGGCGCTTCTTCCCCTCCGGGAGCCGGCGAGAGCGGCAGCTTCGGAAAGGTGAAGAAGGAAGCTGTACAAGACTGGGATTGTGTGCGCAGCTTGCCAACTGATAGAAAACAGTACCTTTGCACTCTCCTGACTTTTCCAATCACATGAACATTCGATTAGAAGCTGTTTGGGCAACTTTTCTTTTCTCCCTGCCAAACACCTGGCAGACCTCTGTGCATCCTCTAGAAGACGATGGGAGATGTTTTCTGTGCTGGCACAGTTTCTCCCTGCCAGACATATTGGAAAAGCTTTTTGCTAAGATGTAGAAGAGAAGAGACGCTAAAGACGAAGGTACCATGCTGTTCGGAGCTAGGCGCCTCTCCCGGGCGTGTTTCGGAGAAGCCGCGCTAAGGAGAGCACTGTGAGCGGCACAGTCGTCTTTGCGCGAAGAAGGCGCTTCTTCCCCTCCGGGAGCCGGCGAGAGCGGCAGCTTCGCAAAGGTGAAGAAGGAAGCTGTACAAGACTGGGATTGTGTGCGCAGCTTGCCAACTGATAGAAAACAGTACCTTTGCACTCTCCTGCCTTTTCCAATCACATGAACATTCGATTGGAACATGTTTTGGACAACTTTTCTTTTCTCCCTGCCAAACACCTGGCAGATTCTGTGCATCCTCTAGAATACGATGGGAGATGTTTTCTGTGCTGGCACAGTTTCTCCCTTCCAGATATAGTGGAAAAGCTTTTTGCTAAGATGTAGAAGAGAAGAGACGCTAAAGACGAAGGTACCATGCTGTTCGGAGCTAGGCGCCTCTCCCGGGCGTCTTTCGGAGAAGCCGCGCTAAGGAGAGCACTGTGAGCGGCACAATCGTCTTTGCGCGAAGAAGGCGCTTCTTCCCCTCCGGGAGCCGGCGAGAGCGGCAGCTTCGGAAAGGTGAAGAAGGAAGCTGTACAAGACTGGGATTGTGTGCGCAGCTTGCCAACGGATAGAAAACAGTACCTTTGCACTCTCTTGACTTTTCCAATCTCATGAACATTCGATTGGAAGATGTTGTGAACAAGTTTCTTTCTCATCTTCCAAAACACTCGGCACTTTTCCGTGCAAAGTCAAGAACATGATGGGAGATGTTTTTTTTGCTGGAACAATTTTTTCTAGCCAGATATAGTGGAAAAGCTTTTTTGCTAAGATGTGGAAGAGAAGAGACGCTAAAAATGAAGGTACCATTCTGTCCAGATCTAAGTGCTGCTCCCGGGCGTCTTTCGGAGAAGCCGCGCTAAGGGGAGCACTGTGAGCGGCACAATCGTCTTTGCGCGAAGAAGGCGCTTCTTCCCCTCTGGGAGCCGGCGAGAGCGGCAGCTTCGGAAAGGTGAAGAAGGAAGCTGTACAAGACTGGGATTGTGTGCGCAGCTTGCCAACTGATAGAAAACAGTACCTTTGCACTCTCCTGTCTTTTCCAATCTCATGAACATTTGATTGGAAGCTGTTTTGTACAAGTTTCAGTCCCTTCTTCCAAAACACTCGGCAGAACTCCGTGTATCCTCTTGAACACTTTGGGAGATGTTTTCTGTGCTGGCACAGTTTCTCCCTGCCAGACATAGTGGAAAAGCTTTTTGCTAAGATGTAGACCACAAAAGACGTTAAGACGAAGGTACCATGCTCTCCGGAGCTAAGTGCTGCTCCCGGGCGTCTTTCGGAGATGCCGCGCTAAGGAGAGCACTGTGAGCGGCACAATCGTCTTTGCCCGAAGAAGGCGCTTCTTCCCCTCCGGGAGCCGGCGAGAGCGGCAGCTTCGCAAAGGTGAAGAAGGAAGCTGTACAAGACTGGGATTGTGTGCGCAGCTTGCCAACTGATAGAAAACAGTACCTTTGCACTCTCCTGACTTTTCCAATCTCATGAACATTCGATTGGAAGCTGTTTTGGACAAGTTTCAGTCCCTTCTTCCAAAACATTCGGCAGACCTCTGTGCATCCTCTAGAAGACGTTGGGAGATGTTTTCTGTGCTGGCACAGTTTCTCCCTGCCCGACATAGTGGAAAAGCTTTCTGCTTCGATGTAGACCACAAAAGATGCTAAAGACGAAGGTACCATATAGTCCGGAGCTAAGTGCTGCTCCCGGGCGTCTTTCGGAGAAGCCGCGCTAAGGAGAGCACTGTGAGCGGCACAATCGTCTTTGCGCGAAGAAGGCGCTTCTTCCCCTCCGGGAGCCGGCGAGAGCGGCAGCTTCGGAAAGGTGAAGAAGGAAGCTGTACAAGACTGGGATTGTGTGCGCAGCTTGCCAACTGATAGAAAACAGTACCTTTGCACTCTCCTGACTTTTCCAATCTCATGAACATTCGATTGGAAGCTGTTTTGGACAAGCTTCTTTCCCTTCTTCCAAAACACTCGGCAGAACTCCGTGTATCCTCTAGAACAGTTTGGGAGATGTTTTCTGTGCTGGCACAGTTTCTCCCTGCCAGACATAGTGGAAAAGCTTTTTGCTAAGGTGTAGACCACAAAAGACGTTAAGACGAAGGTACCATGCTCTCCGGAGCTATGTGCTGCTCCCGGGCGTCTTTCGGAGAAGCCGCGCTAAGGAGAGCACTGTGAGCGACACAATCGTCTTTGCGCGAAGAAGGCGCTTCTTCCCCTCCGGGAGGCAGCGAGAGCGGCAGCTTCGGAAAGGTGAAGAAGGAAGCTGTACAAGACTGGGATTGTGTGCGCAGCTTGCCATCTGATAGAAAACAGTACCTTTGCACTCTCCTGCCTTTTCCAATCACATGAACATTCGATTGGAACATGTTTTGGACAACTTTTCTTTTCTCCCTGCCAAACTCCTGGCAGATTCTGTGCATCCTCTAGAATACGATGGGAGATATTTTCTGTGCTGGCACAGTTTCTCCCTGCCAGATATAGAGGAAAAGCTTTTTTTCTAAGATGTATACGAGGAGACGCTAAAGACGAAGGTACCATGCTGTTCGGAGCTAGGTGCCTCTCCCGGGCGTCTTTCGGAGAAGCCGCGCTAAGGAGAGCACTGTGAGCGGCACAATCGTCTTTGCGCGAAGAAGGCGCTTCTTCCCCTCCGGGAGCCGGCGAGAGCGGCAGCTTCGGAAAGGTGAAGAAGGAAGCTGTACAAGACTGGGATTGTGTGCGCAGCTTGCCAACTGATAGAAAACAGTACCATTGCACTCTCCTGACTTTTCCAATCACATGAATATTCGATTGGAAGCTGTTTTGGACAACTTTTCTTTTCTCCCTGCCAAACACCTGGCAGACCTCTGTGCATCCTCTAGAAGACGATGGGAGATGTTTTCTGTGCTGGCACAGTTTTTTCTAGCCAGACATAGTGGAAAAGCTTTCTGCTTCGATGTAGACCTCAAAAGACGCTAAAGACGAAGGTACCATGCTGTCCGGAGCTAAGTGCTGCTCCCGGGCGTCTTTCGGAGAAGCCGCGCTAAGGAGAGCACTGTGAGCGGCACAATCGTCTTTGCGCGAAGAAGGCGCTTCTTCCCCTCCGGGAGCTGCCGAGGGCGGCAGCTTCGGAAAGGTGAAGAAGGAAGCTGTACAAGACTGGGATTGTGTGCGCAGCTTGCCAACTGATAGAAAACAGTACCTTTGCACTCTCCTGACTTTTCCAATCACATGAACATTTGATTGGAAGCTTTTTTGAACGTTTCTTTCCCTTCTTCCAAAACACTCGGCACTTTTCCGTGCAAGGTGTAGAAGACGATGGGAGATGTTTTCTGTGCTGGCACAGTTTTTTCTAGACAGACATCGTGGAAAAGCTTTTTGTTAAGATATAGAATAGAAAGACGCTAAAGACGAAGGTACCATGCTGTCCGGAGCTAGGCGCCTCTCCCGGGCGTCTTTCGGAGAAACAGCGCTAAGGAGAGCACTGTGAGCGACACAATCGTCTTTGCGCGAAGAAGGCGCTTCTTCCCCTCCGGGAGCCGGCGAGAGCGGCAGCTTCGGAAAGGTGAAGAAGGAAGCTGTACAAGACTGGGATTGTGTGCGCAGCTTGCCAACTGATAGAAAACAGTACCTTTGCACTCTCCTGACTTTTCCAATCTCATGAACATTCGATTGGAAGCTGTTTTGGACAACTGTCCTTTTCTCCCTGCCAAACACCTGGCAGACCTCTGTGCATCCTCTAGAAGGCGATGGGAGATGTTTTCTCTGCTGGCACATTTTCTCCCTGCCAGACATAGTGGAAAAGCTTTCTGCTTCGATGTAGACCACAAAAGACGCTAAAGACGAAGGTACCATGGTTTTCGGCGCTAGGCGCCTCTCCCGGGCGTCTTTCGGAGAAGCCGCGCTAAGGGGAGCACTGTGAGCGGCACAATCGTCTTTGCGCGAAGAAGGCGCTTCTTCCCCTCTGGGAGCCGGCGAGAGCGGCAGCTTCGGAAAGGTGAAGAAGGAAGCTGTACAAGACTGGGATTGTGTGCGCAGCTTGCCAACTGATAGAAAACAGTACCTTTGCACTCTCCTGTCTTTTCCAATCTCATGAACATTTGATTGGAAGCTGTTTTGTACAAGTTTCAGTCCCTTCTTCCAAAACACTCGGCAGAACTCCGTGTATCCTCTTGAACACTTTGGGAGATGTTTTCTGTGCTGGCACAGTTTCTCCCTGCCAGACATAGTGGAAAAGCTTTTTGCTAAGATGTAGACCACAAAAGACGTTAAGACGAAGGTACCATGCTCTCCGGAGCTAAGTGCTGCTCCCGGGCGTCTTTCGGAGATGCCGCGCTAAGGAGAGCACTGTGAGCGGCACAATCGTCTTTGCCCGAAGAAGGCGCTTCTTCCCCTCCGGGAGCCGGCGAGAGCGGCAGCTTCGCAAAGGTGAAGAAGGAAGCTGTACAAGACTGGGATTGTGTGCGCAGCTTGCCAACTGATAGAAAACAGTACCTTTGCACTCTCCTGACTTTTCCAATCTCATGAACATTCGATTGGAAGCTGTTTTGGACAAGTTTCAGTCCCTTCTTCCAAAACATTCGGCAGACCTCTGTGCATCCTCTAGAAGACGTTGGGAGATGTTTTCTGTGCTGGCACAGTTTCTCCCTGCCCGACATAGTGGAAAAGCTTTCTGCTTCGATGTAGACCACAAAAGATGCTAAAGACGAAGGTACCATATAGTCCGGAGCTAAGTGCTGCTCCCGGGCGTCTTTCGGAGAAGCCGCGCTAAGGAGAGCACTGTGAGCGGCACAATCGTCTTTGCGCGAAGAAGGCGCTTCTTCCCCTGCGGGAGCCGGCGAGAGCGGCAGCTTCGGAAAGGTGAAGAAGGAAGCTGTACAAGACTGGGATTGTGTGCGCAGCTTGCCAACTGATAGAAAACAGTACCTTTGCACTCTCCTGACTTTTCCAATCTCATGAACATTCGATTGGAAGCTGTTTTGGACAAGCTTCTTTCCCTTCTTCCAAAACACTCGGCAGAACTCCGTGTATCCTCTAGAACAGTTTGGGAGATGTTTTCTGTGCTGGCACAGTTTCTCCCTGCCAGACATAGTGGAAAAGCTTTTTGCTAACGTGTAGACCACAAAAGACGTTAAGACGAAGGTACCATGCTCTCCGGAGCTATGTGCTGCTCCCGGGCGTCTTTCGGAGAAGCCGCGCTAAGGAGAGCACTGTGAGCGACACAATCGTCTTTGCGCGAAGAAGGCGCTTCTTCCCCTCCGGGAGGCAGCGAGAGCGGCAGCTTCGGAAAGGTGAAGAAGGAAGCTGTACAAGACTGGGATTGTGTGCGCAGCTTGCCATCTGATAGAAAACAGTACCTTTGCACTCTCCTGCCTTTTCCAATCACATGAACATTCGATTGGAACATGTTTTGGACAACTTTTCTTTTCTCCCTGCCAAACTCCTGGCAGATTCTGTGCATCCTCTAGAATACGATGGGAGATATTTTCTGTGCTGGCACAGTTTCTCCCTGCCAGATATAGAGGAAAAGCTTTTTTTCTAAGATGTATACGAGGAGACCCTAAAGACGAAGGTACCATGCTGTTCGGAGCTAGGTGCCTCTCCCGGGCGTCTTTCGGAGAAGCCGCGCTAAGGAGAGCACTGTGAGCGGCACAATCGTCTTTGCGCGAAGAAGGCGCTTCTTCCCCTCCGGGAGCCGGCGAGAGCGGCAGCTTCGGAAAGGTGAAGAAGGAAGCTGTACAAGACTGGGATTGTGTGCGCAGCTTGCCAACTGATAGAAAACAGTACCATTGCACTCTCCTGACTTTTCCAATCACATGAATATTCGATTGGAAGCTGTTTTGGACAACTTTTCTTTTCTCCCTGCCAAACACCTGGCAGACCTCTGTGCATCCTCTAGAAGACGATGGGAGATGTTTTCTGTGCTGGCACAGTTTTTTCTAGCCAGACATAGTGGAAAAGCTTTCTGCTTCGATGTAGACCTCAAAAGACGCTAAAGACGAAGGTACCATGCTGTCCGGAGCTAAGTGCTGCTCCCGGGCGTCTTTCGGAGAAGCCGCGCTAAGGAGAGCACTGTGAGCGGCACAATCGTCTTTGCGCGAAGAAGGCGCTTCTTCCCCTCCGGGAGCTGCCGAGGGCGGCAGCTTCGGAAAGGTGAAGAAGGAAGCTGTACAAGACTGGGATTGTGTGCGCAGCTTGCCAACTGATAGAAAACAGTACCTTTGCACTCTCCTGACTTTTCCAATCACATGAACATTTGATTGGAAGCTTTTTTGAACGTTTCTTTCCCTTCTTCCAAAACACTCGGCACTTTTCCGTGCAAGGTGTAGAAGACGATGGGAGATGTTTTCTGTGCTGGCACAGTTTTTTCTAGACAGACATCGTGGAAAAGCTTTTTGTTAAGATATAGAATAGAAAGACGCTAAAGACGAAGGTACCATGCTGTCCGGAGCTAGGCGCCTCTCCCGGGCGTCTTTCGGAGAAACAGCGCTAAGGAGAGCACTGTGAGCGACACAATCGTCTTTGCGCGAAGAAGGCGCTTCTTCCCCTCCGGGAGCCGGCGAGAGCGGCAGCTTCGGAAAGGTGAAGAAGGAAGCTGTACAAGACTGGGATTGTGTGCGCAGCTTGCCAACTGATAGAAAACAGTACCTTTGCACTCTCCTGACTTTTCCAATCTCATGAACATTCGATTGGAAGCTGTTTTGGACAACTGTCCTTTTCTCCCTGCCAAACACCTGGCAGACCTCTGTGCATCCTCTAGAAGGCGATGGGAGATGTTTTCTCTGCTGGCACATTTTCTCCCTGCCAGACATAGTGGAAAAGCTTTCTGCTTCGATGTAGACCACAAAAGACGCTAAAGACGAAGGTACCATGGTTTTCGGCGCTAGGCGCCTCTCCCGGGCGTCTTTCGGAGAAGCCGCGCTAAGGAGAGCACTGTGAGCGACACAATCGTCTTTGCGCGAAGAAGGCGCTTCTTCCCCTCCGGGAGCCGGCGAGAGCGGCAGCTTCGGAAAGGTGAAGAAGGAAGCTGTACAAGACTGGGATTGTGTGCGCAGCTTTCCAACTGATGGAAAACAGTACCTTTGCACTCTCCTGACTTTTCCAATCTCATGAACATTCGATTGGAAGCTGTTTTGGAGAAGCTTCTTTCCCTTCTTCCAAAACACTCGGCACTTTTCCGTGCAACGTCTAGAACACGATGGGAGATGTTTTCTGTGCTGGCACAGTTTTTTCTAGCCAGACATAGTGGAAAAGCTTTTTGCTAAGATGTAGACGTGAAGAGACGCTAAAGATTAAAGCACCATGCTTTCCGGAGTTAGGTGCCTCTCCCGGGCGTCTTTCGGAGAAACCGCGCTAAGGAGAGCACTGTGAGCGGAACAATCGTCTTTGCGCGAAGAAGGCGCTTCTTCCCCTCCGGGAGCCGGCGAGAGCGGCAGCTTCGGAAAGGTGAAGAAGGAAGCTGTACAAGACTGGGATTGTGTGCGCAGCTTGCCAACTGATAGAAAACAGTACCTTTGCACTCTCCTGACTTTTCCAATCACATGAACATTCGATTAGAAGCTGTTTGGGCAACTTTTCTTTTCTCCCTGCCAAACACCTGGCAGACCTCTGTGCATCCTCTAGAAGACGATGGGAGATGTTTTCTGTGCTGGCACAGTTTCTCCCTGCCAGACATATTGGAAAAGCTTTTTGCTAAGATGTAGAAGAGAAGAGACGCTAAAGACGAAGGTACCATGCTGTTCGGAGCTAGGCGCCTCTCCCGGGCGTCTTTCGGAGAAGCCGCGCTAAGGAGAGCACTGTGAGCGGCACAGTCGTCTTTGCGCGAAGAAGGCGCTTCTTCCCCTCCGGGAGCCGGCGAGAGCGGCAGCTTCGCAAAGGTGAAGAAGGAAGCTGTACAAGACTGGGATTGTGTGCGCAGCTTGCCAACTGATAGAAAACAGTACCTTTGCACTCTCCTGCCTTTTCCAATCACATGAACATTCGATTGGAACATGTTTTGGACAACTTTTCTTTTCTCCCTGCCAAACACCTGGCAGATTCTGTGCATCCTCTAGAATACGATGGGAGATGTTTTCTGTGCTGGCACAGTTTCTCCCTTCCAGATATAGTGGAAAAGCTTTTTGCTAAGATGTAGAAGAGAAGAGACGCTAAAGACGAAGGTACCATGCTGTTCGGAGCTAGGCGCCTCTCCCGGGCGTCTTTCGGAGAAGCCGCGCTAAGGAGAGCACTGTGAGCGGCACAATCGTCTTTGCGCGAAGAAGGCGCTTCTTCCCCTCCGGGAGCCGGCGAGAGCGGCAGCTTCGGAAAGGTGAAGAAGGAAGCTGTACAAGACTGGGATTGTGTGCGCAGCTTGCCAACGGATAGAAAACAGTACCTTTGCACTCTCCTGACTTTTCCAATCTCATGAACATTCGATTGGAAGATGTTGTGAACAAGTTTCTTTCTCATCTTCCAAAACACTCGGCACTTTTCCGTGCAAAGTCAAGAACATGATGGGAGATGTTTTTTTTGCTGGAACAATTTTTTCTAGCCAGATATAGTGGAAAAGCTTTTTTGCTAAGATGTGGAAGAGAAGAGACGCTAAAGATGAAGGTACCATTCTGTCCAGATCTAAGTGCTGCTCCCGGGCGTCTTTCGGAGAAGCCGCGCTAAGGGGAGCACTGTGAGCGGCACAATCGTCTTTGCGCGAAGAAGGCGCTTCTTCCCCTCTGGGAGCCGGCGAGAGCGGCAGCTTCGGAAAGGTGAAGAAGGAAGCTGTACAAGACTGGGATTGTGTGCGCAGCTTGCCAACTGATAGAAAACAGTACCTTTGCACTCTCCTGTCTTTTCCAATCTCATGAACATTTGATTGGAAGCTGTTTTGTACAAGTTTCAGTCCCTTCTTCCAAAACACTCGGCAGAACTCCGTGTATCCTCTTGAACACTTTGGGAGATGTTTTCTGTGCTGGCACAGTTTCTCCCTGCCAGACATAGTGGAAAAGCTTTTTGCTAAGATGTAGACCACAAAAGACGTTAAGACGAAGGTACCATGCTCTCCGGAGCTAAGTGCTGCTCCCGGGCGTCTTTCGGAGATGCCGCGCTAAGGAGAGCACTGTGAGCGGCACAATCGTCTTTGCCCGAAGAAGGCGCTTCTTCCCCTCCGGGAGCCGGCGAGAGCGGCAGCTTCGCAAAGGTGAAGAAGGAAGCTGTACAAGACTGGGATTGTGTGCGCAGCTTGCCAACTGATAGAAAACAGTACCTTTGCACTCTCCTGACTTTTCCAATCTCATGAACATTCGATTGGAAGCTGTTTTGGACAAGTTTCAGTCCCTTCTTCCAAAACATTCGGCAGACCTCTGTGCATCCTCTAGAAGACGTTGGGAGATGTTTTCTGTGCTGGCACAGTTTCTCCCTGCCCGACATAGTGGAAAAGCTTTCTGCTTCGATGTAGACCACAAAAGATGCTAAAGACGAAGGTACCATATAGTCCGGAGCTAAGTGCTGCTCCCGGGCGTCTTTCGGAGAAGCCGCGCTAAGGAGAGCACTGTGAGCGGCACAATCGTCTTTGCGCGAAGAAGGCGCTTCTTCCCCTGCGGGAGCCGGCGAGAGCGGCAGCTTCGGAAAGGTGAAGAAGGAAGCTGTACAAGACTGGGATTGTGTGCGCAGCTTGCCAACTGATAGAAAACAGTACCTTTGCACTCTCCTGACTTTTCCAATCTCATGAACATTCGATTGGAAGCTGTTTTGGACAAGCTTCTTTCCCTTCTTCCAAAACACTCGGCAGAACTCCGTGTATCCTCTAGAACAGTTTGGGAGATGTTTTCTGTGCTGGCACAGTTTCTCCCTGCCAGACATAGTGGAAAATCTTTTTGCTAAGGTGTAGACCACAAAAGACGTTAAGACGAAGGTACCATGCTCTCCGGAGCTATGTGCTGCTCCCGGGCGTCTTTCGGAGAAGCCGCGCTAAGGAGAGCACTGTGAGCGACACAATCGTCTTTGCGCGAAGAAGGCGCTTCTTCCCCTCCGGGAGGCAGCGAGAGCGGCAGCTTCGGAAAGGTGAAGAAGGAAGCTGTACAAGACTGGGATTGTGTGCGCAGCTTGCCATCTGATAGAAAACAGTACCTTTGCACTCTCCTGCCTTTTCCAATCACATGAACATTCGATTGGAACATGTTTTGGACAACTTTTCTTTTCTCCCTGCCAAACTCCTGGCAGATTCTGTGCATCCTCTAGAATACGATGGGAGATATTTTCTGTGCTGGCACAGTTTCTCCCTGCCAGATATAGAGGAAAAGCTTTTTTTCTAAGATGTATACGAGGAGACCCTAAAGACGAAGGTACCATGCTGTTCGGAGCTAGGTGCCTCTCCCGGGCGTCTTTCGGAGAAGCCGCGCTAAGGAGAGCACTGTGAGCGGCACAATCGTCTTTGCGCGAAGAAGGCGCTTCTTCCCCTCCGGGAGCCGGCGAGAGCGGCAGCTTCGGAAAGGTGAAGAAGGAAGCTGTACAAGACTGGGATTGTGTGCGCAGCTTGCCAACTGATAGAAAACAGTACCATTGCACTCTCCTGACTTTTCCAATCACATGAATATTCGATTGGAAGCTGTTTTGGACAACTTTTCTTTTCTCCCTGCCAAACACCTGGCAGACCTCTGTGCATCCTCTAGAAGACGATGGGAGATGTTTTCTGTGCTGGCACAGTTTTTTCTAGCCAGACATAGTGGAAAAGCTTTCTGCTTCGATGTAGACCTCAAAAGACGCTAAAGACGAAGGTACCATGCTGTCCGGAGCTAAGTGCTGCTCCCGGGCGTCTTTCGGAGAAGCCGCGCTAAGGAGAGCACTGTGAGCGGCACAATCGTCTTTGCGCGAAGAAGGCGCTTCTTCCCCTCCGGGAGCTGCCGAGGGCGGCAGCTTCGGAAAGGTGAAGAAGGAAGCTGTACAAGACTGGGATTGTGTGCGCAGCTTGCCAACTGATAGAAAACAGTACCTTTGCACTCTCCTGACTTTTCCAATCACATGAACATTTGATTGGAAGCTTTTTTGAACGTTTCTTTCCCTTCTTCCAAAACACTCGGCACTTTTCCGTGCAAGGTGTAGAAGACGATGGGAGATGTTTTCTGTGCTGGCACAGTTTTTTCTAGACAGACATCGTGGAAAAGCTTTTTGTTAATATATATAATAGAAAGACGCTAAAGACGAAGGTACCATGCTGTCCGGAGCTAGGCGCCTCTCCCGGGCGTCTTTCGGAGAAACCACGCTAAGGAGAGCACTGTGAGCGACACAATCGTCTTTGCGCGAAGAAGGCGCTTCTTCCCCTCCGGGAGCCGGCGAGAGCGGCAGCTTCGGAAAGGTGAAGAAGGAAGCTGTACAAGACTGGGATTGTGTGCGCAGCTGGCCAACTGATAGAAAACAGTACCTTTGCACTCTCCTGACTTTTCCAATCACATGAACATTCGATTGGAAGCTGTTTTGGACAACTTTTCTTTTCTCCCTGCCAAACACCTGGCAGACCTCTGTGCATCCTCTAGAAGGCGATGGGAGATGTTTTCTCTGCTGGCACAGTTTCTCCCTGCCAGACATAGTGGAAAAGCTTTCTGCTTCGATGTAGACCACAAAAGACGCTAAAGACGAAGGTACCATGGTTTTCGGCGCTAGGCGCCTCTCCCGGGCGTCTTTCGGAGAAGCCGCGCTAAGGAGAGCACTGTGAGCGACACAATCGTCTTTGCGCGAAGAAGGCGCTTCTTCCCCTCCGGGAGCCGGCGAGAGCGGCAGCTTCGGAAAGGTGAAGAAGGAAGCTGTACAAGACTGGGATTGTGTGCGCAGCTTTCCAACTGATGGAAAACAGTACCTTTGCACTCTCCTGACTTTTCCAATCTCATGAACATTCGATTGGAAGCTGTTTTGGAGAAGCTTCTTTCCCTTCTTCCAAAACACTCGGCACTTTTCCGTGCAACGTCTAGAACACGATGGGAGATGTTTTCTGTGCTGGCACAGTTTTTTCTAGCCAGACATAGTGGAAAAGCTTTTTGCTAAGATGTAGACGTGAAGAGACGCTAAAGATTAAAGCACCATGCTTTCCGGAGTTAGGCGCCTCTCCCGGGCGTCTTTCGGAGAAGCCGCGCTAAGGAGAGCACTGTGAGCGGAACAATCGTCTTTGCGCGAAGAAGGCGCTTCTTCCCCTCCGGGAGCCGGCGAGAGCGGCAGCTTCGGAAAGGTGAAGAAGGAAGCTGTACAAGACTGGGATTGTGTGCGCAGCTTGCCAACTGATAGAAAACAGTACCTTTGCACTCTCCTGACTTTTCCAATCACATGAACATTCGATTAGAAGCTGTTTGGGCAACTTTTCTTTTCTCCCTGCCAAACACCTGGCAGACCTCTGTGCATCCTCTAGAAGACGATGGGAGATGTTTTCTGTGCTGGCACAGTTTCTCCCTGCCAGACATATTGGAAAAGCTTTTTGCTAAGATGTAGAAGAGAAGAGACGCTAAAGACGAAGGTACCATGCTGTTCGGAGCTAGGCGCCTCTCCCGGGCGTCTTTCGGAGAAGCCGCGCTAAGGAGAGCACTGTGAGCGGCACAGTCGTCTTTGCGCGAAGAAGGCGCTTCTTCCCCTCCGGGAGCCGGCGAGAGCGGCAGCTTCGCAAAGGTGAAGAAGGAAGCTGTACAAGACTGGGATTGTGTGCGCAGCTTGCCAACTGATAGAAAACAGTACCTTTGCACTCTCCTGCCTTTTCCAATCACATGAACATTCGATTGGAACATGTTTTGGACAACTTTTCTTTTCTCCCTGCCAAACACCTGGCAGATTCTGTGCATCCTCTAGAATACGATGGGAGATGTTTTCTGTGCTGGCACAGTTTCTCCCTTCCAGATATAGTGGAAAAGCTTTTTGCTAAGATGTAGAAGAGAAGAGACGCTAAAGACGAAGGTACCATGCTGTTCGGAGCTAGGCGCCTCTCCCGGGCGTCTTTCGGAGAAGCCGCGCTAAGGAGAGCACTGTGAGCGGCACAATCGTCTTTGCGCGAAGAAGGCGCTTCTTCCCCTCCGGGAGCCGGCGAGAGCGGCAGCTTCGGAAAGGTGAAGAAGGAAGCTGTACAAGACTGGGATTGTGTGCGCAGCTTGCCAACTGATAGAAAACAGTACCTTTGCACTCTCCTGACTTTTCCAATCTCATGAACATTCGATTGGAAGATGTTGTGAACAAGTTTCTTTCTCATCTTCCAAAACACTCGGCACTTTTCCGTGCAAAGTCAAGAACATGATGGGAGATGTTTTTTTTGCTGGAACAATTTTTTCTAGCCAGATATAGTGGAAAAGCTTTTTTGCTAAGATGTGGAAGAGAAGAGACGCTAAAGATGAAGGTACCATTCTGTCCAGATCTAAGTGCTGCTCCCGGGCGTCTTTCGGAGAAGCCGCGCTAAGGGGAGCAATGTGAGCGGCACAATCGTCTTTGCGCGAAGAAGGCGCTTCTTCCCCTCTGGGAGCCGGCGAGAGCGGCAGCTTCGGAAAGGTGAAGAAGGAAGCTGTACAAGACTGGGATTGTGTGCGCAGCTTGCCAACTGATAGAAAACAGTACCTTTGCACTCTCCTGACTTTTCCAATCTCATGAACATTTGATTGGAAGCTGTTTTGTACAAGTTTCAGTCCCTTCTTCCAAAACACTCGGCAGAACACCGTGTATCCTCTTGAACACTTTGGGAGATGTTTTCTGTGCTGGCACAGTTTCTCCCTGCCAGACATAGTGGAAAAGCTTTTTGCTAAGATGTAGACCACAAAAGACGTTAAGACGAAGGTACCATGCTCTCCGGAGCTAAGTGCTGCTCCCGGGCGTCTTTCGGAGATGCCGCGCTAAGGAGAGCACTGTGAGCGGCACAATCGTCTTTGCCCGAAGAAGGCGCTTCTTCCCCTCCGGGAGCCGGCCAGAGCGGCAGCTTCGGAAAGGTGAAGAAGGAAGCTGTACAAGACTGGGATTGTGTGCGCAGCTTGCCAACTGATAGAAAACAGTACCTTTGCACTCTCCTGACTTTTCCAATCTCATGAACATTCGATTGGAAGCTGTTTTGGACATGTTTCTTATCCTTCTTCCAAAACACTCGGCATGTTTCCGTGGAACGTCTAGAACACGATGGGAGATGTTTTCTTTTCTGGCACAGTTTTTTCTAGCCAGACATAGTGGAAAAGCTTTTTGCTAAGATGTAGACGAGAAGAGACGCTAAAGACGAAGCTACCATGCTGTCCGGAGCTAAGTGCTGCTCCCGGGCGTCTTTCGGAGATGCCGCGCTAAGGAGAGCACTGTGAGCGGCACAATCGTCTTTGCCCGAAGAAGGCGCTTCTTCCCCTCCGGGAGCCGGCGAGAGCGGCAGCTTCGCAAAGGTGAAGAAGGAAGCTGTACAAGACTGGGATTGTGTGCGCAGCTTGCCAACTGATAGAAAACAGTACCTTTGCACTCTCCTGACTTTTCCAATCTCATGAACATTCGATTGGAAGCTGTTTTGGACAAGTTTCAGTCCCTTCTTCCAAAACATTCGGCAGACCTCTGTGCATCCTCTAGAAGACGTTGGGAGATGTTTTCTGTGCTGGCACAGTTTCTCCCTGCCCGACATAGTGGAAAAGCTTTCTGCTTCGATGTAGACCACAAAAGATGCTAAAGACGAAGGTACCATATAGTCCGGAGCTAAGTGCTGCTCCCGGGCGTCTTTCGGAGAAGCCGCGCTAAGGAGAGCACTGTGAGCGGCACAATCGTCTTTGCGCGAAGAAGGCGCTTCTTCCCCTGCGGGAGCCGGCGAGAGCGGCAGCTTCGGAAAGGTGAAGAAGGAAGCTGTACAAGACTGGGATTGTGTGCGCAGCTTGCCAACTGATAGAAAACAGTACCTTTGCACTCTCCTGACTTTTCCAATCTCATGAACATTCGATTGGAAGCTGTTTTGGACAAGCTTCTTTCCCTTCTTCCAAAACACTCGGCAGAACTCCGTGTATCCTCTAGAACAGTTTGGGAGATGTTTTCTGTGCTGGCACAGTTTCTCCCTGCCAGACATAGTGGAAAATCTTTTTGCTAAGGTGTAGACCACAAAAGACGTTAAGACGAAGGTACCATGCTCTCCGGAGCTATGTGCTGCTCCCGGGCGTCTTTCGGAGAAGCCGCGCTAAGGAGAGCACTGTGAGCGACACAATCGTCTTTGCGCGAAGAAGGCGCTTCTTCCCCTCCGGGAGGCAGCGAGAGCGGCAGCTTCGGAAAGGTGAAGAAGGAAGCTGTACAAGACTGGGATTGTGTGCGCAGCTTGCCATCTGATAGAAAACAGTACCTTTGCACTCTCCTGCCTTTTCCAATCACATGAACATTCGATTGGAACATGTTTTGGACAACTTTTCTTTTCTCCCTGCCAAACTCCTGGCAGATTCTGTGCATCCTCTAGAATACGATGGGAGATATTTTCTGTGCTGGCACAGTTTCTCCCTGCCAGATATAGAGGAAAAGCTTTTTTTCTAAGATGTATACGAGGAGACCCTAAAGACGAAGGTACCATGCTGTTCGGAGCTAGGTGCCTCTCCCGGGCGTCTTTCGGAGAAGCCGCGCTAAGGAGAGCACTGTGAGCGGCACAATCGTCTTTGCGCGAAGAAGGCGCTTCTTCCCCTCCGGGAGCCGGCGAGAGCGGCAGCTTCGGAAAGGTGAAGAAGGAAGCTGTACAAGACTGGGATTGTGTGCGCAGCTTGCCAACTGATAGAAAACAGTACCATTGCACTCTCCTGACTTTTCCAATCACATGAATATTCGATTGGAAGCTGTTTTGGACAACTTTTCTTTTCTCCCTGCCAAACACCTGGCAGACCTCTGTGCATCCTCTAGAAGACGATGGGAGATGTTTTCTGTGCTGGCACAGTTTTTTCTAGCCAGACATAGTGGAAAAGCTTTCTGCTTCGATGTAGACCTCAAAAGACGCTAAAGACGAAGGTACCATGCTGTCCGGAGCTAAGTGCTGCTCCCGGGCGTCTTTCGGAGAAGCCGCGCTAAGGAGAGCACTGTGAGCGGCACAATCGTCTTTGCGCGAAGAAGGCGCTTCTTCCCCTCCGGGAGCTGCCGAGGGCGGCAGCTTCGGAAAGGTGAAGAAGGAAGCTGTACAAGACTGGGATTGTGTGCGCAGCTTGCCAACTGATAGAAAACAGTACCTTTGCACTCTCCTGACTTTTCCAATCACATGAACATTTGATTGGAAGCTTTTTTGAACGTTTCTTTCCCTTCTTCCAAAACACTCGGCACTTTTCCGTGCAAGGTGTAGAAGACGATGGGAGATGTTTTCTGTGCTGGCACAGTTTTTTCTAGACAGACATCGTGGAAAAGCTTTTTGTTAATATATATAATAGAAAGACGCTAAAGACGAAGGTACCATGCTGTCCGGAGCTAGGCGCCTCTCCCGGGCGTCTTTCGGAGAAACCACGCTAAGGAGAGCACTGTGAGCGACACAATCGTCTTTGCGCGAAGAAGGCGCTTCTTCCCCTCCGGGAGCCGGCGAGAGCGGCAGCTTCGGAAAGGTGAAGAAGGAAGCTGTACAAGACTGGGATTGTGTGCGCAGCTGGCCAACTGATAGAAAACAGTACCTTTGCACTCTCCTGACTTTTCCAATCACATGAACATTCGATTGGAAGCTGTTTTGGACAACTTTTCTTTTCTCCCTGCCAAACACCTGGCAGACCTCTGTGCATCCTCTAGAAGGCGATGGGAGATGTTTTCTCTGCTGGCACAGTTTCTCCCTGCCAGACATAGTGGAAAAGCTTTCTGCTTCGATGTAGACCACAAAAGACGCTAAAGACGAAGGTACCATGGTTTTCGGCGCTAGGCGCCTCTCCCGGGCGTCTTTCGGAGAAGCCGCGCTAAGGAGAGCACTGTGAGCGACACAATCGTCTTTGCGCGAAGAAGGCGCTTCTTCCCCTCCGGGAGCCGGCGAGAGCGGCAGCTTCGGAAAGGTGAAGAAGGAAGCTGTACAAGACTGGGATTGTGTGCGCAGCTTTCCAACTGATGGAAAACAGTACCTTTGCACTCTCCTGACTTTTCCAATCTCATGAACATTCGATTGGAAGCTGTTTTGGAGAAGCTTCTTTCCCTTCTTCCAAAACACTCGGCACTTTTCCGTGCAACGTCTAGAACACGATGGGAGATGTTTTCTGTGCTGGCACAGTTTTTTCTAGCCAGACATAGTGGAAAAGCTTTTTGCTAAGATGTAGACGTGAAGAGACGCTAAAGATTAAAGCACCATGCTTTCCGGAGTTAGGCGCCTCTCCCGGGCGTCTTTCGGAGAAGCCGCGCTAAGGAGAGCACTGTGAGCGGAACAATCGTCTTTGCGCGAAGAAGGCGCTTCTTCCCCTCCGGGAGCCGGCGAGAGCGGCAGCTTCGGAAAGGTGAAGAAGGAAGCTGTACAAGACTGGGATTGTGTGCGCAGCTTGCCAACTGATAGAAAACAGTACCTTTGCACTCTCCTGACTTTTCCAATCACATGAACATTCGATTAGAAGCTGTTTGGGCAACTTTTCTTTTCTCCCTGCCAAACACCTGGCAGACCTCTGTGCATCCTCTAGAAGACGATGGGAGATGTTTTCTGTGCTGGCACAGTTTCTCCCTGCCAGACATATTGGAAAAGCTTTTTGCTAAGATGTAGAAGAGAAGAGACGCTAAAGACGAAGGTACCATGCTGTTCGGAGCTAGGCGCCTCTCCCGGGCGTCTTTCGGAGAAGCCGCGCTAAGGAGAGCACTGTGAGCGGCACAGTCGTCTTTGCGCGAAGAAGGCGCTTCTTCCCCTCCGGGAGCCGGCGAGAGCGGCAGCTTCGCAAAGGTGAAGAAGGAAGCTGTACAAGACTGGGATTGTGTGCGCAGCTTGCCAACTGATAGAAAACAGTACCTTTGCACTCTCCTGCCTTTTCCAATCACATGAACATTCGATTGGAACATGTTTTGGACAACTTTTCTTTTCTCCCTGCCAAACACCTGGCAGATTCTGTGCATCCTCTAGAATACGATGGGAGATGTTTTCTGTGCTGGCACAGTTTCTCCCTTCCAGATATAGTGGAAAAGCTTTTTGCTAAGATGTAGAAGAGAAGAGACGCTAAAGACGAAGGTACCATGCTGTTCGGAGCTAGGCGCCTCTCCCGGGCGTCTTTCGGAGAAGCCGCGCTAAGGAGAGCACTGTGAGCGGCACAATCGTCTTTGCGCGAAGAAGGCGCTTCTTCCCCTCCGGGAGCCGGCGAGAGCGGCAGCTTCGGAAAGGTGAAGAAGGAAGCTGTACAAGACTGGGATTGTGTGCGCAGCTTGCCAACTGATAGAAAACAGTACCTTTGCACTCTCCTGACTTTTCCAATCTCATGAACATTCGATTGGAAGATGTTGTGAACAAGTTTCTTTCTCATCTTCCAAAACACTCGGCACTTTTCCGTGCAAAGTCAAGAATATGATGGGAGATGTTTTTTTTGCTGGAACAATTTTTTCTAGCCAGATATAGTGGAAAAGCTTTTTTGCTAAGATGTGGAAGAGAAGAGACGCTAAAGATGAAGGTACCATTCTGTCCAGATCTAAGTGCTGCTCCCGGGCGTCTTTCGGAGAAGCCGCGCTAAGGGGAGCAATGTGAGCGGCACAATCGTCTTTGCGCGAAGAAGGCGCTTCTTCCCCTCTGGGAGCCGGCGAGAGCGGCAGCTTCGGAAAGGTGAAGAAGGAAGCTGTACAAGACTGGGATTGTGTGCGCAGCTTGCCAACTGATAGAAAACAGTACCTTTGCACTCTCCTGACTTTTCCAATCTCATGAACATTTGATTGGAAGCTGTTTTGTACAAGTTTCAGTCCCTTCTTCCAAAACACTCGGCAGAACACCGTGTATCCTCTTGAACACTTTGGGAGATGTTTTCTGTGCTGGCACAGTTTCTCCCTGCCAGACATAGTGGAAAAGCTTTTTGCTAAGATGTAGACCACAAAAGACGTTAAGACGAAGGTACCATGCTCTCCGGAGCTAAGTGCTGCTCCCGGGCGTCTTTCGGAGATGCCGCGCTAAGGAGAGCACTGTGAGCGGCACAATCGTCTTTGCCCGAAGAAGGCGCTTCTTCCCCTCCGGGAGCCGGCCAGAGCGGCAGCTTCGGAAAGGTGAAGAAGGAAGCTGTACAAGACTGGGATTGTGTGCGCAGCTTGCCAACTGATAGAAAACAGTACCTTTGCACTCTCCTGACTTTTCCAATCTCATGAACATTCGATTGGAAGCTGTTTTGGACATGTTTCTTATCCTTCTTCCAAAACACTCGGCATGTTTCCGTGGAACGTCTAGAACACGATGGGAGATGTTTTCTTTTCTGGCACAGTTTTTTCTAGCCAGACATAGTGGAAAAGCTTTTTGCTAAGATGTAGACGAGAAGAGACGCTAAAGACGAAGCTACCATGCTGTCCGGAGCTAAGTGCTGCTCCCGGGCGTCTTTCGGAGAAGCCGCGCTAAGGAGAGCACTGTGAGCGGCACAATCGTCTTTGCGCGAAGAAGGCGCTTCTTCCCCTCCGGGAGCCGGCGAGAGCGGCAGCTTCGGAAAGGTGAAGAAGGAAGCTGTACAAGACTGGGATTGTGTGCGCAGCTTGCCATCTGATAGAAAACAGTACCTTTGCACTCTCCTGACTTTTCCAATCTCATGAATATTTGATTGGAAGCTCTTTTGGACAACTTTTCTTTTCTCCCTGCCAAACACCTGGCAGACGTCTGTGCATCCTCTAGAAGACGATGGGAGATGTTTTCTGTGCTGGCACAGTTTCTCTCTGCCAGACATAGTGGAAAAGCTTTCTGCTTCGATGTAGACCTCAAAAGACGCTAAAGATGAAGGTACCATGCTGTCCGGAGCTAAGTGCTGCTCCCGGGCGTCTTTCGGAGAAGCCGCGCTAAGGAGAGCACTGTGAGCGGCACAATCGTCTTTGCGCGAAGAAGGCGCTTCTTCCCCTCCGGGAGCCGGCGAGAGCGGCAGCTTCGGAAAGGTGAAGAAGGAAGCTGTACAAGACTGGGATTGTGTGCGCAGCTTGCCAACTGATGGAAAACAGTACCTTTGCACTCTCCTGACTTTTCCAATCTCATGAACATTCAATTGGAAGCTGTTTTGGACAAGCTTCTTTCCCTTCTTCCAAAACACTCGGCACTTTTCCGTGCAAAGTCAAGAACATGATGGGAGATGTTTTTTTTGCTGGAACAATTTTTTCTAGCCAGACATAGTGGAAAAGCTTTTTTGCTAAGATGTGGAAGAGAAGAGACGCTAAAGATGAAGGTACCATTCTGTCCAGATCTAAGTGCTGCTCCCGGGCGTCTTTCGGAGAAGCCGCGCTAAGGGGAGCACTGTGAGCGGCACAATCGTCTTTGCGCGAAGAAGGCGCTTCTTCCCCTCTGGGAGCCGGCGAGAGCGGCAGCTTCGGAAAGGTGAAGAAGGAAGCTGTACAAGACTGGGATTGTGTGCGCAGCTTGCCAACTGATAGAAAACAGTACCTTTGCACTCTCCTGACTTTTCCAATCTCATGAACATTTGATTGGAAGCTGTTTTGTACAAGTTTCAGTCCCTTCTTCCAAAACACTCGGCAGAACTCTGTGTATCCTTTTGAACACTTTTGGAGATGTTTTCTGTGCTGGCACAGTTTCTCCCTGCCAGTCATAGTGGAAAAGCTTTTTGCTAAGATGTAGACCACAAAAGACGTTAAGACGAAGGTACCATGCTCTCCGGAGCTAAGTGCTGCTCCCGGGCGTCTTTCGGAGAAGCCGCGCTAAGGAGAGCACTGTGAGCGGCACAATCGTCTTTGCCCGAAGAAGGCGCTTCTTCCCCTCCGGGAGCCGGCGAGAGCGGCAGCTTCGGAAAGGTGAAGAAGGAAGCTGTACAAGACTGGGATTGTGTGCGCAGCTTGCCAACTGATAGAAAACAGTACCTTTGCACTCTCCTGACTTTTCCAATCACATGAACATTCGATTGGAAGCTGTTTTGGACATGTTTCTTATCCTTCTTCCAAAACACTCGGCATGTTTCTGTGGAACGTCTAGAACACGATGGGAGATGTTTTCTTTTCTGGCACAGTTTTTTCTAGCCAGACATAGTGGAAAAGCTTTTTGCTAAGATGTAGACGAGAAGAGACGCTAAAGACGAAGCTACCATGCTGTCCGGAGCTAAGTGCTGCTCCCGGGCGTCTTTCGGAGAAGCCGCGCTAAGGAGAGCACTGTGAGCGGCACAATCGTCTTTGCGCGAAGAAGGCGCTTCTTCCCCTCCGGGAGCCGGCGAGAGCGGCAGCTTCGGAAAGGTGAAGAAGGAAGCTGTACAAGACTGGGATTGTGTGCGCAGCTTGCCATCTGATAGAAAACAGTACCTTTGCACTCTCCTGACTTTTCCAATCTCATGAATATTTGATTGGAAGCTCTTTTGGACAACTTTTCTTTTCTCCCTGCCAAACACCTGGCAGACGTCTGTGCATCCTCTAGAAGACGATGGGAGATGTTTTCTGTGCTGGCACAGTTTCTCCCTGCCAGACATAGTGGAAAAGCTTTCTGCTTCGATGTAGACCTCAAAAGACGCTAAAGATGAAGGTACCATGCTGTCCGGAGCTAAGTGCTGCTCCCGGGCGTCTTTCGGAGAAGCCGCGCTAAGGAGAGCACTGTGAGCGGCACAATCATCTTTGCGCGAAGAAGGCGCTTCTTCCCCTCCGGGAGCCGGCGAGAGCGGCAGCTTCGGAAAGGTGAAGAAGGAAGCTGTACAAGACTGGGATTGTGTGCGCAGCTTGCCAACTGATGGAAAACAGTACCTTTGCACTCTCCTGACTTTTCCAATCTCATGAACATTCGATTGGAAGCTGTTTTGGACAAGCTTCTTTCCCTTCTTCCAAAACACTCGGCACTTTTCCGTGCAACGTCTAGAACACGATGGGAGATATTTTCTGTGCTGGAACAGTTTTTTCGAGCCAGACATAGTGGAAAAGCTTTTTGCTAAGATGTAGACGTGAAGAGACGCTAAAGATTAAAGCACCATGCTTTCCGGAGTTAGGCGCCTCTCCCGGGCGTCTTTCGGAGAAGCCGCGCTAAGGAGAGCACTGTGAGCGGCACAATCGTCTTTGCGCGAAGAAGGCGCTTCTTCCCCTCCGGGAGCCGGCGAGAGCGGCAGCTTCGGAAAGGTGAAGAAGGAAGCTGTACAAGACTGGGATTGTGTGCGCAGCTTGCCAACTGATAGAAAACAGTACCTTTGCACTCTCCTGACTTTTCGAATCTCATGAACATTCGATTGGAGGCTGTTTTGAACAAGTTTCTTTCTCATCTTCCAAAACACTCGGCACTTTTCCGTGCAAAGTCAAGAACATGATGGGAGATGTTTTTTTTGCTGGAACAATTTTTTCTAGCCAGACATAGTGGAAAAGCTTTTTTGCTAAGATGTGGAAGAGAAGAGACGCTAAAGATGAAGGTACCATGCTGTCCAGAGCTAAGTTCTGCTCCCGGGCGTCTTTCGGAGAAGCCGTGCTAAGGGGAGCACTGTGAGCGGCACAATCGTCTTTGCGCGAAGAAGGCGCTTCTTCCCCTCCGGGAGCCGGCGAGAGCGGCAGCTTCGGAAAGGTGAAGAAGGAAGCTGTACAAGACTGGGATTGTGTGCGCAGCTTGCCATCTGATAGAAAACAGTACCTTTGCACTCTCCTGACTTTTCCAATCTCATGAATATTTGATTGGAAGCTCTTTTGGACAACTTTTCTTTTCTCCCTGCCAAACACCTGGCAGACGTCTGTGCATCCTCTAGAAGACGATGGGAGATGTTTTCTGTGCTGGCACAGTTTCTCTCTGCCAGACATAGTGGAAAAGCTTTCTGCTTCGATGTAGACCTCAAAAGACGCTAAAGATGAAGGTACCATGCTGTCCGGAGCTAAGTGCTGCTCCCGGGCGTCTTTCGGAGAAGCCGCGCTAAGGAGAGCACTGTGAGCGGCACAATCGTCTTTGCGCGAAGAAGGCGCTTCTTCCCCTCCGGGAGCCGGCGAGAGCGGCAGCTTCGGAAAGGTGAAGAAGGAAGCTGTACAAGACTGGGATTGTGTGCGCAGCTTGCCAACTGATGGAAAACAGTACCTTTGCACTCTCCTGACTTTTCCAATCTCATGAACATTCAATTGGAAGCTGTTTTGGACAAGCTTCTTTCCCTTCTTCCAAAACACTCGGCACTTTTCCGTGCAAAGTCAAGAACATGATGGGAGATGTTTTTTTTGCTGGAACAATTTTTTCTAGCCAGACATAGTGGAAAAGCTTTTTTGCTAAGATGTGGAAGAGAAGAGACGCTAAAGATGAAGGTACCATTCTGTCCAGATCTAAGTGCTGCTCCCGGGCGTCTTTCGGAGAAGCCGCGCTAAGGGGAGCACTGTGAGCGGCACAATCGTCTTTGCGCGAAGAAGGCGCTTCTTCCCCTCTGGGAGCCGGCGAGAGCGGCAGCTTCGGAAAGGTGAAGAAGGAAGCTGTACAAGACTGGGATTGTGTGCGCAGCTTGCCAACTGATAGAAAACAGTACCTTTGCACTCTCCTGACTTTTCCAATCTCATGAACATTTGATTGGAAGCTGTTTTGTACAAGTTTCAGTACCTTCTTCCAAAACACTCGGCAGAACTCTGTGTATCCTTTTGAACACTTTTGGAGATGTTTTCTGTGCTGGCACAGTTTCTCCCTGCCAGACATAGTGGAAAAGCTTTTTGCTAAGATGTAGACCACAAAAGACGTTAAGACGAAGGTACCATGCTCTCCGGAGCTAAGTGCTGCTCCCGGGCGTCTTTCGGAGAAGCCGCGCTAAGGAGAGCACTGTGAGCGGCACAATCGTCTTTGCCCGAAGAAGGCGCTTCTTCCCCTCCGGGAGCCGGCGAGAGCGGCAGCTTCGGAAAGGTGAAGAAGGAAGCTGTACAAGACTGGGATTGTGTGCGCAGCTTGCCAACTGATAGAAAACAGTACCTTTGCACTCTCCTGACTTTTCCAATCTCATGAACATTCGATTGGAAGCTGTTTTGGACATGTTTCTTATCCTTCTTCCAAAACACTCGGCATGTTTCTGTGGAACGTCTAGAACACGATGGGAGATGTTTTCTTTTCTGGCACAGTTTTTTCTAGCCAGACATAGTGGAAAAGCTTTTTGCTAAGATGTAGACGAGAAGAGACGCTAAAGACGAAGCTACCATGCTGTCCGGAGCTAAGTGCTGCTCCCGGGCGTCTTTCGGAGAAGCCGCGCTAAGGAGAGCACTGTGAGCGGCACAATCGTCTTTGCGCGAAGAAGGCGCTTCTTCCCCTCCGGGAGCCGGCGAGAGCGGCAGCTTCGGAAAGGTGAAGAAGGAAGCTGTACAAGACTGGGATTGTGTGCGCAGCTTGCCAACTGATAGAAAACAGTACCTTTGCACTCTCCTGACTTTTCCAATCTCATGAACATTTGATTGGAAGCTGTTTTGTACAAGTTTCAGTCCCTTCTTCCAAAACACTCGGCAGAACTCTGTGTATCCTTTTGAACACTTTTGGAGATGTTTTCTGTGCTGGCACAGTTTCTCCCTGCCAGACATAGTGGAAAAGCTTTTTGCTAAGATGTAGACCACAAAAGACGTTAAGACGAAGGTACCATGCTCTCCGGAGCTAAGTGCTGCTCCCGGGCGTCTTTCGGAGAAGCCGCGCTAAGGAGAGCACTGTGAGCGGCACAATCGTCTTTGCCCGAAGAAGGCGCTTCTTCCCCTCCGGGAGCCGGCGAGAGCGGCAGCTTCGGAAAGGTGAAGAAGGAAGCTGTACAAGACTGGGATTGTGTGCGCAGCTTGCCAACTGATAGAAAACAGTACCTTTGCACTCTCCTGACTTTTCCAATCTCATGAACATTCGATTGGAAGCTGTTTTGGACATGTTTCTTATCCTTCTTCCAAAACACTCGGCATGTTTCTGTGGAACGTCTAGAACACGATGGGAGATGTTTTCTTTTCTGGCACAGTTTTTTCTAGCCAGACATAGTGGAAAAGCTTTTTGCTAAGATGTAGACGAGAAGAGACGCTAAAGACGAAGCTACCATGCTGTCCGGAGCTAAGTGCTGCTCCCGGGCGTCTTTCGGAGAAGCCGCGCTAAGGAGAGCACTGTGAGCGGCACAATCGTCTTTGCGCGAAGAAGGCGCTTCTTCCCCTCCGGGAGCCGGCGAGAGCGGCAGCTTCGGAAAGGTGAAGAAGGAAGCTGTACAAGACTGGGATTGTGTGCGCAGCTTGCCATCTGATAGAAAACAGTACCTTTGCACTCTCCTGACTTTTCCAATCTCATGAATATTTGATTGGAAGCTCTTTTGGACAACTTTTCTTTTCTCCCTGCCAAACACCTGGCAGACGTGTGTGCATCCTCTAGAAGACGATGGGAGATGTTTTCTGTGCTGGCACAGTTTCTCCCTGCCAGACATAGTGGAAAAGCTTTCCACTTCGATGTAGACCTCAAAAGACGCTAAAGATGAAGGTACCATGCTGTCCGGAGCTAAGTGCTGCTCCCGGGCGTCTTTCGGAGAAGCCGCGCTAAGGAGAGCACTGTGAGCGGCACAATCGTCTTTGCGCGAAGAAGGCGCTTCTTCCCCTCCGGGAGCCGGCGAGAGCGGCAGCTTCGGAAAGGTGAAGAAGGAAGCTGTACAAGACTGGGATTGTGTGCGCAGCTTGCCAACTGATGGAAAACAGTACCTTTGCACTCTCCTGACTTTTCCAATCTCATGAACATTCGATTGGAAGGTGTTTTGGACAAGCTTCTTTCCCTTCTTCCAAAACACTCGGCACTTTTCCGTGCAACGTCTAGAACACGATGGGAGATATTTTCTGTGCTGGAACAGTTTTTTCGAGCCAGACATAGTGGAAAAGCTTTTTGCTAAGATGTAGACGTGAAGAGACGCTAAAGATTAAAGCACCATGCTTTCCGGAGTTAGGCGCCTCTCCCGGGCGTCTTTCGGAGAAGCCGCGCTAAGGAGAGCACTGTGAGCGGCACAATCGTCTTTGCGCGAAGAAGGCGCTTCTTCCCCTCCGGGAGCCGGCGAGAGCGGCAGCTTCGGAAAGGTGAAGAAGGAAGCTGTACAAGACTGGGATTGTGTGCGCAGCTTGCCAACTGATAGAAAACAGTACCTTTGCACTCTCCTGACTTTTCGAATCTCATGAACATTCGATTGGAGGCTGTTTTGAACAAGTTTCTTTCTCATCTTCCAAAACACTCGGCACTTTTCCGTGCAAAGTCAAGAACATGATGGGAGATGTTTTTTTTGCTGGAACAATTTTTTCTAGCCAGACATAGTGGAAAAGCTTTTTTGCTAAGATGTGGAAGAGAAGAGACGCTAAAGATGAAGGTACCATGCTGTCCAGAGCTAAGTTCTGCTCCCGGGCGTCTTTCGGAGAAGCCGTGCTAAGGGGAGCACTGTGAGCGGCACAATCGTCTTTGCGCGAAGAAGGCGCTTCTTCCCCTCCGGGAGCCGGCGAGAGCGGCAGCTTCGGAAAGGTGAAGAAGGAAGCTGTACAAGACTGGGATTGTGTGCGCAGCTTGCCATCTGATAGAAAACAGTACCTTTGCACTCTCCTGCCTTTTCCAATCACATGAACATTCGATTGGAACATGTTTTGGACAACTTTTCTTTTCTCCCTGCCAAACTCATGGCAGATTCTGTGCATCCTCTAGAATACGATGGGAGATATTTTCTGTGCTGGCACAGTTTCTCCCTGCCAGATATAGTGGAAAAGCTTTTTTTCTAAGATGTATACGAGGAGACCCTAAAGACGAAGGTACCATGCTGTTCGGAGCTAGGTGCCTCTCCCGGGCGTCTTTCGGAGAAGCCGCGCTAAGGAGAGCACTGTGAGCGGCACAATCGTCTTTGCGCGAAGAAGGCGCTTCTTCCCCTCCGGGAGCCGGCGAGAGCGGCAGCTTCGGAAAGGTGAAGAAGGAAGCTGT
This sequence comes from Melospiza melodia melodia, assembly GCF_035770615.1. Classification (NCBI taxonomy): domain Eukaryota; kingdom Metazoa; phylum Chordata; class Aves; order Passeriformes; family Passerellidae; genus Melospiza; species Melospiza melodia. The sequence goes on along the minus strand of NC_086210.1, from coordinate 13,858,292 downwards.
ACAAGACTGGGATTGTGTGCGCAGCTTGCCATCTGATAGAAAACAGTACCATTGCACTCTCCTGACTTTTCCAATCACATGAATATTCGATTGGAAGCTGTTTTGGACAACTTTTCTTTTCTCCCTGCCAAACACCTGGCAGACCTCTGTGCATCCTCTAGAAGACGATGGGAGATGTTTTCTGTGCTGGCACAGTTTTTTCTAGCCAGACATAGTGGAAAAGCTTTCTGCTTCGATGTAGACCTCAAAAGACGCTAAAGACGAAGGTACCATGCTGTCCGGAGCTAAGTGCTGCTCCCGGGCGTCTTTCGGAGAAGCCGCGCTAAGGAGAGCACTGTGAGCGGCACAATCGTCTTTGCGCGAAGAAGGCGCTTCTTCCCCTCCGGGAGCTGCCGAGGGCGGCAGCTTCGGAAAGGTGAAGAAGGAAGCTGTACAAGACTGGGATTGTGTGCGCAGCTTGCCAACTGATAGAAAACAGTACCTTTGCACTCTCCTGACTTTTCCAATCACATGAACATTTGATTGGAAGCTTTTTTGAACGTTTCTTTCCCTTCTTCCAAAACACTCGGCACTTTTCCGTGCAAGGTGTAGAAGACGATGGGAGATGTTTTCTGTGCTGGCACAGTTTTTTCTAGACAGACATCGTGGAAAAGCTTTTTGTTAAGATATAGAATAGAAAGACGCTAAAGACGAAGGTACCATGCTGTCCGGAGCTAGGCGCCTCTCCCGGGCGTCTTTCGGAGAAACCGCGCTAAGGAGAGCACTGTGAGCGACACAATCGTCTTTGCGCGAAGAAGGCGCTTCTTCCCCGCCGGGAGCCGGCGAGAGCGGCAGCTTCGGAAAGGTGAAGAAGGAAGCTGTACAAGACTGGGATTGTGTGCGCAGCTGGCCAACTGATAGAAAACAGTACCTTTGCACTCTCCTGACTTTTCCAATCACATGAACATTCGATTGGAAGCTGTTTTGGACAACTTTTCTTTTCTCCCTGCCAAACACCTGGCAGACCTCTGTGCATCCTCTAGAAGGCGATGGGAGATGTTTTCTGTGCTGGCACAGTTTCTCCCTGCCAGACATAGTGGAAAAGCTTTCTGCTTCGATGTAGACCACAAAAGACGCTAAAGACGAAGGTACCATGGTTTTCGGCGCTAGGCGCCTCTCCCGGGCGTCTTTCGGAGAAGCCGCGCTAAGGAGAGCACTGTGAGCGACACAATCGTCTTTGCGCGAAGAAGGCGCTTCTTCCCCTCTGGGAGCCGGCGAGAGCGGCAGCTTCGGAAAGGTGAAGAAGGAAGCTGTACAAGACTGGGATTGTGTGCGCAGCTTGCCAACTGATAGAAAACAGTACCTTTGCACTCTCCTGACTTTTCCAATCACATGAACATTCGATTAGAAGCTGTTTGGGCAACTTTTCTTTTCTCCCTGCCAAACACCTGGCAGACCTCTGTGCATCCTCTAGAAGACGATGGGAGATGTTTTCTGTGCTGGCACAGTTTCTCCCTGCCAGACATATTGGAAAAGCTTTTTGCTAAGATGTAGAAGAGAAGAGACGCTAAAGACGAAGGTACCATGCTGTTCGGAGCTAGGCGCCTCTCCCGGGCGTCTTTCGGAGAAGCCGCGCTAAGGAGAGCACTGTGAGCGGCACAGTCGTCTTTGCGCGAAGAAGGCGCTTCTTCCCCTCCGGGAGCCGGCGAGAGCGGCAGCTTCGCAAAGGTGAAGAAGGAAGCTGTACAAGACTGGGATTGTGTGCGCAGCTTGCCAACTGATAGAAAACAGTACCTTTGCACTCTCCTGCCTTTTCCAATCACATGAACATTCGATTGGAACATGTTTTGGACAACTTTTCTTTTCTCCCTGCCAAACACCTGGCAGATTCTGTGCATCCTCTAGAATACGATGGGAGATGTTTTCTGTGCTGGCACATTTTCTCCCTTCCAGATATAGTGGAAAAGCTTTTTGCTAAGATGTAGACGAGAAGAGACGCTAAAGACGAAGCTACCATGCTGTCCGGAGCTAAGTGCTGCTCCCGGGCGTCTTTCGGAGAAGCCGCGCTAAGGAGAGCACTGTGAGCGGCACAATCGTCTTTGCGCGAAGAAGGCGCTTCTTCCCCTCCGGGAGCCGGCGAGAGCGGCAGCTTCGGAAAGGTGAAGAAGGAAGCTGTACAAGACTGGGATTGTGTGCGCAGCTTGCCATCTGATAGAAAACAGTACCTTTGCACTCTCCTGACTTTTCCAATCTCATGAATATTTGATTGGAAGCTCTTTTGGACAACTTTTCTTTTCTCCCTGCCAAACACCTGGCAGACGTCTGTGCATCCTCTAGAAGACGATGGGAGATGTTTTCTGTGCTGGCACAGTTTCTCTCTGCCAGACATAGTGGAAAAGCTTTCTGCTTCGATGTAGACCTCAAAAGACGCTAAAGATGAAGGTACCATGCTGTCCGGAGCTAAGTGCTGCTCCCGGGCGTCTTTCGGAGAAGCCGCGCTAAGGAGAGCACTGTGAGCGGCACAATCGTCTTTGCGCGAAGAAGGCGCTTCTTCCCCTCCGGGAGCCGGCGAGAGCGGCAGCTTCGGAAAGGTGAAGAAGGAAGCTGTACAAGACTGGGATTGTGTGCGCAGCTTGCCAACTGATGGAAAACAGTACCTTTGCACTCTCCTGACTTTTCCAATCTCATGAACATTCGATTGGAAGCTGTTTTGGACAAGCTTCTTTCCCTTCTTCCAAAACACTCGGCACTTTTCCGTGCAACGTCTAGAACACGATGGGAGATGTTTTCTGTGCTGGCACAGTTTTTTCTAGCCAGACATAGTGGAAAAGCTTTTTGCTAAGATGTAGACGTGAAGAGACGCTAAAGATTAAAGCACCATGCTTTCCGGAGTTAGGCGCCTCTCCCGGGCGTCTTTCGGAGAAGCCGCGCTAAGGAGAGCACTGTGAGCGGCACAATCGTCTTTGCGCGAAGAAGGCGCTTCTTCCCCTCCGGGAGCCGGCGAGAGCGGCAGCTTCGGAAAGGTGAAGAAGGAAGCTGTACAAGACTGGGATTGTGTGCGCAGCTTGCCAACTGATAGAAAACAGTACCTTTGCACTCTCCTGACTTTTCGAATCTCATGAACATTCGATTGGAAGCTGTTTTGAACAAGTTTCTTTCTCATCTTCCAAAACACTCGGCACTTTTCCGTGCAAAGTCAAGAACATGATGGGAGATGTTTTTTTTGCTGGAACAATTTTTTCTAGCCAGACATAGTGGAAAAGCTTTTTTGCTAAGATGTGGAAGAGAAGAGACGCTAAAGATGAAGGTACCATTCTGTCCAGATCTAAGTGCTGCTCCCGGGCGTCTTTCGGAGAAGCCGCGCTAAGGGGAGCACTGTGAGCGGCACAATCGTCTTTGCGCGAAGAAGGCGCTTCTTCCCCTCTGGGAGCCGGCGAGAGCGGCAGCTTCGGAAAGGTGAAGAAGGAAGCTGTACAAGACTGGGATTGTGTGCGCAGCTTGCCAACTGATAGAAAACAGTACCTTTGCACTCTCCTGACTTTTCCAATCTCATGAACATTTGATTGGAAGCTGTTTTGTACAAGTTTCAGTCCCTTCTTCCAAAACACTCGGCAGAACTCTGTGTATCCTTTTGAACACTTTTGGAGATGTTTTCTGTGCTGGCACAGTTTCTCCCTGCCAGACATAGTGGAAAAGTTTTTGCTAAGATGTAGACCACAAAAGACGTTAAGACGAAGGTACCATGCTCTCCGGAGCTAAGTGCTGCTCCCGGGCGTCTTTCAGAGAAGCCGCGCTAAGGAGAGCACTGTGAGCGGCACAATCGTCTTTGCCCGAAGAAGGCGCTTCTTCCCCTCCGGGAGCCGGCGAGAGCGGCAGCTTCGGAAAGGTGAAGAAGGAAGCTGTACAAGACTGGGATTGTGTGCGCAGCTTGCCAACTGATAGAAAACAGTACCTTTGCACTCTCCTGACTTTTCCAATCTCATGAACATTCGATTGGAAGCTGTTTTGGACATGTTTCTTATCCTTCTTCCAAAACACTCGGCATGTTTCTGTGGAACGTCTAGAACACGATGGGAGATGTTTTCTTTTCTGGCACAGTTTTTTCTAGCCAGACATAGTGGAAAAGCTTTTTGCTAAGATGTAGACGAGAAGAGACGCTAAAGACGAAGCTACCATGCTGTCCGGAGCTAAGTGCTGCTCCCGGGCGTCTTTCGGGGAAGCCGCGCTAAGGAGAGCACTGTGAGCGGCACAATCGTCTTTGCGCGAAGAAGGCGCTTCTTCCCCTCCGGGAGCCGGCGAGAGCGGCAGCTTCGGAAAGGTGAAGAAGGAAGCTGTACAAGACTGGGATTGTGTGCGCAGCTTGCCATCTGATAGAAAACAGTACCTTTGCACTCTCCTGACTTTTCCAATCTCATGAATATTTGATTGGAAGCTCTTTTGGACAACTTTTCTTTTCTCCCTGCCAAACACCTGGCAGACGTGTGTGCATCCTCTAGAAGACGATGGGAGATGTTTTCTGTGCTGGCACAGTTTCTCCCTGCCAGACATAGTGGAAAAGCTTTCCACTTCGATGTAGACCTCAAAAGACGCTAAAGATGAAGGTACCATGCTGTCCGGAGCTAAGTGCTGCTCCCGGGCGTCTTTCGGAGAAGCCGCGCTAAGGAGAGCACTGTGAGCGGCACAATCGTCTTTGCGCGAAGAAGGCGCTTCTTCCCCTCCGGGAGCCGGCGAGAGCGGCAGCTTCACAAAGGTGAAGAAGGAAGCTGTACAAGACTGGGATTGTGTGCGCAGCTTGCCAACTGATGGAAAACAGTACCTTTGCACTCTCCTGACTTTTCCAATCTCATGAACATTCGATTGGAAGCTGTTTTGGACAAGCTTCTTTCCCTTCTTCCAAAACACTCGGCACTTTTCCGTGCAACGTCTAGAACACGATGGGAGATGTTTTCTGTGCTGGCACAGTTTTTTCTAGCCAGACATAGTGGAAAAGCTTTTTGCTAAGATGTAGACGTGAAGAGACGCTAAAGATTAAAGCACCATGCTTTCCGGAGTTAGGCGCCTCTCCCGGGCGTCTTTCGGAGAAGCCGCGCTAAGGAGAGCACTGTGAGCGGAACAATCGTCTTTGCGCGAAGAAGGCGCTTCTTCACCTCCGGGAGCCGGCGAGAGCGGCAGCTTCGGAAAGGTTAAGAAGGAAGCTGTACAAGACTGGGATTGTGTGCGCAGCTTGCCAACTGATAGAAAACAGTACCTTTGCACTCTCCTGACTTTTCGAATCTCATGAACATTCGATTGGAGGCTGTTTTGAACAAGTTTCTTTCTCATCTTCCAAAACACTCGGCACTTTTCCGTGCAAAGTCAAGAACATGATGGGAGATGTTTTTTTTGCTGGAACAATTTTTTCTAGCCAGACATAGTGGAAAAGCTTTTTTGCTAAGATGTGGAAGAGAAGAGACGCTAAAGATGAAGGTACCATGCTGTCCAGAGCTAAGTTCTGCTCCCGGGCGTCTTTCGGAGAAGCCGCGCTAAGGGGAGCACTGTGAGCGGCACAATCGTCTTTGCGCGAAGAAGGCGCTTCTTCCCCTCTGGGAGCCGGCGAGAGCGGCAGCTTCGGAAAGGTGAAGAAGGAAGCTGTACAAGACTGGGATTGTGTGCGCAGCTTGCCAACTGATAGAAAACAGTACCTTTGCACTCTCCTGACTTTTCCAATCTCATGAACATTTGATTGGAAGCTGTTTTGTACAAGTTTCAGTCCCTTCTTCCAAAACACTCGGCAGAACTCTGTGTATCCTCTTGAACACTTTGGGAGATGTTTTCTGTGCTGGCACAGTTTCTCCCTGCCAGACATAGTGGAAAAGCTTTTTGCTAAGATGTAGACCACAAAAGACGTTAAGACGAAGGTACCATGCTCTCCGGAGCTAAGTGCTGCTCCCGAGCGTCTTTCGGAGAAGCCGCGCTAAGGAGAGCACTGTGAGCGGCACAATCGTCTTTGCGCGAAGAAGGCGCTTCTTCCCCTCCGGGAGCCGACGAGAGCGGCAGCTTCGGAAAGGTGAAGAAGGAAGCTGTACAAGACTGGGATTGTGTGCGCAGCTTGCCAACTGATAGAAAACAGTACCTTTGCACTCTCCTGACTTTTCCAATCTCATGAACATTCGATTGGAAGCTGTTTTGGACAAGTTTCTTTCCCTTCTCCCAAAACACTCGGCATGTTTCCGTGGAACGTCTAGAACACGATGGGAGATGTTTTCTTTGCTGGCACAGTTTTTTCTAGCCAGACATAGTGGAAAAGCTTTTTGCTAAGATGTAGACGAGAAGAGACACTAAAGATGAAGGTACCATGCTGTTCGGAGCTAGGCGCCTCTCCCGGGCGTCTTTCGGAGAAGCCGCGCTAAGGAGAGCACTGTGAGCGACACAATCGTCTTTGCGCGAAGAAGGCGCTTCTTCCCCTCCGGGAGCCGGCGAGAGCGGCAGCTTCGCAAAGGTGAAGAAGGAAGCTGTACAAGACTGGGATTGTGTTCGCAGCTGGCCAACTGATAGAAAACAGTACCATTGCACTCTCCTGACTTTTCCAATCACATGAACATTCGATTGGAAGCTGTTTTGGACAACTTTTCTTTTCTCCCTGCCAAACACCTGGCAGACCTCTGTGCATCCTCTAGAAGACGATGGGAGATGTTTTCTGTGCTGGCACAGTTTTTTCTAGCCAGACATATTGGAAAAGCTTTCTGCTTCGATGTAGACCTCAAAAGACGCTAAAGACGAAGGTACCATGCTGTCCGGAGCTAAGTGCTGCTCCCGGGCGTCTTTCAGAGAAGCCGCGCTAAGGAGAGCACGGTGAGCGGCACAATCGTCTTTGCGCGAAGGAGGCGCTTCTTCCCCTCCGGGAGCTGCCGAGAAGGGCAGCTTCGCAAAGGTGAAGAAGGAAGCTGTACAAGACTGGGATTGTGTGCGCAGCTTGCCAACTGATAGAAAACAGTACCTTTGCACTCTCCTGACTTTTCCAATCACATGAACATTTGATTGGAAGCTTTTTTGAACGTTTCTTTCCCTTCTTCCAAAACACTCGGCACTTTTACGTGCAAGGTGTAGAAGACGATGGGAGATGTTTTCTGTGCTGGCACAGTTTTTTCTAGCCAGACATCGTGGAAAAGCTTTTTTTTAAGATATAGAATAGAAGAGACGCTAAAGACGAAGGTACCATGCTGTCGGGAGCTAGGCGCCTCTCCCGGGCGTCTTTCGGAGAAACCGCGCTAAGGAGAGCACTGTGAGCGACACAATCGTCTTTGCGCGAAGAAGGCGCTTCTTCCCCTCTGGGAGCCGGCGAGAGCGGCAGCTTCGCAAAGGTGAAGAAGGAAGCTGTACAAGACTGGGATTGTGTGCGCAGCTGGCCAACTGATAGAAAACAGTACCTTTGCACTCTCCTGACTTTTCCAATCACATGAATATTCGATTGGAAGCTGTTTTGGACAACTTTTCTTTTCTCCCTGCCAAACACCTGGCAGACCTCTGTGCATCCTCTAGAAGGCGATGGGAGATGTTTTCTGTGCTGGCACAGTTTCTCCCTGCCAGACATAGTGGAAAAGCTTTCTGCTTCGATGTAGACCACAAAAGACGCTAAAGACGAAGGTACCATGGTTTTCGGCGCTAGGCGCCTCTCCCGGGCGTCTTTCGGAGAAGCCGCGCTAAGGAGAGCACTGTGAGCGACACAATCGTCTTTGCGCGAAGAAGGCGCTTCTTCCCCTCCGGGAGCCGGCGAGAGCGGCAGCTTCGGAAAGGTGAAGAAGGAAGCTGTACAAGACTGGGATTGTGTGCGCAGCTTTCCAACTGATGGAAAACAGTACCTTTGCACTCTCCTGACTTTTCCAATCTCATGAACATTCGATTGGAAGCTGTTTTGGAGAAGCTTCTTTCTTTTCTTCCAAAACACTCGGCACTTTTCCGTGCAACGTCTAGAACACGATGGGAGATGTTTTCTGTGCTGGCCCAGTTTTTTCTAGCCAGACATAGTGGAAAAGCTTTTTGCTAAGATGTAGACGTGAAGAGACGCTAAAGATTAAAGCACCATGCTTTCCGGAGTTAGGCGCCTCTCCCGGGCGTCTTTCGGAGAAGCCGCGCTAAGGAGAGCACTGTGAGCGGAACAATCGTCTTTGCGCGAAGAAGGCGCTTCTTCCCCTCCGGGAGCCGGCGAGAGCGGCAGCTTCGGAAAGGTGAAGAAGGAAGCTGTACAAGACTGGGATTGTGTGCGCAGCTTGACAACTGATAGAAAACAGTACCTTTGCACTCTCCTGACTTTTCCAATCACATGAACATTCGATTAGAAGCTGTTTGGGCAACTTTCCTTTTCTCCCTGCGAAACACCTGGCAGACCTCTGTGCATCCTCTAGAAGACGATGGGAGATGTTTTCTGTGCTGGCACAGTTTCTCCCTGCCAGACATAGTGGAAAAGCTTTTTGCAAAGATGTAGAAGAGAAGAGACGCTAAAGACGAAGGTACCATGCTGTTCGGAGCTAGGCGCCTCTCCCGGGCGTCTTTCGGAGAAGCCGCGCTAAGGAGAGCACTGTGAGCGGCACAGTCGTCTTTGCGCGAAGAAGGCGCTTCTTCCCCTCCGGGAGCCGGCGAGAGCGGCAGCTTCGCAAAGGTGAAGAAGGAAGCTGTACAAGACTGGGATTGTGTGCGCAGCTTGCCATCTGATAGAAAACAGTACCTTTGCACTCTCCTGCCTTTTCCAATCACATGAACATTCGATTGGAACATGTTTTGGACAACTTTTCTTTTCTCCCTGCCAAACACATGGCAGATTCTGTGCATCCTCTAGAATACGATGGGAGATGTTTTCTGTGCTGGCACAGTTTCTCCCTTCCAGATATAGTGGAAAAGCTTTTTGCTAAGATGTAGAAGAGAAGAGACGCTAAAGACGAAGGTACCATGCTGTTCGGAGCTAGGCGCCTCTCCCGGGCGTCTTTCGGAGAAGCCGCGCTAAGGAGAGCACTGTGAGCGGCACAATCGTCTTTGCGCGAAGAAGGCGCTTCTTCCCCTCCGGGAGCCGGCGAGAGCGGCAGCTTCGGAAAGGTGAAGAAGGAAGCTGTACAAGACTGGGATTGTGTGCGCAGCTTGCCAACTGATAGAAAACAGTACCTTTGCACTCTCCTGACTTTTCCAATCTCATGAACATTCGATTGGAAGATGTTGTGAACAAGTTTCTTTCTCATCTTCCAAAACACTCGGCACTTTTCCTTGCAAAGTCAAGAACATGATGGGAGATGTTTTTTTTGCTGGAACAATTTTTTCTAGCCAGATATAGTGGAAAAGCTTTTTTGCTAAGATGTGGAAGAGAAGAGACGCTAAAGATGAAGGTACCATTCTGTCCAGATCTAAGTGCTGCTTCCGGGCGTCTTTCGGAGAAGCCGCGCTAAGGGGAGCACTGTGAGCGGCACAATCGTCTTTGCGCGAAGAAGGCGCTTCTTCCCCTCTGGGAGCCGGCGAGAGCGGCAGCTTCGGAAAGGTGAAGAAGGAAGCTGTACAAGACTGGGATTGTGTGCGCAGCTTGCCAACTGATAGAAAACAGTACCTTTGCACTCTCCTGACTTTTCCAATCTCATGAACATTTGATTGGAAGCTGTTTTGTACAAGTTTCAGTCCCTTCTTCCAAAACACTCGGCAGAACTCCGTGTATCCTCTTGAACACTTTGGGAGATGTTTTCTGTGCTGGCACAGTTTCTCCCTGCCAGACATAGTGGAAAAGCTTTTTGCTAAGATGTAGACCACAAAAGACGTTAAGACGAAGGTACCATGCTCTCCGGAGCTAAGTGCTGCTCCCGGGCGTCTTTCGGAGAAGCCGCGCTAAGGAGAGCACTGTGAGCGGCACAATCGTCTTTGCCCGAAGAAGGCGCTTCTTCCCCTCCGGGAGCCGGCCAGAGCGGCAGCTTCGGAAAGGTGAAGAAGGAAGCTGTACAAGACTGGGATTGTGTGCGCAGCTTGCCATCTGATAGAAAACAGTACCTTTCCACTCTCCTGACTTTTCCAATCTCATGAACATTCGATTGGAAGCTGTTTTGGACATGTTTCTTATCCTTCTTCCAAAACATTCGGCATGTTTCCGTGGAACGTCTAGAACACGATGGGAGATGTTTTCTTTTCTGGCACAGTTTTTTCTAGCCAGACATAGTGGAAAAGCTTTTTGCTAAGATGTAGACGAGAAGAGACGCTAAAGACGAAGCTACCATGCTGTCCGGAGCTAAGTGCTGCTCCCGGGCGTCTTTCGGAGAAGCCGCGCTAAGGAGAGCACTGTGAGCGGCACAATCGTCTTTGCGCGAAGAAGGCGCTTCTTCCCCTCCGGGAGCCGGCGAGAGCGGCAGCTTCGGAAAGGTGAAGAAGGAAGCTGTACAAGACTGGGATTGTGTGCGCAGCTTGCCATCTGATAGAAAACAGTACCTTTGCACTCTCCTGACTTTTCCAATCTCATGAATATTTGATTGGAAGCTCTTTTGGACAACTTTTCTTTTCTCCCTGACAAACACCTGGCAGACGTCTGTGCATCCTCTAGAAGACGATGGGAGATGTTTTCTGTGCTGGCACAGTTTCTCCCTGCCAGACATAGTGGAAAAGCTTTCTGCTTCGATGTAGACCTCAAAAGACGCTAAAGATGAAGGTACCATGCTGTCCGGAGCTAAGTGCTGCTCCCGGGCGTCTTTCGGAGAAGCCGCGCTAAGGAGAGCACTGTGAGCGGCACAATCGTCTTTGCGCGAAGAAGGCGCTTCTTCCCCTCCGGGAGCCGGCGAGAGCGGCAGCTTCGCAAAGGTGAAGAAGGAAGCTGTACAAGACTGGGATTGTGTGCGCAGCTTGCCAACTGATAGAAAACAGTACCTTTGCACTCTCCTGACTTTTCCAATCTCATGAACATTCGATTGGAAGATGTTGTGAACAAGTTTCTTTCTCATCTTCCAAAACACTCGGCACTTTTCCTTGCAAAGTCAAGAACATGATGGGAGATGTTTTTTTTGCTGGAACAATTTTTTCTAGCCAGATATAGTGGAAAAGCTTTTTTGCTAAGATGTGGAAGAGAAGAGACGCTAAAGATGAAGGTACCATTCTGTCCAGATCTAAGTGCTGCTTCCGGGCGTCTTTCGGAGAAGCCGCGCTAAGGGGAGCACTGTGAGCGGCACAATCGTCTTTGCGCGAAGAAGGCGCTTCTTCCCCTCTGGGAGCCGGCGAGAGCGGCAGCTTCGGAAAGGTGAAGAAGGAAGCTGTACAAGACTGGGATTGTGTGCGCAGCTTGCCAACTGATAGAAAACAGTACCTTTGCACTCTCCTGACTTTTCCAATCTCATGAACATTTGATTGGAAGCTGTTTTGTACAAGTTTCAGTCCCTTCTTCCAAAACACTCGGCAGAACTCCGTGTATCCTCTTGAACACTTTGGGAGATGTTTTCTGTGCTGGTACAGTTTCTCCCTGCCAGACATTGTGGAAAAGCTTTCTGCTTCGATGTAGACCACAAAAGACGCTAAAGACGAAGGTACCATGCTGTTCGGAGCTAGGCGCCTCTCCCGGGCGTCTTTCGGAGAAGCCGCGCTAAGGAGAGCACTGTGAGCGGCACAATCGTCTTTGCGCGAAGAAGGCGCTTCTTCCCCTCCGGGAGCCGGCGAGAGCGGCAGCTTCGGAAAGGTGAAGAAGGAAGCTGTACAAGACTGGGATTGTGTGCGCTTCTTGCCAACTGATAGAAAACAGTACCTTTGCACTCTCCTGACTTTTCCAATCTCATGAACATTCGATTGGAATCTGTTTTGAACAAGTTTCTTTACCTTCTTCCAAAACACTCGGCACATTTCCGTGCAACGTCTAGAACACGATGGGAGATGTTTTCTGTGCTGGCCCAGTTTTTTCTAGCCAGACATAGTGGAAAAGATTTCTGCTTCGATGTAGACCACAAAAGACGCTAAAGGCGAAGGTACCATGCTGTTCGGAGCTAGGCGCCTCTCCCGGGCGTCTTTCGGAGAAGCCGCGCTAAGGAGAGCACTGTGAGCGACACAATCGTCTTTGCGCGAAGAAGGCGCTTCTTCCCCTCCGGGAGCCGGCGAGAGCGGCAGCTTCGGAAAGATGAAGAAGGAAGCTGTACAAGACTGGGATTGTGTGCGCAGCTTGCCAACTGATAGAAAACAGTAACTTTGCACTCTCCTGACTTTTCCAATCTCATGAACATTCGATTGGAAGCTGTTGTGAACAAGTTTCTTTTCCTTCTTCCAAAACACTCGGCACATTTCCGTGCAACGTCTAGAACACGATGGGAGATGTTTTCTGTGCTGGCATAGTTTTTTCTAGCCAGATATAGTGGAAAAGCTTTTTGCTAAGATGAAGACGAGAAGAGACGCTAAAGACGAAGTTGCCACGCTGTCCGGAGCTAGGCGCCTCTCCCGGGCGTCTTTCGGAGAAGCCACGCTAAGGAGAGCACTGTGAGCGGCACAATCGTCTTTGCGCGAAGAAGGCGCTTCTTCCCCTCCGGGAGCTGGCGAGAGCGGCAGCTTCGGAAAGGTGAAGAAGGAAGCTGTACAAGACTGGGATTGTGTGCGCAGCTTGCCAACTGATAGAAAACAGTACCTTTGCACTCTCCTGACTTTTCCAATCTCATGAACATTGGATTGGAAGCTGTTTTGGACAAGTTTCTTTCCCTTCTTCCAAAACATTCGGCAGACCTCTGTGCATCATCTTGAAGACGATTGGAGATGTTTTCTGTGCTGGCACAGTTTCTCCCTGCCCGACATAGTGGAAAAGCTTTCTGCTTCGATGTAGACCACAAAAGATGCTAAAGACGAAGGTACCATACTGTACGGAGCTATGTGCTGCTCCCGGGCGTCTTTCGGAGAAGCCGCGCTAAGGAGAGCACTGTGAGAGGCACAATCGTCTTTGCGCGAAGAAGGCGCTTCTTCCCCTCCGGGAGCCGGCGAGAGCGGCAGCTTCGGAAAGGTGAAGAAGGAAGCTGTACAAGACTGGGATTGTGTGCGCAGCTTGCCAACTGATAGAAAACAGTACCTTTGCACTCTCCTGACTTTTCCAATCTCATGAACATTCGATTGGAAGCTGTTGTGAACAAGTTTCTTTCTCGTCTTCCAAAACACTCGGCACTTTTCCGTGCAAAGTCAAGAACACGATGGGAGATGTTTTTTTTGCTGGAACAATTTTTTCTAGCCAGATATAGTGGAAAAGCTTTTTTGCTAAAATGTGGAAGAGAAGAGACGCTAAAGATGAAGGTACCATTCTGTCCAGAGCTAAGTGCTGCTCCCGGGCGTCTTTCGGAGAATCCGCGCTAAGGGGAGCACTGTGTGCAGCACAATCGTCTTTGCGCGAAGAAGGCGCTTCTTCCCCTCTGGGAGCCGGCGAGAGCAGCAGCTTCGGAAAGGTGAAGAAGGAAGCTGTACAAGACTGGGATTGTGTGCGCAGCTTGCCAACTGATAGAAAACAGTACCTTTGCACTCTCCTGACTTTTCCAATCTCATGAACATTTGATTGGAAGCTGTTTTGTACAAGTTTCAGTCCCTTCTTCCAAAACACTCGGCAGAACTCCGTGTATCCTCTTGAACACTTTGGGAGATGTTTTCTGTGCTGGCACAGTTTCTCCCTGCCAGACATAGCGGAAAAGCTTTTTGCTAAGATGTAGACCACAAAAGACGTTAAGACGAAGGTACCATGCTGTCCGGAGCTAAGTGCTGCTCCCGGGCGTCTTTCGGAGAAGCCGCGCTAAGGAGAGCACTGTGAGCGGCACAATCGTCTTTGCGCGAAGAAGGCGCTTCTTCCCCTCCGGGAGCCGGCGAGAGCGGCAGCTTCGGAAAGGTGAAGAAGGAAGCTGTACAAGACTGGGATTGTGTGCGCAGCTTGCCAACTGATAGAAAACAGTACCTTTGCACTCTCCTGACTTTTCCAATTTCATGAACATTCGATTGGAAGCTGTTTTGGACAAGTTTCTTATCCTTCTTCCAAAACACTGGGCATGTTTCCGTGGAACCTCTAGAACACGATGGGAGATGTTTTCTTTTCTGGCACAGTTTTTTCTAGCCAGACATAGTGGAAAAGCTTTTTGCTAAGATGTAGACGAGAAGAGACGCTAAAGACGAAGCTACCATGCTGTCCGGAGCTAAGTGCTGCTCCCGGGCGTCTTTCGGAGAAGCCGCGCTAAGGAGAGCACTGTGAGCGGCACAATCGTCTTTGCGCGAAGAAGGCGCTTCTTCCCCTCCGGGAGCCGGCGAGAGCGGCAGCTTCGGAAAGGTGAAGAAGGAAGCTGTACAAGACTGGGATTGTGTGCGCAGCTTGCCATCTGATAGAAAACAGTACCTTTGCACTCTCCTGACTTTTCCAATCTCATGAATATTTGATTGGAAGCTCTTTTGGACAACTTTTCTTTTCTCCCTGCCAAACACCTGGCAGACCTCTGTGCATCCTCTAGAAGACGATGGGAGATGTTTTCTGTGCTGGCACAGTTTCTCCCTGCCAGACATAGTGGAAAAGCTTTCTGCTTCGATGTAGACCTCAAAAGACGCTAAAGATGAAGGTACCATGCTGTCCGGAGCTAGGTGCTGCTCCCGGGCGTCTTTCGGAGAAGCCGCGCTAAGGAGAGCACTGTGAGAGGCACAATCGTCTTTGCGCGAAGAAGGCGCTTCTTCCCCTCCGGGAGCCGGCGAGAGCGGCAGCTTCGGAAAGGTGAAGAAGGAAGCTGTACAAGACTGGGATTGTGTGCGCAGCTTGCCTACTGATAGAAAACAGTACCTTTGCACTCTCCTGACTTTTCCAATCTCATGAACATTGGATTGGAAGCTGTTTTGGACAAGCTTCTTTCCCTTCTTCCAAAACACTCGGCACTTTTCCGTGCAACGTCTAGAACACGATGGGAGATGTTTTCTGTGCTGCCACAGTTTTTTCTAGCCAGACATAGTGGAAAAGCTTTCTGCTTCGATGAAGACCACAAAAGACGCTAAAGACGAAGGTACCATGCTGTCCGGAGCTAGGCGCGTCTCTTCCGGGCGTCTTTCGGAGAAGCTGCGCTAAGGAGAGCACTGTGAGCGGCACAATCGTCTTTGCGCGAAGAAGGCGCTTCCTCCCCTCCGGGAGCCCGAGATAGCGGCAGCTTCGGAAAGATGAAAAAGGAAGCTGTACAAGACTGGGATTGTGTGCGCAGCTTTCCAACTGATGGAAAACAGTACCTTTGCACTCTCCTGACTTTTCCAATCACATGAACATTCGATTGGAAGCTGTTTAGGACAAGTTTCTTTCCCTTCTTCCAAAACACTCGGCACATTTCCGTACAACGTCTAGAACACGATGGGAGATGTTTTCTGTGCTGGCACAGTTTTTTCTAGCCTGACATAGTGGAAAAGCTTTTTGCTAAGATGTAGACGAGAAGAGACGCTAAAGACGAAGGTACCATGCTGTCCGGAGCTAGACGCCTCTCCCGGGCGTCTTTCGGAGAAGCTGCGCTAAGGAGAGCACTGTGAGCGGCACAATCGTCTTTGCGCGAAGAAGGCGCTTCTTCCCCTCCGGGAGCCCGAGATAGCGGCAGCTTCGGAAAGATGAAGAAGGAAGCTGTACAAGACTGGGATTGTGTGCGCAGCTTGCCATCTGATAGAAAACAGTACCTTTGCACTCTCCTGACTTTTCCAATCACATGAACATTTGATTGGAAGCTGTTTAGGACAAGTTTCCTTCCCTTCTTCCAAAACACTCGGCACATTTCCGTACAACGTCTAGAACACGATGGGAGATGTTTTCTGTGCTGGCACAGTTTTTTCTAGCCTGACATAGTGGAAAAGCTTTTTGCTAAGATGTAGACGAGAAGAGACGCTAAAGACGAGGGTACCATGCTGTCCGGAGCTAAGTGCTGCTCCCGGGCGTCTTTCGGAGAAGCCGCGCTAAGGAGAGCACTGTGAGCGGCACAATGGTCTTTGCGCGAAGAAGGCGCTTCTTCCCCTCCGGGAGCCGGCGAGAGCGGCAGCTTCGGAAAGGTGAAGAAGGAAGCTGTACAAGACTGGGATTGTGTGCGCAGCTAGCCTACTGATAGAAAACAGTACCTTTGCACTCTCCTGACTTTTCCAATCACATGAACATTCGATTGGAACATGTTTTAGACAACTCTTCTTTTCTCCCTGCCAAACACCTGGCAGATTCTGTGCATCCTCTAGAATACGATGGGAGATGCTTTCTGTGCTGGCACAGTTTCTCCCTGCCAGATATAGTGGAAAAGCTTTTTGCTAAGATGTAGAAGAGAAGAGACGCTAAAGACGAAGGTACCATGCTGTTCGGAGCTAGGCGCCTCTCCCGGGCGTCTTTCGGAGAAGCCGCGCTAAGGAGAGCACTGTGAGCGGCACAATCGTCTTTGCGCGAAGAAGGCGCTTCTTCCCCTCCGGGAGCCGGCGAGAGCGGCAGCTTCGGAAAGGTGAAGAAGGAAGCTGTACAAGACTGGGATTGTGTGCGCAGCTTGCCAACGGATAGAAAACAGTACCTTTGCACTCTCCTGACTTTTCCAATCACATGAATATTCGATTGGAAGCTCTTTTGGACAACTTTTCTTTTCTCCGTGCAAACACCTGGCAGACATCTGTGCATCCTCTAGAACACGATGGGAGATGTTTTCTGTGCTGGCACATTTTCTCCCTGCCAGACATAGTGGAAAAGCTTTCTGCTTCGATGTAGACAACAAAAGACGCTAAAGACGAATGTACCAGGCTGTCCGGAGCTAAGTGCTGCTCCCGGGCCTCTTTCGGAGAAGCCGCGCTAAGGAGAGCACTGTGAGCGGCACAATCGTCTTTGCGCGAAGAAGGCGCTTCTTCCCCTCCGGGAGCCCGAGATAGCGGCAGCTTCGGAAAGATGAAGAAGGAAGCTGTAGAAGACTGGGATTGTGTGCGCAGCTTGCCAACTGATAGAAAACAGTACCTTTGCACTCTCCTGACTTTTCCAATCACATGAAAATTCGATTGGAAGCTGTTTAGGACAAGTTTCTTTCCCTTCTTCCAAAACACTCGGCACATTTCCGTGCAACGTCTAGAACACGATGGGAGATGTTTTCTGTGCTGGCACAGTTTTTTCTAGCCTGAGATAGTGGAAAAGCTTTTTGCTAAGATGTAGACGAGAAGAGACGCTAAAGACGAAGCTACCATGCTGTCCGGAGCTAAGTGCTGCTCCCGGGCGTCTTTCGGAGAAGCCGCGCTAAGGAGAGCACTGTGAGCGGCACAATCGTCTTTGCGCGAAGAAGGCGCTTCTTCCCCTCCGGGAGCCGGCGAGAGCGGCAGCTTCGGAAAGGTGAAGAAGGAAGCTGTACAAGACTGGGATTGTGTGCGCAGCTTGCCAACTGATAGAAAACAGTACCTTTGCACTCTCCTGACTTTTCCAATCTCATGAACATTCGATTGGAAGCTGTTGTGAACAAGTTTCTTTCTCGTCTTCCAAAACACTCGGCACTTTTCCGTGCAAAGTCAAGAACACGATGGGAGATGTTTTTTTTGCTGGAACAATTTTTTCTAGCCAGATATAGTGGAAAAGCTTTTTTGCTAAAATGTGGAAGAGAAGAGACGTTAAAGATGAAGGTACCATTCTGTCCAGAGCTAAGTGCTGCTCCCGGGCGTCTTTCGGAGAAGCCGCGCTAAGGGGAGCACTGTGAGCGGCACAATCGTCTTTGCGCGAAGAAGGCGCTTCTTCCCCTCTGGGAGCCGGCGAGAGCGGCAGCTTCGGAAAGGTGAAGAAGGAAGCTGTACAAGACTGGGATTGTGTGCGCAGCTTGCCAACTGATAGAAAACAGTACCTTTGCACTCTCCTGACTTTTCCAATCTCATGAACATTTGATTGGAAGCTGTTTTGTACAAGTTTCAGTCCCTTCTTCCAAAACACTCGGCAGAACTCCGTGTATCCTCTAGAACAGTTTGGGAGATGTTTTCTGTGCTGGCACAGTTTCTCCCTGCCAGACATAGTGGAAAAGCTTTTTGCTAAGATGTAGACCACAAAAGACGTTAAGACGAAGGTACCATGCTCTCCGGAGCTAAGTGCTGCTCCCGGGCGTCTTTCGGAGAAGCCGCGCTAAGGAGAGCACTGTGAGCGGCACAATCGTCTTTGCGCGAAGAAGGCGCTTCTTCCCCTCCGGGAGCCGGCGAGAGCGGCAGCTTCGGAAAGGTGAAGAAGGAAGCTGTACAAGACTGGGATTGTGTGCGCAGCTTGCCAACTGATAGAAAACAGTACCTTTGCACTCTCCTGACTTTTCCAATCTCATGAACATTCGATTGGAAGCTGTTTTGGACAAGTTTCTTATCCTTCTTCCAAAACACTGGGCATGTTTCCGTGGAACCTCTAGAACACGATGGGAGATGTTTTCTTTTCTGGCACAGTTTTTTCTAGCCAGACATAGTGGAAAAGCTTTTTGCTAAGATGTAGACGAGAAGAGACGCTAAAGACGAAGCTACCATGCTGTCCGGAGCTAAGTGCTGCTCCCGGGCGTCTTTCGGAGAAGCCGCGCTAAGGAGAGCACTGTGAGCGGCACAATCGTCTTTGCGCGAAGAAGGCGCTTCTTCCCCTCCGGGAGCCGGCGAGAGCGGCAGCTTCGGAAAGGTGAAGAAGGAAGCTGTACAAGACTGGGATTGTGTGCGCAGCTTGCCATCTGATAGAAAACAGTACCTTTGCACTCTCCTGACTTTTCCAATCTCATGAATATTTGATTGGAAGCTCTTTTGGACAACTTTTCTTTTCTCCCTGCCAAACACCTGGCAGACCTCTGTGCATCCTCTAGAAGACGATGGGAGATGTTTTCTGTGCTGGCACAGTTTCTCCCTGCCAGACATAGTGGAAAAGCTTTCTGCTTCGATGTAGACCTCAAAAGACGCTAAAGATGAAGGTACCATGCTGTCCGGAGCTAGGTGCTGCTCCCGGGCGTCTTTCGGAGAAGCCGCGCTAAGGAGAGCACTGTGAGAGGCACAATCGTCTTTGCGCGAAGAAGGCGCTTCTTCCCCTCCGGGAGCCGGCGAGAGCGGCAGCTTCGGAAAGGTGAAGAAGGAAGCTGTACAAGACTGGGATTGTGTGCGCAGCTTGCCAACGGATAGAAAACAGTACCTTTGCACTCTCCTGACTTTTCCAATCACATGAACATTTGATTGGAAGCTTTTTTGAACGTTTCTTTCCCTTCTGCCAAAACACTCGGCACTTTTCCCTGCAAGGTGTAGAACACGATGGGAGATGTTTTCTGTGCTGGCACAGTTTTTTCTAGCCAGACATCGTGGAAAAGCTTTTTGTTAAGATATAGAATAGAAGAGACGCTAAAGACGAAGGTACCATGCTGTTCGGAGCTAGGCGCCTCTCCCGGGCGTCTTTCGGAGAAGCCGCGCTAAGGAGAGCACTGTGAGCGGCACAATCGTCTTTGCGCGAAGAAGGCGCTTCTTCCCCTCCGGGAGCCGGCGAGAGCGGCAGCTTCGGAAAGGTGAAGAAGGAAGCTGTACAAGACTGGGATTGTGTGCGCAGCTTGCCAACTGATAGAAAACAGTACCTTTGCACTCTCCTGACTTTTCCAATCTCATGAAAATTCGATTGAAAGCTGTTTTGCACAACTTTTCTCCCTGCCAAACACCTGGCAGACCTCTGTGCATCCTCTAGAATACAATGGGAGATGTTTTCTGTGCTGGCACAGTTTCTCCCTGCCAGACATATTGGAAAAGCTTTCTGCTTCGATGTAGACCACAAAAGACGCTAAAGACGAAGGTACCATGCTGTTCGGAGCTAGGCGCCTCTCCCAGGCGTCTTTCGGAGAAGCCGCGCTAAGGAGAGCACTGTGAGCGGCACAATCGTCTTTGCGCGAAGAAGGCGCTTCTTCCCCTCCGGGAGCCGGCGAGAGCGGCAGCTTCGGAAAGGTGAAGAAGGAAGCTGTACAAGACTGGGATTGTGTGCGCTTCTTGCCAACTGATAGAAAACAGTACCTTTGCACTCTCCTGACTTTTCCAATCTCATGAACATTGGATTGGAAGCTGTTTTGGACAAGCTTCTTTCCCTTCTTCCAAAACACTCGGCACTTTTCCGTGCAACGTCTAGAACACGATGGGAGATGTTTTCTGTGCTGCCACAGTTTTTTCTAGCCAGACATAGTGGAAAAGCTTTCTGCTTCGATGAAGACCACAAAAGACGCTAAAGACGAAGGTACCATGCTGTCCGGAGCTAGGCGCGTCTCTTCCGGGCGTCTTTCGGAGAAGCTGCGCTAAGGAGAGCACTGTGAGCGGCACAATCGTCTTTGCGCGAAGAAGGCGCTTCTTCCCCTCCGGGAGCCGGCGAGAGCGGCAGCTTCGGAAAGATGAAGAAGGAAGCTGTACAAGACTGGGATTGTGTGCGCAGCTTGCCAACTGATAGAAAACAGTACCTTTGCACTCTCCTGACTTTTCCAACCACATGAACATTCGATTGGAAGCTGTTTTGGACAATTTTCTTTTCTCCCTGCCAAACACCTGGCAGACCTCTGTGCATCCTCTAGAAGATGATGGGAGATGTTTTCTGTGCTGGCACAGTTTCTCCCTGCCAGACATAGTGGAAAAGCTTTCTGCTTCGATGTAGACCACAAAAGACGCTAAAGACGAATGTACCAGACTGTCCGGAGCTAAGTGCTGCTCCCGGGCGTCTTTCGGAGAAGCCGCGCTAAGGAGAGCACTGTGAGCGGCACAATCGTCTTTGCGCGAAGAAGGCGCTTCCTCCCCTCCGGGAGCCCGAGATAGCGGCAGCTTCGGAAAGATGAAAAAGGAAGCTGTACAAGACTGGGATTGTGTGCGCAGCTTGCCATCTGATAGAAAACAGTACCTTTGCACTCTCCTGACTTTTCCAATCACATGAACATTCGATTGGAAGCTGTTTAGGACAAGTTTCTTTCCCTTCTTCCAATACACTCGGCACATTTCCGTACAACGTCTAGAACACGATGGGAGATGTTTTCTGTGCTGGCACAGTTTTTTCTAGCCTGACATAGTGGAAAAGCTTTTTGCTAAGATGTAGACGAGAAGAGACGCTAAAGACGAAGGTACCATGCTGTCCGGAGCTAGACGCCTCTCCCGGGCGTCTTTCGGAGAAGCCGCGCTAAGGAGAGCACTGTGAGCGGCACAATCGTCTTTGCGCGAAGAAGGCGCTTCTTCCCCTCCGGGAGCCCGAGATAGCGGCAGCTTCGGAAAGATGAAGAAGGAAGCTGTACAAGACTGGGATTGTGTGCGCAGCTTGCCATCTGATAGAAAACAGTACCTTTGCACTCTCCTGACTTTTCCAATCACATGAACATTTGATTGGAAGCTGTTTAGGACAAGTTTCTTTCCCTTCTTCCAAAACACTCGGCACATTTCCGTACAACGTCTAGAACACGATGGGAGATGTTTTCTGTGCTGGCACAGTTTTTTCTAGCCTGACATAGTGGAAAAGCTTTTTGCTAAGATGTAGACGAGAAGAGACGCTAAAGACGAGGGTACCATGCTGTCCGGAGCTAAGTGCTGCTCCCGGGCGTCTTTCGGAGAAGCCGCGCTAAGGAGAGCACTGTGAGCGGCACAATGGTCTTTGCGCGAAGAAGGCGCTTCTTCCCCTCCGGGAGCCGGCGAGAGCGGCAGCTTCGGAAAGGTGAAGAAGGAAGCTGTACAAGACTGGGATTGTGTGCGCAGCTTGCCTACTGATAGAAAACAGTACCTTTGCACTCTCCTGACTTTTCCAATCACATGAACATTCGATTGGAACATGTTTTAGACAACTCTTCTTTTCTCCCTGCCAAACACCTGGCAGATCCTGTGCATCCTCTAGAATACGATGGGAGATGTTTTGTGTGCTGGCACAGTTTCTCCCTGCCAGATATAGTGGAAAAGCTTTTTGCTAAGATGTAGAAGAGAAGAGACGCTAAAGACGAAGGTACCATGCTGTTCGGAGCTAGGCGCCTCTCCCGGGCGTCTTTCGGAGAAGCCGCGCTAAGGAGAGCACTGTGAGCGGCACAATCGTCTTTGCGCGAAGAAGGCGCTTCTTCCCCTCCGGGAGCCGGCGAGAGCGGCAGCTTCGGAAAGGTGAAGAAGGAAGCTGTACAAGACTGGGATTGTGTGCGCAGCTTGCCAACTGATAGAAAACAGTACCTTTGCACTCTCCTGACTTTTCCAATCACATGAATATTCGATTGGAAGCTCTTTTGGACAAGTTTCTTTCCCTTCTTCCAAAACACTCGGCAGACATCCGTGTATCCTCTAGAACACGTTGGGAGATGTTTTCTGTGCTGGCCCAGTTTCTCTCTGCCAGACATAATGGAAAAGCATTCTGCTTCGATGTAGACCACAAAAGACGCTAAAGACGAAGGTACCATGCTGTCCGGAGCTAAGTGCTGCTCCCGTGCGTCTTTCGGAGAAGCCGCGCTAATGAGAGCACTGTGAGCAACACAATCGTCTTTGCGCGAAGAAGGCGCTTCTTCGGCTCCGGGAGCCCGAGAGAGCGGCAGCTTCGGAAAGGTGAGGAAGGAAGCTGTACAAGACTGGGATTGTGTGGACAGATTGCCAACTGATAGAAAACAGCACCTTTGCACTCTCCTGACTTTTCCAATCACATGAATATTCGATTGGAAGCTCTTTTGGACAACTTTTCTTTTCTCTGTGCAAACACCTGGCAGACATCTGTGCATCCTCTAGAACACGATGGGAGGTGTTTTCTGTGCTGGCACAGTTTCTCCCTGCCAGACATAGTGGAAAAGCTTTCTGCTTCGATGTACACCACAAAAGACGCAAAAGACGAAGGTACCAGCCTGTCCGGAGCTAAGTGCTGCTCCCGGGCGTCTTTCGGAGAAACCGCGCTAAGGAGAGCACTGTGAGCGGCACAATCGTCTTTGCGCGAAGAAGGCGCTTCTTCCCCTCCGGGAGCCCGAGATAGAGGCAGCTTCGGAAAGATGAAGAAGGAAGCTGTACAAGACTGGGATTGTGTGCGCAGCTTGCCATCTGATAGAAAACAGTACCTTTGCACTCTCCTGACTTTTCCAATCACATGAAAATTCGATTGGAAGCTGTTTAGGACAAGCTTCTTTCCCTTCTTCCAAAACACTCGGCACATTTCCGTACAACGTCTAGAACACGATAGGAGATGTTTTCTGTGCTGGCACAGTTTTTTCTAGCCAGACATAGTGGAAAAGCTTTTTGCTAAGATGTTGACGAGAAGAGACGCTAAAGACGAAGCTACCATGCTGTCCGGAGCTAGGCGCATCTGCCGGGCGTCTTTCGGAGAAGCCGCGCTAAGGAGAGCACTGGGAGCGACACAATCGTCTTTGCTCGAATAAGGCGCTTCTTCGTCTCCGGGAGCCGGCGAGAGCGGCAGCTTCGGAAAGGTGAAGAAGGAAGCTGTACAAGACTGGGATTGTGTGCGCAGCTTGCCATCTGATAGAAAACAGTACCTTTGCACTCTCCTGACTTTTCCAATCACATGAACATTTGATTGGAAGCTGTTTAGGACAAGTTTCCTTCCCTTCTTCCAAAACACTCGGCACATTTCCGTACAACGTCTAGAACACGATGGGAGATGTTTTCTGTGCTGGCACAGTTTTTTCTAGCCTGACATAGTGGAAAAGCTTTTTGCTAAGATGTAGACGAGAAGAGACGCTAAAGACGAGGGTACCATGCTGTCCGGAGCTAAGTGCTGCTCCCGGGCGTCTTTCGGAGAAGCCGCGCTAAGGAGAGCACTGTGAGCGGCACAATGGTCTTTGCGCGAAGAAGGCGCTTCTTCCCCTCCGGGAGCCGGCGAGAGCGGCAGCTTCGGAAAGGTGAAGAAGGAAGCTGTACAAGACTGGGATTGTGTGCGCAGCTAGCCTACTGATAGAAAACAGTACCTTTGCACTCTCCTGACTTTTCCAATCACATGAACATTCGATTGGAACATGTTTTAGACAACTCTTCTTTTCTCCCTGCCAAACACCTGGCAGATTCTGTGCATCCTCTAGAATACGATGGGAGATGCTTTCTGTGCTGGCACAGTTTCTCCCTGCCAGATATAGTGGAAAAGCTTTTTGCTAAGATGTAGAAGAGAAGAGACGCTAAAGACGAAGGTACCATGCTGTTCGGAGCTAGGCGCCTCTCCCGGGCGTCTTTCGGAGAAGCCGCGCTAAGGAGAGCACTGTGAGCGGCACAATCGTCTTTGCGCGAAGAAGGCGCTTCTTCCCCTCCGGGAGCCGGCGAGAGCGGCAGCTTCGGAAAGGTGAAGAAGGAAGCTGTACAAGACTGGGATTGTGTGCGCAGCTTGCCAACGGATAGAAAACAGTACCTTTGCACTCTCCTGACTTTTCCAATCACATGAATATTCGATTGGAAGCTCTTTTGGACAACTTTTCTTTTCTCCGTGCAAACACCTGGCAGACATCTGTGCATCCTCTAGAACACGATGGGAGATGTTTTCTGTGCTGGCACATTTTCTCCCTGCCAGACATAGTGGAAAAGCTTTCTGCTTCGATGTAGACAACAAAAGACGCTAAAGACGAATGTACCAGGCTGTCCGGAGCTAAGTGCTGCTCCCGGGCCTCTTTCGGAGAAGCCGCGCTAAGGAGAGCACTGTGAGCGGCACAATCGTCTTTGCGCGAAGAAGGCGCTTCTTCCCCTCCGGGAGCCCGAGATAGCGGCAGCTTCGGAAAGATGAAGAAGGAAGCTGTAGAAGACTGGGATTGTGTGCGCAGCTTGCCAACTGATAGAAAACAGTACCTTTGCACTCTCCTGACTTTTCCAATCACATGAAAATTCGATTGGAAGCTGTTTAGGACAAGTTTCTTTCCCTTCTTCCAAAACACTCGGCACATTTCCGTGCAACGTCTAGAACACGATGGGAGATGTTTTCTGTGCTGGCACAGTTTTTTCTAGCCTGAGATAGTGGAAAAGCTTTTTGCTAAGATGTAGACGAGAAGAGACGCTAAAGACGAAGCTACCATGCTGTCCGGAGCTAAGTGCTGCTCCCGGGCGTCTTTCGGAGAAGCCGCGCTAAGGAGAGCACTGTGAGCGGCACAATCGTCTTTGCGCGAAGAAGGCGCTTCTTCCCCTCCGGGAGCCGGCGAGAGCGGCAGCTTCGGAAAGGTGAAGAAGGAAGCTGTACAAGACTGGGATTGTGTGCGCAGCTTGCCAACTGATAGAAAACAGTACCTTTGCACTCTCCTGACTTTTCCAATCTCATGAACATTCGATTGGAAGCTGTTGTGAACAAGTTTCTTTCTCGTCTTCCAAAACACTCGGCACTTTTCCGTGCAAAGTCAAGAACACGATGGGAGATGTTTTTTTTGCTGGAACAATTTTTTCTAGCCAGATATAGTGGAAAAGCTTTTTTGCTAAAATGTGGAAGAGAAGAGACGTTAAAGATGAAGGTACCATTCTGTCCAGAGCTAAGTGCTGCTCCCGGGCGTCTTTCGGAGAAGCCGCGCTAAGGGGAGCACTGTGAGCGGCACAATCGTCTTTGCGCGAAGAAGGCGCTTCTTCCCCTCTGGGAGCCGGCGAGAGCGGCAGCTTCGGAAAGGTGAAGAAGGAAGCTGTACAAGACTGGGATTGTGTGCGCAGCTTGCCAACTGATAGAAAACAGTACCTTTGCACTCTCCTGACTTTTCCAATCTCATGAACATTTGATTGGAAGCTGTTTTGTACAAGTTTCAGTCCCTTCTTCCAAAACACTCGGCAGAACTCCGTGTATCCTCTAGAACAGTTTGGGAGATGTTTTCTGTGCTGGCACAGTTTCTCCCTGCCAGACATAGTGGAAAAGCTTTTTGCTAAGATGTAGACCACAAAAGACGTTAAGACGAAGGTACCATGCTCTCCGGAGCTAAGTGCTGCTCCCGGGCGTCTTTCGGAGAAGCCGCGCTAAGGAGAGCACTGTGAGCGGCACAATCGTCTTTGCGCGAAGAAGGCGCTTCTTCCCCTCCGGGAGCCGGCGAGAGCGGCAGCTTCGGAAAGGTGAAGAAGGAAGCTGTACAAGACTGGGATTGTGTGCGCAGCTTGCCAACTGATAGAAAACAGTACCTTTGCACTCTCCTGACTTTTCCAATTTCATGAACATTCGATTGGAAGCTGTTTTGGACAAGTTTCTTATCCTTCTTCCAAAACACTGGGCATGTTTCCGTGGAACCTCTAGAACACGATGGGAGATGTTTTCTTTTCTGGCACAGTTTTTTCTAGCCAGACATAGTGGAAAAGCTTTTTGCTAAGATGTAGACGAGAAGAGACGCTAAAGACGAAGCTACCATGCTGTCCGGAGCTAAGTGCTGCTCCCGGGCGTCTTTCGGAGAAGCCGCGCTAAGGAGAGCACTGTGAGCGGCACAATCGTCTTTGCGCGAAGAAGGCGCTTCTTCCCCTCCGGGAGCCGGCGAGAGCGGCAGCTTCGGAAAGGTGAAGAAGGAAGCTGTACAAGACTGGGATTGTGTGCGCAGCTTGCCATCTGATAGAAAACAGTACCTTTGCACTCTCCTGACTTTTCCAATCTCATGAATATTTGATTGGAAGCTCTTTTGGACAACTTTTCTTTTCTCCCTGCCAAACACCTGGCAGACCTCTGTGCATCCTCTAGAAGACGATGGGAGATGTTTTCTGTGCTGGCACAGTTTCTCCCTGCCAGACATAGTGGAAAAGCTTTCTGCTTCGATGTAGACCTCAAAAGACGCTAAAGATGAAGGTACCATGCTGTCCGGAGCTAGGTGCTGCTCCCGGGCGTCTTTCGGAGAAGCCGCGCTAAGGAGAGCACTGTGAGAGGCACAATCGTCTTTGCGCGAAGAAGGCGCTTCTTCCCCTCCGGGAGCCGGCGAGAGCGGCAGCTTCGGAAAGGTGAAGAAGGAAGCTGTACAAGACTGGGATTGTGTGCGCAGCTTGCCAACGGATAGAAAACAGTACCTTTGCACTCTCCTGACTTTTCCAATCACATGAACATTTGATTGGAAGCTTTTTTGAACGTTTCTTTCCCTTCTGCCAAAACACTCGGCACTTTTCCCTGCAAGGTGTAGAACACGATGGGAGATGTTTTCTGTGCTGGCACAGTTTTTTCTAGCCAGACATCGTGGAAAAGCTTTTTGTTAAGATATAGAATAGAAGAGACGCTAAAGACGAAGGTACCATGCTGTTCGGAGGTAGGCGCCTCTCCTGGGCGTCTTTCGGAGAAACCACGCTAAGGAGAGCACTGTGAGCGGCACAATCGTCTTTGCGCGAAGAAGGCGCTTCTTCCCCTCCGGGAGCCGGCGAGAGCGGCAGCTTCGGAAAGGTGAAGAAGGAAGCTGTACAAGACTGGGATTGTGTGCGCAGCTTGCCAACTGATAGAAAACAGTACCTTTGCACTCTCCTGCCTTTTCCAATCTCATGAACATTCGATTGGAACATGTTTTGGACAACTTTTCCTTTCTCCCTGCCAAACACCTGGCAGATTCTGTGCATCCTCTAGAATACGATGGGAGATATTTTCTGTGCTGGCACAGTTTCTCCCTGCCAGATATAGTGGAAAAGCTTTTTGCTAAGATGTAGAAGAGAAGAGACGCTAAAGACGAAGGTACCATGCTGTTCGGAGCTAGGCGCCTCTCCCGGGCGTCTTTCGGAGAAGCCGCGCTAAGGAGAGCACTGTGAGCGGCACAATCGTCTTTGCGCGAAGAAGGCGCTTCTTCCCCTCCGGGAGCCGGCGAGAGCGGCAGCTTCGGAAAGGTGAAGAAGGAAGCTGTACAAGACTGGGATTGTGTGCGCAGCTTGCCAACTGATAGAAAACAGTACCTTTGCACTCTCCTGACTTTTCCAATCTCATGAAAATTCGATTGAAAGCTGTTTTGCACAACTTTTCTCCCTGCCAAACACCTGGCAGACCTCTGTGCATCCTCTAGAATACAATGGGAGATGTTTTCTGTGCTGGCACAGTTTCTCCCTGCCAGACATATTGGAAAAGCTTTCTGCTTCGATGTAGACCACAAAAGACGCTAAAGACGAAGGTACCATGCTGTTCGGAGCTAGGCGCCTCTCCCAGGCGTCTTTCGGAGAAGCCGCGCTAAGGAGAGCACTGTGAGCGGCACAATCGTCTTTGCGCGAAGAAGGCGCTTCTTCCCCTCCGGGAGCCGGCGAGAGCGGCAGCTTCGGAAAGGTGAAGAAGGAAGCTGTACAAGACTGGGATTGTGTGCGCTTCTTGCCAACTGATAGAAAACAGTACCTTTGCACTCTCCTGACTTTTCCAATCTCATGAACATTGGATTGGAAGCTGTTTTGGACAAGCTTCTTTCCCTTCTTCCAAAACACTCGGCACTTTTCCGTGCAACGTCTAGAACACGATGGGAGATGTTTTCTGTGCTGCCACAGTTTTTTCTAGCCAGACATAGTGGAAAAGCTTTCTGCTTCGATGAAGACCACAAAAGACGCTAAAGACGAAGGTACCATGCTGTCCGGAGCTAGGCGCGTCTCTTCCGGGCGTCTTTCGGAGAAGCTGCGCTAAGGAGAGCACTGTGAGCGGCACAATCGTCTTTGCGCGAAGAAGGCGCTTCTTCCCCTCCGGGAGCCGGCGAGAGCGGCAGCTTCGGAAAGATGAAGAAGGAAGCTGTACAAGACTGGGATTGTGTGCGCAGCTTGCCAACTGATAGAAAACAGTACCTTTGCACTCTCCTGACTTTTCCAACCACATGAACATTCGATTGGAAGCTGTTTTGGACAATTTTCTTTTCTCCCTGCCAAACACCTGGCAGACCTCTGTGCATCCTCTAGAAGATGATGGGAGATGTTTTCTGTGCTGGCACAGTTTCTCCCTGCCAGACATAGTGGAAAAGCTTTCTGCTTCGATGTAGACCACAAAAGACGCTAAAGACGAATGTACCAGACTGTCCGGAGCTAAGTGCTGCTCCCGGGCGTCTTTCGGAGAAGCCGCGCTAAGGAGAGCACTGTGAGCGGCACAATCGTCTTTGCGCGAAGAAGGCGCTTCCTCCCCTCCGGGAGCCCGAGATAGCGGCAGCTTCGGAAAGATGAAAAAGGAAGCTGTACAAGACTGGGATTGTGTGCGCAGCTTGCCATCTGATAGAAAACAGTACCTTTGCACTCTCCTGACTTTTCCAATCACATGAACATTCGATTGGAAGCTGTTTAGGACAAGTTTCTTTCCCTTCTTCCAATACACTCGGCACATTTCCGTACAACGTCTAGAACACGATGGGAGATGTTTTCTGTGCTGGCACAGTTTTTTCTAGCCTGACATAGTGGAAAAGCTTTTTGCTAAGATGTAGACGAGAAGAGACGCTAAAGACGAAGGTACCATGCTGTCCGGAGCTAGACGCCTCTCCCGGGCGTCTTTCGGAGAAGCCGCGCTAAGGAGAGCACTGTGAGCGGCACAATCGTCTTTGCGCGAAGAAGGCGCTTCTTCCCCTCCGGGAGCCCGAGATAGCGGCAGCTTCGGAAAGATGAAGAAGGAAGCTGTACAAGACTGGGATTGTGTGCGCAGCTTGCCATCTGATAGAAAACAGTACCTTTGCACTCTCCTGACTTTTCCAATCACATGAACATTTGATTGGAAGCTGTTTAGGACAAGTTTCTTTCCCTTCTTCCAAAACACTCGGCACATTTCCGTACAACGTCTAGAACACGATGGGAGATGTTTTCTGTGCTGGCACAGTTTTTTCTAGCCTGACATAGTGGAAAAGCTTTTTGCTAAGATGTAGACGAGAAGAGACGCTAAAGACGAGGGTACCATGCTGTCCGGAGCTAAGTGCTGCTCCCGGGCGTCTTTCGGAGAAGCCGCGCTAAGGAGAGCACTGTGAGCGGCACAATGGTCTTTGCGCGAAGAAGGCGCTTCTTCCCCTCCGGGAGCCGGCGAGAGCGGCAGCTTCGGAAAGGTGAAGAAGGAAGCTGTACAAGACTGGGATTGTGTGCGCAGCTTGCCTACTGATAGAAAACAGTACCTTTGCACTCTCCTGACTTTTCCAATCACATGAACATTCGATTGGAACATGTTTTAGACAACTCTTCTTTTCTCCCTGCCAAACACCTGGCAGATTCTGTGCATCCTCTAGAATACGATGGGAGATGTTTTGTGTGCTGGCACAGTTTCTCCCTGCCAGATATAGTGGAAAAGCTTTTTGCTAAGATGTAGAAGAGAAGAGACGCTAAAGACGAAGGTACCATGCTGTTCGGAGCTAGGCGCCTCTCCCGGGCGTCTTTCGGAGAAGCCGCGCTAAGGAGAGCACTGTGAGCGGCACAATCGTCTTTGCGCGAAGAAGGCGCTTCTTCCCCTCCGGGAGCCGGCGAGAGCGGCAGCTTCGGAAAGGTGAAGAAGGAAGCGGTACAAGACTGGGATTGTGTGCGCAGCTTGCCATCTGATAGAAAACAGTACCTTTGCACTCTCCTGACTTTTCCAATCACATGAACATTCGATTGGAAGCTGTTTAGGACAAGTTTCTTTCCCTTCTTCCAAAACACTCGGCACATTTCCGTGCAACGTCTAGAATACGATGGGAGATGTTTTCTGTGCTGGCAAAGTTTTTTCTAGCCAGACATAGTGGAAAAGCTTTTTGCTAACATGTAGACGAGAAGAGACGCTAAAGACGAAGGTACCATGCTGTCTGGAGCTAGACGCCTCTCCCGGGCGTCTTTCGGAGAAGCCGCGCTAAGGAGAGCACTGTGAGCGACACAATCGTCTTTGCGCGAAGAAGGCGCTTCTTCCCCTCCGGGAGCCGGCGAGAGCGGCAGCTTCGGAAAGGTGAAGAAGGAAGCTGTACAAGACTGGGATTGTGTGCGCAGCTTGCCAACTGATAGAAAACAGTACCTTTGCACTCTCCTGACTTTTCCAATCACATGAATATTCGATTGGAAGCTCTTTTGGACAAGTTTCTTTCCCTTCTTCCAAAACACTCGGCAGACATCCGTGTATCCTCTAGAACACGTTGGGAGATGTTTTCTGTGCTGGCCCAGTTTCTCCCTGCCAGACATAATGGAAAAGCTTTCTGCTTCGATGTAGACCACAAAAGACGCTAAAGACGAAGGTACCATGCTGTCCGGAGCTAAGTGCTGCTCCCGTGCGTCTTTCGGAGAAGCCGCGCTAATGAGAGCACTGTGAGCAACACAATCGTCTTTGCGCGAAGAAGGCGCTTCTTCGGCTCCGGGAGCCCGAGAGAGCGGCAGCTTCGGAAAGGTGAGGAAGGAAGCTGTACAATACTGGGATTGTGTGGACAGATTGCCAACTGATAGAAAACAGCACCTTTGCACTCTCCTGACTTTTCCAATCACATGAATATTCGATTGGAAGCTCTTTTGGACAACTTTTCTTTTCTCTGTGCAAACACCTGGCAGACATCTGTGCATCCTCTAGAACACGATGGGAGGTGTTTTCTGTGCTGGCACAGTTTCTCCCTGCCAGACATAGTGGAAAAGCTTTCTGCTTCGATGTACACCACAAAAGACGCAAAAGACGAAGGTACCAGCCTGTCCGGAGCTAAGTGCTGCTCCCGGGCGTCTTTCGGAGAAACCGCGCTAAGGAGAGCACTGTGAGCGGCACAATCGTCTTTGCGCGAAGAAGGCGCTTCTTCCCCTCCGGGAGCCCGAGATAGAGGCAGCTTCGGAAAGATGAAGAAGGAAGCTGTACAAGACTGGGATTGTGTGCGCAGCTTGCCATCTGATAGAAAACAGTACCTTTGCACTCTCCTGACTTTTCCAATCACATGAAAATTCGATTGGAAGCTGTTTAGGACAAGCTTCTTTCCCTTCTTCCAAAACACTCGGCACATTTCCGTACAACGTCTAGAACACGATAGGAGATGTTTTCTGTGCTGGCACAGTTTTTTCTAGCCAGACATAGTGGAAAAGCTTTTTGCTAAGATGTTGACGAGAAGAGACGCTAAAGACGAAGCTACCATGCTGTCCGGAGCTAGGCGCATCTGCCGGGCGTCTTTCGGAGAAGCCGCGCTAAGGAGAGCACTGGGAGCGACACAATCGTCTTTGCTCGAATAAGGCGCTTCTTCGTCTCCGGGAGCCGGCGAGAGCGGCAGCTTCGGAAAGGTGAAGAAGGAAGCTGTGCAAAACTGGGATAGTGTGCGCAGCTTGCCAACGGATAGAAAACAGTACCTTTGCACTCTCCTGACTTTTCCAAGCTCATGAACATTTGACTGGAAGCTGTTTTGGACAAGCTTCTTTCCCTTCTTCCAAAACACTCGGCACATTTCCGTGCAACGTCTAGAACACGATGGGAGATGTTTTCTGTGCTGGCACAGTTTTTTCTAGCCAGACATAGTGGAAAAGCTTTTTGCTAAGATGTTGACGAGAAGAGACGCTAAAGACGAATGTACCATGCTGTCTGGAGCTAGGCGCCTCTCCCGGGCGTCTTTCGGAGAAGCCGCGCTAAGGAGAGCACTGTGAGCGGCACAATCGTCTTTGCGCGAAGAAGGCGCTTCTTCCCCTCCGGGAGCCGGCGAGAGCGGCAGCTTCGGAAAGGTGAAGAAGGAAGCTGTGCAAAATTGGGATGGTGTGTGCAGCTTGCCAACTGGTAGAAAACAGTACCTTTGCACTCTCCTGACTTTTCCAATCTCATGAACATTTGATTGGAAGCTGTTTTGGACAAGCTTCTTTCCCTTCTTCCAAAACATTCAGTATATTTCCGTGGAACGTCTAGAACACGATGGGAGATGTTTTCTGTGCTGGCACAGTTTTTTCTAGCCAGACATAGTGGAAAAGCTTTCTGCTTCGATGTAGACCACAAAAGACGCTAAAGACGAAGGCACCATGCTGTCCGGAGCTAGGCGCCTCTCCCGGGCGTCTTTCGGAGAAGCCGCGCAAAGGAGAGCACTGTGAGCGACACAATCGTCTTTGCGCGAAGAAGGCGCTTCTCCGTCTCCGGGAGCCGGCGAGAGCGGCAGCTTCGGAAAGGTGAAGAAGGAAGCTGTGCAAAACTGGGATAGTGTGCGCAGCTTGCCAACTGATAGAAAACAGTACCTTTGCACTCTCCTGACTTTTCCAATCACATCAACATTCGATTGGAAGCTCTTTTGGGCAACTTTTCTTTTCTCCCTGCCAAACACCTGGCAGATCTCTGTGCATCCTCTAGAAGACGATGGCAAATGTTTTCTCTGCTGGCACAGTTTTTCCCCCTGCCACACATAGTGGAAAAGCTTTCTGCTTCGATGTAGACCACAAAAGACGCTAAAGACGAAGGTACCATGCTGTCCAGAGCCAGGCGCCTCTCCCGGGCGTCTTTCGGGGAAGCCGCGCTAAGGAGAGCACTGTGAGCGGCACAATCGTCTTTGCGCGAAGAAGGCGTTTCTTCGTCTCCGGGAGCCGGCGAGAGCGGCAGCTTCGGAAAGGTGAAGAAGGAAGCTGTACAAGACTGGGATTGTGTGCGCAGCTTGCCATCTGATAGAAAACAGTACCATTGCACTCTCCTGACTTTTCCAATCACACGAACATTCGATTGGAAGCTCTTTTGGACAAGGTTCTTTCCCTTCTTCCAAAACATTCGGTATATTTCCGTGGAACGTCTAGAACACGATGGGAGATGTTTTCTGTGCTGGCACAGTTTTTTCTAGCCAGACATAGTGGAAAAGCTTTCTGCTTCGATGTAGACAACAAAAGACGCTAAAGACGAAGGCACCATGCTGTCCGGAGCTAGGCGCCTCTCCCGGGCGTCTTTCGGAGAAGCCGCGCACAGGAGAGCACTGTGAGCGACACAATCGTCTTTGCGCGAAGAAGGCGCTTCTCCGTCTCCGGGAGCCGGCGAGAGCGGCAGCTTCGGAAAGGTGAAGAAGGAAGCTGTGCAAAACTGGGATAGTGTGTGCAGCTTGCCAACTGATAGAAAACAGTACCTTTGCACTCTCCTGACTTTTCCAATCACATCAACATTCGATTGGAAGCTCTTTTGGACAACTTTTCTTTTCTCCCTGCCAAACACCTGGCAGATCTCTGTGCATCCTCTAGAAGAGGATGGCAAATGTTTTCTGTGCTGGCACAGTTTTTCCCCCTGCCACACATAGTGGAAAAGCTTTCTGCTTCGATGTAGACCACAAAAGACGCTAAAGACGAAGGTACCATGCTGTCCAGAGCCAGGCGCCTCTCCCGGGCGTCTTTCGGGGAAGCCGCGCTAAGGAGAGCACTGTGAGCGGCACAATCGTCTTTGCGCGAAGAAGGCGTTTCTTCGTCTCCGGGAGCCGGCGAGAGCGGCAGCTTCGGAAAGGTGAAGAAGGAAGCTGTACAAGACTGGGATTGTGTGCGCAGCTTGCCATCTGATAGAAAACAGTACCATTGCACTCTCCTGACTTTTCCAATCACACGAACATTCGATTGGAAGCTCTTTTGGACAAGGTTCTTTCCCTTCTTCCAAAACATTCGGTATATTTCCGTGGAACGTCTAGAACACGATGGGAGATGTTTTCTGTGCTGGCACAGTTTTTTCTAGCCAGACATAGTGGAAAAGCTTTTTGCTAAGATGTAGACGAGAAGTGACGCTAAAGACGAATGTACCATGCTGTCCGGAGCTAGGCGCCTCTCCCGGGCGTCTTTCGGAGAAGCCGCGCTAAGGAGAGCACTGTGAGCGACACAATCGTCTTTGCGCGAAGAAGGCGCTTCTTCCCCTCCGGGAGCCGGCGAGAGCGGCAGCTTCGGAAAGGTGAAGAAGGAAGCTGTACAAGACTGGGATTGTGTGCGCAGCTTGCCAACGGATAGAAAACAGTACCTTTTCACTCTCCTGACTTTTCCAATCTCATGAACATTCGATTGGAAGCTCTTTTGGACAAGTTTCTTTCCCTTCTTCCAAAACACTCGGCACATTCCTGTGCAACGTCTAGAACACGATGGGAGATGTTTTCTGTGCTGGCACAGTTTTTTCTAGCCAGACATAGTGGAAAAGCTTTTTGCTAAGATGCAGACGAGAAGAGACGCTAAAGACGAAGGCACCATGCTGTCCGGAGCTAGGCGCCTCTCCCGGGCGTCTTTTGGAGAAGCCGCGCTAAGGAGAGCACTGTGAGCGACACAATCGTCTTTGCGCGAAGAAGGCGCTTCTCCGTCTCCGGGAGCCGGCGAGAGCGGCAGCTTCGGAAAGGTGAAGAAGGAAGCTGTACAAGACTGGGATTGTGTGCGCAGCTTGCCAACTGATAGAAAACAGTACCTTTGCACTCTCCTGACTTTTCCAATCACATCAACATTCGATTGGAAGCTCTTTTGGACAAGTTTCTTTCCCTTCTTCCAAAACACTCGGCACATTTCCGTGCAACGTCTAGAACACGATGGGAGATGTTTTCTGTGCTGGCACAGTTTTTTCTAGCCAGACATAGTGGAAAAGCTTTTTGCTAAGATGTTGACGAGAAGAGACGCTAAAGACGAATGTACCATGCTGTCTGGAGCTAGGCGCCTCTCCCGGGCGTCTTTCGGAGAAGCCGCGCTAAGGAGAGCACTGTGAGCGGCACAATCGTCTTTGCGCGAAGAAGGCGCTTCTTCCCCTCCGGGAGCCGGCGAGAGCGGCAGCTTCGGAAAGGTGAAGAAGGAAGCTGTGCAAAATTGGGATGGTGTGTGCAGCTTGCCAACTGGTAGAAAACAGTACCTTTGCACTCTCCTGACTTTTCCAATCTCATGAACATTTGATTGGAAGCTGTTTTGGACAAGCTTCTTTCCCTTCTTCCAAAACATTCAGTATATTTCCGTGGAACGTCTAGAACACGATGGGAGATGTTTTCTGTGCTGGCACAGTTTTTTCTAGCCAGACATAGTGGAAAAGCTTTCTGCTTCGATGTAGACCACAAAAGACGCTAAAGACGAAGGCACCATGCTGTCCGGAGCTAGGCGCCTCTCCCGGGCGTCTTTCGGAGAAGCCGCGCAAAGGAGAGCACTGTGAGCGACACAATCGTCTTTGCGCGAAGAAGGCGCTTCTCCGTCTCCGGGAGCCGGCGAGAGCGGCAGCTTCGGAAAGGTGAAGAAGGAAGCTGTGCAAAACTGGGATAGTGTGCGCAGCTTGCCAACTGATAGAAAACAGTACCTTTGCACTCTCCTGACTTTTCCAATCACATCAACATTCGATTGGAAGCTCTTTTGGGCAACTTTTCTTTTCTCCCTGCCAAACACCTGGCAGATCTCTGTGCATCCTCTAGAAGACGATGGCAAATGTTTTCTCTGCTGGCACAGTTTTTCCCCCTGCCACACATAGTGGAAAAGCTTTCTGCTTCGATGTAGACCACAAAAGACGCTAAAGACGAAGGTACCATGCTGTCCAGAGCCAGGCGCCTCTCCCGGGCGTCTTTCGGGGAAGCCGCGCTAAGGAGAGCACTGTGAGCGGCACAATCGTCTTTGCGCGAAGAAGGCGTTTCTTCGTCTCCGGGAGCCGGCGAGAGCGGCAGCTTCGGAAAGGTGAAGAAGGAAGCTGTACAAGACTGGGATTGTGTGCGCAGCTTGCCATCTGATAGAAAACAGTACCATTGCACTCTCCTGACTTTTCCAATCACACGAACATTCGATTGGAAGCTCTTTTGGACAAGGTTCTTTCCCTTCTTCCAAAACATTCGGTATATTTCCGTGGAACGTCTAGAACACGATGGGAGATGTTTTCTGTGCTGGCACAGTTTTTTCTAGCCAGACATAGTGGAAAAGCTTTCTGCTTCGATGTAGACAACAAAAGACGCTAAAGACGAAGGCACCATGCTGTCCGGAGCTAGGCGCCTCTCCCGGGCGTCTTTCGGAGAAGCCGCGCACAGGAGAGCACTGTGAGCGACACAATCGTCTTTGCGCGAAGAAGGCGCTTCTCCGTCTCCGGGAGCCGGCGAGAGCGGCAGCTTCGGAAAGGTGAAGAAGGAAGCTGTGCAAAACTGGGATAGTGTGTGCAGCTTGCCAACTGATAGAAAACAGTACCTTTGCACTCTCCTGACTTTTCCAATCACATCAACATTCGATTGGAAGCTCTTTTGGACAACTTTTCTTTTCTCCCTGCCAAACACCTGGCAGATCTCTGTGCATCCTCTAGAAGAGGATGGCAAATGTTTTCTGTGCTGGCACAGTTTTTCCCCCTGCCACACATAGTGGAAAAGCTTTCTGCTTCGATGTAGACCACAAAAGACGCTAAAGACGAAGGTACCATGCTGTCCAGAGCCAGGCGCCTCTCCCGGGCGTCTTTCGGGGAAGCCGCGCTAAGGAGAGCACTGTGAGCGGCACAATCGTCTTTGCGCGAAGAAGGCGTTTCTTCGTCTCCGGGAGCCGGCGAGAGCGGCAGCTTCGGAAAGGTGAAGAAGGAAGCTGTACAAGACTGGGATTGTGTGCGCAGCTTGCCATCTGATAGAAAACAGTACCATTGCACTCTCCTGACTTTTCCAATCACACGAACATTCGATTGGAAGCTCTTTTGGACAAGGTTCTTTCCCTTCTTCCAAAACATTCGGTATATTTCCGTGGAACGTCTAGAACACGATGGGAGATGTTTTCTGTGCTGGCACAGTTTTTTCTAGCCAGACATAGTGGAAAAGCTTTTTGCTAAGATGTAGACGAGAAGTGACGCTAAAGACGAATGTACCATGCTGTCCGGAGCTAGGCGCCTCTCCCGGGCGTCTTTCGGAGAAGCCGCGCTAAGGAGAGCACTGTGAGCGACACAATCGTCTTTGCGCGAAGAAGGCGCTTCTTCCCCTCCGGGAGCCGGCGAGAGCGGCAGCTTCGGAAAGGTGAAGAAGGAAGCTGTACAAGACTGGGATTGTGTGCGCAGCTTGCCAACGGATAGAAAACAGTACCTTTTCACTCTCCTGACTTTTCCAATCTCATGAACATTCGATTGGAAGCTCTTTTGGACAAGTTTCTTTCCCTTCTTCCAAAACACTCGGCACATTCCTGTGCAACGTCTAGAACACGATGGGAGATGTTTTCTGTGCTGGCACAGTTTTTTCTAGCCAGACATAGTGGAAAAGCTTTTTGCTAAGATGCAGACGAGAAGAGACGCTAAAGACGAAGGCACCATGCTGTCCGGAGCTAGGCGCCTCTCCCGGGCGTCTTTTGGAGAAGCCGCGCTAAGGAGAGCACTGTGAGCGACACAATCGTCTTTGCGCGAAGAAGGCGCTTCTCCGTCTCCGGGAGCCGGCGAGAGCGGCAGCTTCGGAAAGGTGAAGAAGGAAGCTGTACAAGACTGGGATTGTGTGCGCAGCTTGCCAACTGATAGAAAACAGTACCTTTGCACTCTCCTGACTTTTCCAATCACATCAACATTCGATTGGAAGCTCTTTTGGACAACTTTTCTTTTCTCCCTGCCAAACACCTGGCAGATCTCTGTGCATCCTCTAGAAGACGATGGGTGATGTTTTCTCTGCTGGCACAGTTTCCCCCTGCCACACATATTGGAAAAGCTTTCTGCTTCGATGTAGACCACAAAAGACGCTAAAGACGAAGGTACCATGCTGTCCAGAGCCAGGCGCCTCTCCCGGGCGTCTTTCGGGGAAGCCGCGCTAAGGAGAGCACTGTGAGCGGCACAATCGTCTTTGCGCGAAGAAGGCATTTCTTCGTCTCCGGGAGCCGGCGAGAGCGGCAGCTTCGGAAAGGTGAAGAAGGAAGCTGTACAAGACTGGGATTGTGTGCGCAGCTTGCCAACTGATAGAAAACAGTACCTTTGCACTCTCCTGACTTTTCCAATCACATGAACATTCGATTGGAAGCTGTTTTGGACAACTTTTCTTTTCGCACTTCCAAACACCTGGCAGACCTACGTGTATCCTCTAGAAGTTGACGGTACATGTTTTCTGTGCTGGCACAGTTTCTCCCTGCCAGACCTAGATGATTTTTAGTGGTTTTAAAACCAGTAAGCCCTGAGATCCAAGAACACAGAAGCTAAGAAATACTACCCAAGAAGAGCGCAAAAGCACCACAACAGGTCAGCCTCCAGAGTTTTTCCTTGGGGACATCCCTAATTCCTGGCTGATTTGCCGTTCTCTTCTTAGGGTGTGGCTTAGGCCTAGTGCTAGGATTTTTAAAATCAGTAAGTCCAGACCTCCAGGCGCACTGCCGCTATGAAAGGCATCCAAAAGGGAGTCCAAAAGTGCCACATCATGGCTGCTTTCTCTGGTTGTACTTGGGAAGAACCCTAATACCCGGCTGATTTACCTTCCTAGGGTTACTGTTAGGCTTAGGTATTGGAGTTTGAATCCCAGGAAGCCCTGTGCTCCAGGCACACTGCAGCTATTCAAGGCATCCCAAGGGGAGGGCAAAAGTGACACAACTTGGCTGCCTCCACTGCGATTTCCATGAGACCATCCCGAATCATAGCCTGATTTTCCTTCCTAGGCTTGAGGTTTCAGATACGCCTAGGGTTAGTGTTCTTTTAACCTGAAAGCCCTGAGTGCCAAGAACACAGCAGCTGCCAAGGACGAACCAAGAAGAGCGCAAAAGTACCACAACATGCCTGCCTCCACAGCTTTTTCCTTGGGGACATCCCTAATTCCGGGCTGATTTGCCTTTCTCGTCTTAGGGTTGGGGTTAGGCCTAGGGCTAGGATTTTTAAAATCAGGAAGCCCAGACCACTAGGCACACTGCAGCTGTGAAAGGCATCCAAAAGGGAGTGCAAAAGTGCCATAACCTGGCAGCTTTCTCGGGTTTTTACTTGGAAAAGACCCTAATGCCTGGCTGATTTACCTTCCTAGGGTTACTGTTAGGCTTAGGCCTAGGTTTTTGACAACCAGGAAGCCCTGTGCTCCAGGCACACTGCAGCTGTTCAAGGCATCCCAAGGGCAGCGCAAAAGTGACACAACTTGGCTGCCTCCACTGCTATTTCCATGAGACCATCCCCAACCATAGGATGATTTTCCTTCCTAGGCTTAAGGTTTGAGTTACGCCTGGGGTTAGTGTCCTTTTAACCAGAAAGCCCTGAGTTCCAAGAACACAGTAGCTGCGAAGGATTGCCCAAGAAGTGCACAAAAGCACCACAACATGCCTGCCTCCACAGATATTTCGTTGGGGACATCCCTAATTCCTGGCTGATTTGCCTTTCTCCTCTTAGGTTTGGGGTTAGGTAGGACTTGTGCAAGGATTTTTAAAATCAGGAAGCCCAGACCTCCAGGCACACTGGAGCTGTGAAAGGCATCCAAAAGAGAGTGCAAAAGTGCCACAACATGGCTGCTTTCACAGCTTTTTCCTTGGCACCTTCCCTATAACTAGGCTGATTTATCTGCCTAGGGTTAGGGTTAGGGTTCAGACTTGGGTTAGGATTTTTTTAACCAGGAAGCCCTGAGTTCCAGGCTTACGGCAGCTGCCAAAGGCATCCCAAAGGGAGCGCAGAAGGACCACAACATGGCAGCTTTCACAGCTTTTTCCTTAGGAAGAACCCTAATACCCGGCTGATTTACCTTCCTAGGGTTACTGTTAGGCTTAGGCCTAGGACTTTGAATACCAGGAAGCCCTGTGCTCCAGGCACACTGCAGCTGTCAAAGGCATCCCAAGGGGAGCGCAAAAGTGACACAACTTGGCCTCCTCCACTGCTATTTCCATGAGACCATCCCGAAACATACGCTGATTTTCCTTCCTAGGCTTAAGGTTTTGAGTTACACCTAGGGTTAGTGTTCTTTGAACCAGAAAGCCCTGAGTTCCAAGAACACAGCAGCTGCCAAGGACTACCCAAGAAGAACGCAAAAGTACCACAACATGCCTGCCTCCACAGCTTTTTCCTTGGGGACATCCCTTATTACTGGCTGATTTGCCTTTCTCCTCTTAGGGTTGGGGTTAGGCCTAGGGCTAGGATTTTTAAAATTAGGAAGCCCAGACCTCCAGGCACACTGGAGCTGTGAAAGTCATCCAAAAAGGAGTGCAAAAGTGCCACAACATGGCTGCTTTCACGGATTTTTCTTTGCTAGAAGACTAACACAAGGCTCATTTACTTTCCCAGCGTTAGCGTTAGGCACAGGCCTAGGGCTAGGATTTTTAAAACTAGGAAGCCCTTTGCTACAGGCACACTGCAGCTGTCCAAGGCATCCCAAGGGGAGCGCAAAAGTGACACAACTTGGCTGCCTCCACTGCTATTTCCATGAGACCATCCCGAATCATCGGCTGATTTTCCTTCCTAGAATTAATGTTTGAGTTACGCCTAGGGTAAGCAGCTGAGTGCTGCTCCCGGGCGTCTTTCGGAGAAGCCGCGCTAAGGAGAGCACTGTGAGCGGCACAATGGTCTTTGCGCGAAGAAGGCGCTTCTTCCTTTCCACGAGCCCGAGACAGCGGCAGCTTCGGAAAGGTGAAGAAGGAAGCTGTACAAGACTGGGATTGTGTGCGCAGCTTGCCAACTGATAGAAAACAGTACCTTTGCACTCTCCTGACTTTTCCAATCACATGAACATTCGATTGGAAGCTCTTTTGGACAACTTTTCTTTTCTCCCTGCCAAACACCTGGCAGACCTCTGTGCATAATCTAGAAGACGATGGGAGATGTTTTCTGTGCTGGCACATTTTCTCCCTGCCAGACATAGTGGAAAAGCTTTCTGCTTCGATGTAGACAACAAAAGACGCTAAAGACGAAGGTACCATGCTGTCCGGAGCTAAATGCTGCTCCCGGGCGTCTTTCGGAGAAGCCGCGCTAAGGAGAGCACTGTGAGCGGCACAATCGTCTTTGCGCGAAGAAGGCGCTTCTTCCCCTCCGGGAGCCGGCGAGAGCGGCAGCTTCGGAAAGGTGAAGAAGGAAGCTGTACAAGACTGGGATTGGGTGCGCAGCTTGCCAACTGATAGAAAACAGTACCTTTGCACTCTCCTGACTTTTCCAATCACATAAACATGCGATTGGAAGCTCTTTTGGACAATTTTTCTTTTCTCCCTGCCAAACACCTGGCAGAATCCGTGTATCCTCTAGAAGACGACGGTACAGGTTTTCTGTGCTGGCACAGTTTCTCCCTGCCAGACCTAGTTGATTTTTAGTGGTTTTAAACCAGAAAGCCCTGAGATCCAAGAACACAGCAGTTAAGAAGTACTACCCAAGAAGAGCACAAAAGTACCAAAACATGCCAGCCTCCACAGATTTTCCTTGGGGACATCCCTAATTCCGGGCTGATTTGCCGTTCTTTTCTTAGGGTGTGGCTTAGGCCTAGTGCTAGGAATTTTAAAATCAGGAAGCCCAGACCTCCAGGCACACTGGAGCTGTGAAAGGCATCCAAAAGTGAGTGCAAAAGTGCAACAACATGGCTGCTTTCTCGGGTTTTTACTTGGGAAGAACCCTAATTCCCGGCTGATTTACCTTCCTAAGGTTACTGTTAGGCTTAGGCCTAGGATTTTTTTAACAAGGAAGCCCTGTGCTCCAGGCAGACAGGAGGTGTTCAAGGCATCCCAAGGGGAGCGCAAATGTGACACAACTTGGCTGCCTCCACTGCTATTTCCATGAGACCATCCCCAACCAAGGGCTGATTTTCCTTCCTAGGCTAAAGGTTTGAGTTAGGCCGAGGGTTAGTGTTCTTTTAACCAGAAAGCCCTGAGTTCCAAGAACACAGCAGCGGCAAAGGACTGCCCAAGAAGTGCACAAAATCACCACAACATGCCTGCCTCCACAGCTATTTCCTTGGGGACATCCCTAATTCCTGGCTGATTTGCCTTTCTCCTCTTAGGGTTGGGGTTAGGTAGGCCTT
This sequence comes from Melospiza melodia melodia, assembly GCF_035770615.1. NCBI lineage: Eukaryota > Metazoa > Chordata > Aves > Passeriformes > Passerellidae > Melospiza > Melospiza melodia. The sequence goes on along the minus strand of NC_086210.1, from coordinate 13,815,831 downwards.
GTGCTAGGATTTTTAAAATCAGGAAGCCCAGACCTCCAGGCACACTGGAGCTGTGAAAGGCATCCAAAAGAGTGTGCAAAAGTGCCACAACATGGCTACTTTCACAGCTTATTCCATGGCACCATCCCTAAACCTAGGCTGAATTATCTGCCTAGGGTTAGGTTTAGGGTTCAGCCTTGGGCTAGGATTTTTTTAATCAGGAAGCCCTGAGTTCCAGGCCTACTGCAGCTGCCGAAGGCATCCCAAAGGGAGCGCAGAAGTGTCACAACATGGCAGCTTTCACAGCTTTTTCCTTAGGAAGAACCCTAATACAAGGCTGATTTACCTTCCTAGGGTTACTGTTAGGCTTAGGCCTAGGACTTTGAATCCCAGGAAGCCCTGTGCTCCAGGCACACTGCATCTGTTCAAGGCATCTCAAGGGGAACGCAAAAGTGACACAACTTGGCTGCCTCCACTGCTATTTCCATGAAACCATCCCGAACCATAGGCTGATTTTCCTTCCTAGGCTTAAGGTTTGAGATACGCCTAGGCTTAGGGTTCTTTTAAGAGTTCCAAGAGTTCCAAGAACACAGCAGCTGCCAAGGACTACCCAAGAAGAGCGCAAAAGCACCACAACATGCCTGCCTCCACAGCTTTTTCCTTGGGGACATCCCTAATTCCGGGCTGATTTGCCTTTCTCCTCTTAGGGTTGGGGTTAGGCCTAGGGCTAGGATTTTTAAAATCAGGAAGCCCAGAACTCCAGGCACACTGGAGCTGTGAAAGGCATCCAAAAAGGAGCGCAAAAGTGCCAAACATGGCAGGTTTCACAGCTTTTTCCTTAGGAAGAACCCTAATACCCGGCTGATTTACCTTCCTAGGCTTACTGTTAGGCTTAGGCCTACGACTTTGAAAACCAGGAAGCCCTGTGCTCCAGGCACACTGCAGCTGTTCAAGGCATCTCAAGAGGGCCGCAAAAGTGACACAACTTGGCTGCCACTGCTGCTATTTCCATGAGACCATCTCCAACCATAGGCTGATATTCCTTCCTAGGCTTAAGGTTTGAGTTAGGCCGAGGGTTAGTGTTCTTTGAACCAGAAAGCCCTGAGTTCCAAGAACACAGCAGCTGCCAAGGACTACCCAAGAAGAGCGCAAAAGCACCACAACATGCCTGCCTCCACAGCTTTTTCCTCGGGGACATCCCTAATTCCTGGCTGATTTGCCTTTCTCCTCTTAGGGTTGGGGTTAGGTAGGCCTTGTGCTAGGATTTTTGAAATCAGGAAGCCCAGACCTCCAGGCACACTGGAGCTGTGAAAGGCATGCAAAAGGGAGTGCAAAATTGCCACAATACGGCTGCTTTCACAGATTTTTCTTTGGCACCATCCCTATACCTAGCCTGATTTATCTGCCTAAGGTTAGGGTTAGGGTTCAGCCTAGGGCTAGGATTTTTAACCAGGAAGCCCTGAGTTCCAGGCTTACTGCAGCTGCCAAAGGCATCCCAAAGGGAGCGCAGAAGTGGCACAATCAAGCAGCTTTCACAGCTTTTCCCTATGGAAGAACCCTAACACCCTGCTGATTTACCTTCCTGGGGTTACTGTTAGTCTTAGGCCAAGGACTTTGAAAACAAGGAAGACCTGAGCTCCAGGCACACTGCAGATGTCAAAGGCATCCCAAGGGGAGCACAAAAGTGACACAACTTGGCTGCGTCCACTGCTATTTCCATGAGACCATCCCCAAACATAGGCTGATTTTGCTTCCTAGGCTTAAGGTTTTGCGTTAGGCCTAGGGTTAGGGTTCTTTTAACCAGAAAGCCCTGAGTTCCAAGAACACAGAAGCGGCCAAGGACTACCCAAGAAGAAAGCAAAAGCACCACAACATGCCTGCCTCCACAGCTTTTTCCTTGGGGACATCCCTAATTCCTGGCTGATTTGCCTTTCTCCTCTTAGGGTTGGGGTTAGGCCTAGGGCAAGGATTTTTAAAATCAGGAAGCCCAGACCTCCAGGCACACTGGAGCTGTGAAAGGCATCCAAAAAGGAGCGCAAAAGTGCCAAACATGGCAGCTATCACAGCTTTTTCCTTAGGAAGAACCCTAATACACGGCTGATTTACCTTCCTAGGGTTACTGTTAGGCTTAGGCCTACGACTTTGAAAACCAGGAAGCCCTGTGCTCCAGGCACACTGCAGCTATTCAAGGCATCCCAAGGGGAGCGCAAAAGTGACACAACTTGGCTGCCTCTGCTGCTCATCTCATGAGTCCATCCCGAACCATAGGCTGATTTTCCTTCCTAGCGTTGAGGTTTGAGTTAGGCCTAGGGTTAGGGTTCTTTGAACCAGAAAGCCCTGAGTTCCAAGAACACAGCAGCTGCCAAGGACTACCCAAGAAGTGCACAAAAGTACCACAACATGCCTGCCTCCACAGCTATTTCCTTGGGGACATCCCTAATTCCGGGCTGATTTGCCTTTCTCCTCTTAGGGTTGGGGTTAGGTAGGCTAAGGGCTAGGATTTTTAAAATCAGAAAGCCCAGACCTCCAGGCACACTGGAGCTCTGAAAGGCATGCAAAAGGGAGTGCAAAAGTGTCACAACATGGCTGCTTTCACGGCTTTTTTCTTGGCAAGAAGCCTAACACCAGGCTGATTTACCTTCCCAGAGTTAGTGTTAGGCTTAGGCCTAGGGCTAGGATTTTTTAGACTAAGAAGTCCTTAGCTCCAGGCACACTGCAGCTGTTAAAGGCATCCCAAGAGGGCCGCAAAAGTGACACAATCTAGCTGCCTCTGCTGCTCATCTCATGAGTCCATCCCGAACCATAGGCTGATTTTCCTTCCTAGCGTTGAGGTTTGAGTTTGGCCTAGGGTTAGGGTTCTTTGAACCAGAAAGCCCTGAGTTCCAAGAACACAGCAGCTGCGAAGGACTACCCAAGAAGTGCACAAAAGTACCACAACATGCCTGCCTCCACAGCTATTTCCTTGGGGACATCCCTAATTCCTGGCTGATTTGCCTTTCTCCTCTTAGGGTTGGGGTTAGGTAGGCCTTGTGGTAGGATTTTTCAAATCAGGAAGCCCAGACCTCCAGGCACACTGGAGCTGTGAAAGGCATCCAAAAGGGAGTGCAAAAGTGCCACAATATGGCTGCTTTCACAGCTTTTTCCTTGGCACCATCCCTTTACCTAGGCTGATTTATCTGCCTAGGGTTAGGGTTCAGCCTAGGGCTAGGATTTTTTTAACCAGGAAGCCCTGAGTTCCAGGCGTACTGCAGCTGCCAAAGGCATCCCAAAGGGAGAGCAGAAGTGCCACAACCTGGCAGCTTTCACAGCTTTTTCCTTAGGAAGAACCCTAATACCCGGCTGATTTACCTTCCTAGGGTCACTGTTAGGCTTAGGCCTACGACTTTGAAAACCAGGAAGCCCTGTCCTCCAGGCACACTGCAGATGTCAAAGGCATCCCAAGGGGATCACAAAAGTGACACAACTTGGCTGCCTCCACTGCTATTTCCATGAGACCATCCCCAAACATAGGCTGATTTTCCTTCCTAGGCTTAAGGTTTTGCGTTAGGCCTAGGGTTAGGGTTCTTTTAACCAGAAAGCCCTGAGTTCCAAGAACACAGAAGCGGCCAAGGACTACCCAAGAAGAACGCAAAAGCACCACAACATGCCTGCCTCCACAGCTTTTTCCTTGGGGACATCCCTAATTCCGGGCTGATTTGCCTTTCTCCTCTTAGGGTTGGGGTTAGGCTAGGGCTAGGATTTTTAAAATCAGGAAGCCCAGACCTCCAGGCACACTGGAGCTGTGAAAGGCATGCAAAAGGGAGTGCAAAAGTGCCACAACATGGCTGCTTTCACGCCTTTTTCCTTGGCAAGAAGCCTAACACCAGGCTGATTTACCTTCCCAGGGTTAGTGTTAGGCTTAGGCCTAGGGCTAGGATTTTTAAAACCAGGAAACCCTGTCCTCCAGGCACACTGCAGCTGTTAAAGGCATCCCAAGAGGGCCGCAAAAGTGACACAAGTTGGCTGCCTCTGCTGCTCATCTCATGAGTCCATCCCGCACCATAGGCTGATTTTCCTTCCTAGCGTTGAGGTTTCAGTTAGGGCTAGGTTTAGGGTTCTTTGAACCAGAAAGCCCTGACTTCCAAGAACACAGCAGCTGCCAAGGACTACCCAAGAAATGCACAAAAGTACCACAACATGCCTGCCTCCACAGCTTTTTCTTGGGGACATCCCTAATTCCGGGCTGATTTGCCTTTCTCGTCTTAGGGTTGGGGGTAGGTAGGCCTTGTGCTGGGATTTTTAAAATCAGGAAGCCCAGACCTCCAGGCACACTGGAGCTCTGAAAGACATGCAAAAGGGAGTGCAAAATTGCCACAATACGGCTGCTTTCACAGCTTTTTCCTTGGCACCATCCCTATACCTAGGCTGATTTATCTGCATAGGGTTAGGGTTAGGGATCAGCCTAGGGCTGGGATTTTTTTAACCAGGAAGCCCTGAGTTCCAGGCTTACTGCAGCTGCCAAAGGCATCCCAAAGGGAGCGCAGAAGTGCCACAAACAGACAGCTTTCACAGCTTTTTCGTTAGGGAGAACCCTAAAACCCGGCTGATTTACCTTCCTAGGGTTACTGTTAGGATTAGGCCTACAACTTTGAAAACCAGGAAGCCCTGTGCTCCAGGCACACTGCAGCTGTCAAAGGCATCCCAAGGGGAGCGCAAAAGTGACACAACTTGGCTGCCTCCACTGCTATTTCCATGAGACCATCCCCAAACATAGGCTGATTTTCCTTCCTAGGCTTAAGGTTTGAGTTACGCCTAGGGTTAGTGTTCTTTGAACCAGAAAGCCCTGAGTTCCAAGAACACAGAAGCAGCCAAGGACTACCCAGGAAGAACACAAAAGCACCACAACATGCCTGCCTCCCCAGCTTTTTCCTTGGGGACATCCCTAATTCTGGGCTGATTTGCCTTTCTCCTCTTAGGGTTGGGGTTAGGCCTAGGGCTAGGATTTTTAAAATCAGGAAGCCCAGACCTCCAGGCACACTGGAGCTGTGAAAGGCATCCAAAAAGGAGCGCAAAAGTGCCAAACATGGCAGGTTTCACAGCTTTTTCCTTAGGAAGAACCCTAATACCCGGCTGATTTACCTTCCTAGGCTTACTGTTAGGCTTAGGCCTACGACTTTGAAAACCAGGAAGCCCTGTGCTCCAGGCACACTGCAGCTGTTCAAGGCATCTCAAGAGGGCCGCAAAAGTGACACAACTTGGCTGCCACTGCTGCTATTTCCATGAGACCATCTCCAACCATAGGCTGATATTCCTTCCTAGGCTTAAGGTTTGAGTTAGGCCGAGGGTTAGTGTTCTTTGAACCAGAAAGCCCTGAGTTCCAAGAACACAGCAGCGGCCAAGGACTACCCAGGAAGAACACAAAAGCACCACAACATGCCTGCCTCCACAGCTTTTTCCTTGGGGACATCCCTAATTCCTGGCTGATTTGCCTTTCTCTTCTTAGGGTTGGGGTTAGGTAGGCCTTGTGCTAGGATTTTTAAAATCAGGAAGCCCAGACCTCCAGGCACACTGGAGCTCTGAAAGGCATCCAAAAGGGAGTGCAAAAGTGCCACAATATGGCTGCTTTCACAGCTTTTTCCTTGGCACCATCCCTTTACCTAGGCTGATTTATCTGCCTAGGGTTAGTGTTAGGCTTAGGCCTAGGACTTTGAAAACCAGGAAGCCCTGTACTCCAGGCACGCTGCATCTGTCAAAGGCATCCCAAGGGGAGCGCAAAAGTGACACAACTTGGCTGCCTCTGCTGCTCATCTCATGAGTCCATCCCGCACCATAGGCTGATTTTCCTTCCTAGCGTGGAGGTTTCAGATAGGGCTAGGTTTAGGGTTCTTTGAACCAGAAAGCCCTGACTTCCAAGAACACAGCAGCTGCCAAGGACTACCCAAGAAGTGCACAAAAGTACCACAACATTCCTGCCTCCACAGCTTTTTCTTGGGGACATCCCTAATTCCGGGCTGATTTGCCTTTCTCGTCTTAGGGTTGGGGGTAGGTAGGCCTTGTGCTGGGATTTTTAAAATCAGGAAGCCCAGACCTCCAGGCACACTGGAGCTGTGAAAGGCATGCAATAGGGAGTGCAAAATTGCCATAATACGGTTGCTTTCACAGCTTTTTCCTTGGCACCATCCCTATACCTAGGCAGATTTATCTGCATAGGGTTAGGGTTAGGGATCAGCCTAGGGCTGGGATTTTTTTAACCAGGAAGCCCTGAGTACCAGGCTTACTGCAGCTGCCAAAGGCATCCCAAAGGGAGCGCAGAAGTGCCACAAACAGACAGCTTTCACAGCTTTTTCGTTAGGGAGAACCCTCATACCCGGCTGATTTACCTTCCTAGGGTTACTGTTAGGATTAGGCCTACAACTTTTAAAACCAGGAAGCCCTGTGCTCCAGGCACACTGCAGCTGTCAAAGGCATCCCAAGGGGAGCGCAAAAGTGACACAACTTGGCTGCCTCCACTGCTATTTCCATGAGACCATCTCCAACCATAGGCTGATTTTCCTTCCTAGGCTTAAGGTTTGAGTTACGCCTAGGGTTAGTGTTCTTTGAACCAGAAAGCCCTGAGTTCCAAGAACACAGAAGCGGCCAAGGACTACCCAAGAAGAACGCAAAAGCACCACAACATGCCTGCCTCCCCAGCTTTTTCCTTGGGGACATCCCTAATTCTGGGCTGATTTGCCTTTCTCCTCTTAGGGTTGGGGTTAGGCCTAGGGCTAGGATTTTTAAAATCAGGAAGCCCAGAACTCCAGGCACACTGGAGCTGTGAAAGGCATCCAAAAAGGAGCGCAAAAGTGCCAAACATGGCAGCTTTCACAGCTTTTTCCTTAGGAAGAACCCTAATACCCGGCTGATTTACCTTCCTAGGCTTACTGTTAGGCTTAGGCCTACGAATTTGAAAACCAGGAAGCCCTGTGCTCCAGGCACACTGCAGCTGTTCAAGGCATCTCAAGAGGGCCGCAAAAGTGACACAACTTGGCTGCCACTGCTGCTATTTCCATGAGACCATCCCCAACCATAGGCTGATATTCCTTCCTAGGCTTAAGGTTTGAGTTAGGCCGAGGGTTAGTGTTCTTTGAACCAGAAAGCCCTGAGTTCCAAGAACACAGCAGCGGCCAAGGACTACCCAGGAAGAACACAAAAGCACCACAACATGACTGCCTCCACAGCTTTTTCCTTGGGGACATCCCTAATTCCTGGCTGATTTGCCTTTCTCCTCTTAGGTTTGGGGTTAGGCCTAGGGCTTGGATTTTTAAAATCAGGAAGCCCAGACCTCCAGGCACACTGGAGCTGTGAAAGGCATCCAAAAGGGAGTGCAAAAGTGCCACAATATGGCTGCTTTCACAGCTTTTTCCTTGGCACCATCCCTTTACCTAGGCTGATTTATCTGCCTAGGGTTAGGGTTCAGCCTAGGTCTAGGATTTTTTTAACCAGGAAGCCCTGAGTTCCAGGCTTACTGCAGCTGCCAAAGGCATCCCAAAGGGAGCGCAGAAGTGCCACAACCTGGCAGCTTTCACAGCTTTTTCCTTAGGAAGAACCCTAATACCCGGCTGATTTACCTTCCTAGGGTTACTGTTAGGCTTAGGCCTAGGACTTTGATAACCAGGAAGCCCTGTGCTCCAGGCACACTGCAGCTGTCAAAGGCATCCCAAGGGGAGCGCAAAAGTGACACAACTTGGCTGCCTCCACTGCTATTTCCATGAAACCATCCCGAATCATAGGCTGATTTTCCTTCCGAGGCTTAAGGTTTGAGTTACGCCTAGGGTTAGTGTTCTTTAAACCAGAAAGCCCTGAGTTCGAAGAACACAGCAGCTACCAAGGACTACCCAAGAAGTGCACAAAAGTATCACAACATGCCTGCCTCCACAGCTTTTTCCTTGGGGACATCCCTAATTCCTGGCTGATTTGCCATTCTCGTCTTAGGGTTGGGCTTAGGTAGGCCTAGTGCTAGGATTATTAAAATCAGGAAGCCCAGACCTCCAGGCACACTGGAGCTTTGAAAGGCAAGCAAAAGGGAGTGCAAAAGTGCCACAACATGGCTGCTTTCACGCCTTTTTCCTTTGCAAGAAGTCTAACACCAGGCTGATTTACCTTCCCAGGGTTAGTGTTAGGCTTAGGCCTTGGGCTAGGATTTTTAAAACTGGGAAGCCCTTAGCTCCAGGCACACTGCAGCTGTTAAAGGCATCCCAAGAGGGCCACAAAAGTGACACAACCCAGCTGCCCCTGCTGCCCATCTCATGAGTCCATCCCGAACCATAGGCTGGTTTTCTTTCCTAGCGTTGAATTTTGAGTTACGCCTAGGGTTAATGTTCTTTGAACCAGAAAGCCCTGACTTCCAAGAACACAGCAGCTGCCAAGGACTACCCAAGAAAAGCGCAAAAGCACCACAACATGCCTGCCTCCACAGCTTTTTCCTTGGGGACATCCCTAATTCCTGGCTGATTAGCCTTTCTAGCCTTAGGGTTGGGGGTAGGTAGGCCTTGTGCTAGGATTTTTAAAATCAGGAAGCCCAGACCTCCAGGCACACTGGAGCTGTGAAAGGCATGCAAAAGGGAGTGCAAAAGTGCCACAACATGGCTGCTTTAACAGCATTTTCCTTGGCACCATCCCTATACCTAGGCTGATTTATCTGCCTAGGGTTAGAGTTAGGGTTCAGCCTAGGGCTAGGATTTTTTTAACCAGGAAGCCCTGAGTTCCAGGCTTACGGCAGCTGCCAAAGGCATCCCAAAGGGAGCGCAGAAGTGCCACAACCTGGCAGCTTTCACAGCTTTTTCCTTAGGAAGAACCCTAATACCAGGCTGATTTACCTTCCTAGGGTTACTGTTAGGCTTAGGCCTAGGACTTTGAAAACCAGGAAGCCCTGTGCTCCAGGCACGCTGCATCTGTCAAAGGCATCCCAAGGGGAGCGCAAAAGTGACACAACTTGGCTGCCTCTGCTGCTCATCTCATGAGTCCATCCCGCACCATAGGCTGATTTTCCTTCCTAGCGTTGAGGTTTCAGTTAGGGCTAGGTTTAGGGTTCTTTGAACCAGAAAGCCCTGACTTCCAAGAACACAGCAGCTGCCAAGGACTACCCAAGAAGTGCACAAAAGTACCACAACATGCCTGCCTCCACAGCTTTTTCTTGGGGACATCCCTAATTCCGGGCTGATTTGCCTTTCTCGTCTTAGGGTTGGGGGTAGGTAGGCCTAGGGCTAGGATTTTTAAAATCAGGAAGCCCAGACCTCCAGGCACACTGGAGCTGTGAAAGGCATGCAATAGGGAGTGCAAAATTGCCATAATACGGCTGCTTTCACAGCTTTTTCCTTGGCACCATCCCTATACCTAGGCTGATTTATCTGCATAGGGTTAGGGTTAGGGATCAGCCTAGGGCTGGGATTTTTTTAACCAGGAAGCCCTGAGTTCCAGGCTTACTGCAGCTGCCAAAGGCATCCCAAAGGGAGCGCAGAAGTGCCACAAACAGACAGCTTTCACAGCTTTTTCGTTAGGGAGAACCCTCATACCCGGCTGATTTACCTTCCTAGGGTTACTGTTAGGATTAGGCCTACAACATTGAAAACCAGGAAGCCCTGTGCTCCAGGCACACTGCAGCTGTCAAAGGCATCCCAAGGGGAGCGCAAAAGTGACACAACTTGGCTGCCTCCACTGCTATTTCCATGAGACCATCTCCAACCATAGGCTGATTTTCCTTCCTAGGCTTAAGGTTTGAGTTACGCCTAGGGTTAGTGTTCTTTGAACCAGAAAGCCCTGAGTTCCAAGAACACAGAAGCGGCCAAGGACTACCCAAGAAGAACGCAAAAGCACCACAACATGCCTGCCTCCCCAGCTTTTTCCTTAGGGACATCGCTAATTCTGGGCTGATTTGCCTTTCTCCTCTTAGGGTTGGGGTTAGGCCTAGGGCTAGGATTTTTAAAATCAGGAAGCCCAGAACTCCAGGCACACTGGAGCTGTGAAAGGCATCCAAAAAGGAGCGCAAAAGTGCCAAACATGGCAGCTTTCACAGCTTTTTCCTTAGGAAGAACCCTAATACCCGGCTGATTTACCTTCCTAGGCTTACTGTTAGGCTTAGGCCTACGAATTTGAAAACCAGGAAGCCCTGTGCTCCAGGCACACTGCAGCTGTTCAAGGCATCTCAAGAGGGCCGCAAAAGTGACACAACTTGGCTGCCACTGCTGCTATTTCCATGAGACCATCCCCAACCATAGGCTGATATTCCTTCCTAGGCTTAAGGTTTGAGTTAGGCCGAGGGTTAGTGTTCTTTGAACCAGAAAGCCCTGAGTTCCAAGAACACAGCAGCGGCCAAGGACTACCCAGGAAGAACACAAAAGCACCACAACATGCCTGCCTCCACAGCTTTTTCCTTGGGGACATCCCTAATTCCTGGCTGATTTGCCTTTCTCCTCTTAGGGTTGGGGTTAGGTAAGCCTTGTGCTAGGATTTTTAAAATCAGGAAGCCCAGACCTCCAGGCACACTGGAGCTGTGAAAGGCATCCAAAAGGGAGTGCAAAAGTGCCACAATATGGCTGCTTTCACAGCTTTTTCCTTGGCACCATCCCTTTACCTAGGCTGATTTATCTGCCTAGGGTTAGGGTTCAGCCTAGGTCTAGGATTTTTTTAACCAGGAAGCCCTGAGTTCCAGGCTTACTGCAGCTGCCAAAGGCATCCCAAAGGGAGCGCAGAAGTGCCACAACCTGGCAGCTTGCACAGCTTTTTCCTTAGGAAGAACCCTAATACCCGGCTGATTTACCTTCCTAGGGTTACTGTTAGGCTTAGGCCTAGGACTTTGATAACCAGGAAGCCCTGTGCTCCAGGCACACTGCAGCTGTCAAAGGCATCCCAAGGGGAGCGCAAAAGTGACACAACTTGGCTGCCTCCACTGCTATTTCCATGAAACCTTCCCGAATCATAGGCTGATTTTCCTTCGGAGGCTTAAGGTTTGAGTTACGCCTAGGGTTAGTGTTCTTTAAACCAGAAAGCCCTGAGTTCGAAGAACACAGCAGCTGCCAAGGACTACCCAAGAAGTGCACAAAAGTATCACAACATGCCTGCCTCCACAGCTTTTTCCTTGGGGACATCCCTAATTCCTGGCTGATTTGCCTTTCTCGTCTTAGGGTTGGGCTTAGGTAGGCCTAGTGCTAGGATTTTTGAAATCAGGAAGCCCAGACCTCCAGGCACACTGGAGCTTTGAAAGGCAAGCAAAAGGGAGTGCAAAAGTGCCACAACATGGCTGCTTTCACGCCTTTTTCCTTTGCAAGAAGTCTAACACCAGGCTGATTTACCTTCCCAGGGTTAGTGTTAGGCTTAGGCCTTGGGCTAGGATTTTTAAAACTGGGAAGCCCTTAGCTCCAGGCACACTGCAGCTGTTAAAGGCATCCCAAGAGGGCCACAAAAGTGACACAACCCAGCTGCCTCTGCTGCCCATCTCATGAGTCCATCCCGAACCATAGGCTGGTTTTCTTTCCTAGCGTTGAATTTTGAGTTACGCCTAGGGTTAATGTTCTTTGAACCAGAAAGCCCTGACTTCCAAGAACACAGCAGCTGCCAAGGACTACCCAAGAAAAGCGCAAAAGCACCACAACATGCCTGCCTCCACAGCTTTTTCCTTGGGGACATCCCTAATTCCTGGCTGATTAGCCTTTCTAGCCTTAGGGTTGGGGGTAGGTAGGCCTTGTGCTAGGATTTTTAAAATCAGGAAGCCCAGACCTCCAGGCACACTGGAGCTGTGAAAGGCATGCAAAAGGGAGTGCAAAAGTGCCACAACATGGCTGCTTTCACGCCTTTTTCCTTTGCAAGAAGTCTAACACCAGGCTGATTTACCTTCCCAGGGTTAGTCTTAGGCTTAGGCCAAGGGCTAGGATTTTTTAAACTAGGAAGCCCTTAGCTCCAGGCACACTGCAGCTGTAAAAGGCATCCCAAGAGGGCCGCAAAAGTGACACAACCTAGCTGCCTCTGCTGCTCATCTCATGAGTCCATCCCGAACCATAGGCTGATTTTCCTTCCGAGTGTTGAGGTTTGAGTTAGGCCTAGGGTTAGGGTTCTTTTAACCAGAAAGCCCTGACTTCCAAGAACACAGCAGCTGCCAAGGACTACCCAAGAAGTGCACAAAAGTACCACAACATGCCTGCCTCCACAGCTATTTCCTTGGGGACATCCCTAATTCCGGGCTGATTTGCCATTCTCGTCTTAGGGTTGGGGTTAGGTAGGACTTGTGGTAGGATTTTTCAAATCAGGAAGCCCAGACCTCCAGGCACACTGGAGCTGTGAAAGGCATCCAAAAGGGAGTGCAAAAGTGCCACAATATGGCTGCTTTCACAGCTTTTTCCTTGGCACCATCCCTATACCTAGGCTGATTTATCTGCCTAGGGTTAGGGTTAGGGTTCAGCCTAGGTCTAGGATTTTTTTAACCAGGAAGCCCTGAGTTCCAGGCTTACTGCAGCTGCCAAAGGCATCCCAAAGGGAGCGCAGAAGTGCCACAACCTGGCAGCTTTCACAGCTTTTTCCTTAGGAAGGACCCTAACACCCGGCTGATTTACCTTCCTAGGGTTACTGTTAGGCTTAGGCCAAGGACTTTGAAAACCAGGAAGCCCTGTGCTCCAGGCACACTGCAGCTGTCAAAGGCATCCCAAGGGGAGCACAAAAGTGACACAACTTGGCTGCCTCCACTGCTATTTCCATGAGACCATCCCCAAACATAGGCTGATTTTCCTTCCTAGGCTTAAGGTTTTGCGTTAGGCCTAGGGTTAGGGTTCTTTTAACCAGAAAGCCCTGAGTTCCAAGAACACAGAAGCGGCCAAGGACTACCCAAGAAGAAAGCAAAAGCACCACAACATGCCTGCCTCCACAGCTTTTTCCTTGGGGACATCCCTAATTCCGGGCTGATTTGCCTTTCTCCTCTTAGGGTTGGGGTTAGGACTAGGGCAAGGATTTTTAAAATCAGGAAGCCCAGACCTCCAGGCACACTGGAGCTGTGAAAGGCATCCAAAAAGGAGCGCAAAAGTGCCAAACATGGCAGCTTTCACAGCTTTTTCCTTAGGAAGAACCCTAATACACGGCTGATTTACCTTCCTAGTGTTACTCTTAGGCTTAGACCTAGGACTTTGAAAACCAGGAAGTCCTGTGCTCCAGGCACACTGCAGCTATTCAAGGCATCCCAAGGGGAGCGCAAAAGTGACACAACTTGGCTGCCTCTGCTGCTCATCTCATGAGTCCATCCCGAACCATAGGCTGATTTTCCTTCCTAGCGTTGAGGTTTGAGTTAGGCCTAGGGTTAGGGTTCTTTGAACCAGAAAGCCCTGAGTTCCAAGAACACAGCAGCTGCCAAGGACTACCCAAGAAGTGCACAAAAGTACCACAACATGCCTGCCTCCACAGCTATTTCCTTGGGGACATCCCTAATTCCGGGCTGATTTGCCTTTCTCGTCTTAGGGTTGGGGTTAGGTAGGCCTAGGCCTAGGATTTTTAAAATCAGGAAGCCCAGACCTCCAGGCACACTGGAGCTGTGAAAGGCATGCAAAAGGGAGTGCAAAAGTGCCACAACATGGCTGCTTTCACGCCTTTTTCCTTGGCAAGAAGGCTAACACCAGGCTGATTTACCTTCCCAGGGTTAGTGTTAGGCTTAGGCCTAGGGCTAGGATTTTTAAAACCAGGAAACCCTGTCCTCCAGGCACACTGCAGCTGTTAAAGGCATCCCAAGAGGGCCGCAAAAGTGACACAAGTTGGCTGCCTCTGCTGCTCATCTCATGAGTCCATCCCGCACCATAGGCTGATTTTCCTTCCTAGCGTTGAGGTTTAAGTTAGGGCTAGGTTTAGGGTTCTTTTAACCAGAAAGCCCTGAGTTCCAAGAACACAGCAGCTGCCAAGGACTACCCAAGAAGTGCAAAAAAGTACCACAACATGCCTGCCTCCACAGCTTTTTCCTTGGGGACATCCCTAATTCCTGGCTGATTTGCCTTTCTCGTCTTAGGGTTGGGGTTAGGTAGGCCTTGTGCTAGGATTTTTAAAATCAGGAAGCCCAGACCTCCAGGCACACTGGAGCTCTGAAAGGCATGCAAAAGGGAGTGCAAAATTGCCACAATACGGCTGCTTTCACAGCTTTTTCCTTGGCACCATCCCTATACCTAGGCTGATTTATCTGCCTAGGGTTAGGGTTAGGGTTCAGCCTAGGGCTGGGATTTTTTTAACCAGGAAGCCCTGAGTTCCAGGCTTACTGCAGCTGCCAAAGGCATCCCAAAGGGAGCGCAGAAGTGCCACAATCAAGCAGCTTTCACAGCTTTTTCCTTAGGAAGAACCCTAACACCCGGCTGATTTACCTTCCTAGGGTTACTGTTAGGCTTAGGCCAAGGACTTTGAAAACCAGGAAGCCCTGTGCTCCAGGCACACTGCAGATGTCAAAGGCATCCCAAGGGGAGCACAAAAGTGACACAACTTGGCTGCCTCCACTGCTATTTCCATGAGACCATCCCCAACCATAGGCTGATTTTCCTTCCTAGGCTTAAGGTTTTGCGTTAGGCCTAGGGTTAGGGTTCTTTTAACCAGAATGCCCTGAGTTCCAAGAACACAGAAGCGGCCAAGGACTACCCAAGAAGAAAGCAAAAGCACCACAAAATGCCAGCCTCCACAGCTTTTTCCTTGGGGACATCCCTAATTCCTGGCTTATTTGCCTTTCTTCTCTTAGGGTTGGGGTTAGGCCTAGGGCAAGGATTTTTAAAATCAGGAAGCCCAGACCTCCAGGCACACTGGACCTGTGAAAGGCATCCAAAAAGGAGCGCAAAAGTGCCAAACATGGCAGCTATCACAGCTTTTTCCTTAGGAAGAACCCTAATACACGGCTGATTTACCTTCCCAGAGTTACTGTTAGGCTTAGGCCTACGACTTTGAAAACCAGGAAGCCCTGTGCTCCAGGCACACTGCAGCTATTCAAGGCATCCCAAGGGGAGCGCAAAAGTGACACAACTTGGCTGCCTCTGCTGCTCATCTCATGAGTCCATCCCGAACCATAGGCTGATTTTCCTTCCTAGCGTTGAGGTTTGAGTTAGGCCTAGGGTTAGGGTTCTTTGAACCAGAAAGCCCTGAGTTCCAAGAACACAGCAGCTGCCAAGGACTACCCAAGAAGTGCACAAAAGTACCACAACATGCCTGCCTCCACAGCTATTTCCTTGGGGACATCCCTAATTCCGGGCTGATTTGCCTTTCTCGTCTTAGGGTTGGGGTTATGTAGGCCTAGGGCTAGGATTTTTAAAATCAGGAAGCCCAGACCTCCAGGCACACTGGAGCTCTGAAAGGCATGCAAAAGGGAGTGCAAAAGTGTCACAACATGGCTGCTTTCACGGCTTTTTCCTTGGCAAGAAGGCTAACACCAGCCTGATTTACCTTCCCAGAGTTAGTGTTAGGCTTAGGCCTAGGGCTAGGAATTTTTAGACTAGGAAGCCCTTAGCTCCAGGCACACTGCAGCTGTTAAAGGCATCCCAAGAGGGCCGCAAAAGTGACACAACCTAGCTGCCTCTGCTGCTCATCTCATGAGTCCATCCCGAACCATAGGCTGATTTTCCTTCCTAGCGTTGAGGTTTGAGTTAGGCCTAGGGTTAGGGTTCATTGAACCAGAAAGCCCTGAGTTCCAAGAACACAGCAGCTGCCAAGGACTACCCAAGAAGTGCACAAAAGTACCACAACATGCCTGCCTCCACAGCTATTTCCTTGGGGACATCCCTAATTCCTGGCTGATTTGCCTTTCTCCTCTTAGGGTTGGGGTTAGGTAGGCCTTGTGGTAGGATTTTTCAAATCAGGAAGCCCAGACCTCCAGGCACACTGGAGCTGTGAAAGGCATCCAAAAGGGCGTGCAAAAGTGCCACAACATGGCTGCTTTAACAGCATTTTCCTTGGCACCATCCCTATACCTAGGCTGATTTATCTGCCTAGGGTTAGGGTTCAGCCTAGGGCTAGGATTTTTTTAACCAGGAAGCCCTGAGTTCCAGGCGTACGGCAGCTGCCAAAGGCATCCCAAAGGGAGCGCAGAAGTGCCACAACCTGGCAGCTTTCACAGCTTTTTCCTTAGGAAGAACCCTAATACCCGGCTGATTTACCTTTCTAGGGTTACTGTTAGGCTTAGGCCTAGGACTTTGAAAACCAGGAAGCCCTGTCCTCCAGGCACACTGCAGATGTCAAAGGCATCCCAAGGGGAGCACAAAAGTGACACAACTTGGCTGACTCCACTGCTATTTCCATGAGACCATCCCCAATCATAGGCTGATTTTCCTTCCTAGGCTTAAGGTTTTGCGTTAGGCCTAGGGTTAGGGTTCTTTTAACCAGAAAGCCCTGAGTTCCAAGAACACAGAAGCGGCCAAGGACTACCCAAGAAGAACGCAAATGTACCACAACATGCCTGCCTCCACAGCTTTTTCCTTGGGGACATCCCTAATTCCGGGCTGATTTGCCTTTCTTCTCTTAGGGTTGGGGTTAGGCCTAGGGCTAGGATTTTTAAAATCAGGAAGCCCAGACCTCCAGGCACACTGGACCTGTGAAAGGCATCCAAAAAGGAGCGCAAAAGTGCCAAACATGGCAGCTATCACAGCTTTTTCCTTAGGAAGAACCCTAATACACGGCTGATTTACCTTCCCAGAGTTACTGTTAGGCTTAGGCCTACGACTTGGTAAACCAGGAAGCCCTGTGCTCCAGGCACACTGCAGCTGTCAAAGGCATCCCAAGGGGAGCGCAAAAGTGACACAACTTGGCTGCCTCCACTGCTATTTCCATGAGACCATCCGCAACCATAGGCTGATTTTCCTTCCTAGGCTTAAGGTTTGAGTTACGCCTAGGGTTAGGGTTCTTTGAACCAGAAAGCCCTGAGTTCCAAGAACACAGCAGCTGCCAAGGACTACCCAAGAAGTGCACAAAAGTACCACAACATGCCTGCCTCCACAGCTATTTCCTTGGGGACATCCCTAATTCCGGGCTGATTTGCCTTTCTCGTCTTAGGGTTGGGGTTAGGTAGGCCTAGGCCTAGGATTTTTAAAATCAGGAAGCCCAGACCTCCAGGCACACTGGAGCTGTGAAAGGCATGCAAAAGGGAGTGCAAAAGTGCCACAACATGGCTGCTTTCACGCCTTTTTCCTTGGCAAGAAGGCTAACACCAGGCTGATTTACATTCCCAGGGTTAGTGTTAGGCTTAGGCCTAGGGCTAGGATTTTTAAAACCAGGAAACCCTGTCCTCCAGGCACACTGCAGCTGTTAAAGGCATCCCAAGAGGGCCGCAAAAGTGACACAAGTTGGCTGCCTCTGCTGCTCATCTCATGAGTCCATCCCGCACCATAGGCTGATTTTCCTTCCTAGCGTTGAGGTTTAAGTTAGGGCTAGGTTTAGGGTTCTTTTAACCAGAAAGCCCTGAGTTCCAAGAACACAGCAGCTGCCAAGGACTACCCAAGAAGTGCAAAAAAGTACCACAACATGCCTGCCTCCACAGCTTTTTCCTTGGGGACATCCCTAATTCCTGGCTGATTTGCCTTTCTCGTCTTAGGGTTGGGGTTAGGTAGGCCTTGTGCTAGGATTTTTAAAATCAGGAAGCCCAGACCTCCAGGCACACTGGAGCTCTGAAAGGCATGCAAAAGGGAGTGCAAAATTGCCACAATACGGCTGCTTTCACAGCTTTTTCCTTGGCACCATCCCTATACCTAGGCTGATTTATCTGCCTAGGGTTAGGGTTAGGGTTCAGCCTAGGGCTGGGATTTTTTTAACCAGGAAGCCCTGAGTTCCAGGCTTACTGCAGCTGCCAAAGGCATCCCAAAGGGAGCGCAGAAGTGCCACAATCAAGCAGCTTTCACAGCTTTTTCCTTAGGAAGAACCCTAACACCCGGCTGATTTACCTTCCTAGGGTTACTGTTAGGCTTAGGCCAAGGACTTTGAAAACCAGGAAGCCCTGTGCTCCAGGCACACTGCAGATGTCAAAGGCATCCCAAGGGGAGCACAAAAGTGACACAACTTGGCTGCCTCCACTGCTATTTCCATGAGACCATCCCCAACCATAGGCTGATTTTCCTTCCTAGGCTTAAGGTTTTGCGTTAGGCCTAGGGTTAGGGTTCTTTTAACCAGAATGCCCTGAGTTCCAAGAACACAGAAGCGGCCAAGGACTACCCAAGAAGAAAGCAAAAGCACCACAAAATGCCAGCCTCCACAGCTTTTTCCTTGGGGACATCCCTAATTCCTGGCTTATTTGCCTTTCTTCTCTTAGGGTTGGGGTTAGGCCTAGGGCAAGGATTTTTAAAATCAGGAAGCCCAGACCTCCAGGCACACTGGAGCTGTGAAAGGCATCCAAAAAGGAGCGCAAAAGTGCCAAACATGGCAGCTATCACAGCTTTTTCCTTAGGAAGAACCCTAATACACGGCTGATTTACCTTCCCAGAGTTACTGTTAGGCTTAGGCCTACGACTTTGAAAACCAGGAAGCCCTGTGCTCCAGGCACACTGCAGCTATTCAAGGCATCCCAAGGGGAGCGCAAAAGTGACACAACTTGGCTGCCTCTGCTGCTCATCTCATGAGTCCATCCCGAACCATAGGCTGATTTTCCTTCCTAGCGTTGAGGTTTGAGTTAGGCCTAGGGTTAGGGTTCTTTGAACCAGAAAGCCCTGAGTTCCAAGAACACAGCAGCTGCCAAGGACTACCCAAGAAGTGCACAAAAGTACCACAACATGCCTGCCTCCACAGCTATTTCCTTGGGGACATCCCTAATTCCGGGCTGATTTGCCTTTCTCGTCTTAGGGTTGGGGTTATGTAGGCCTAGGGCTAGGATTTTTAAAATCAGGAAGCCCAGACCTCCAGGCACACTGGAGCTCTGAAAGGCATGCAAAAGGGAGTGCAAAAGTGTCACAACATGGCTGCTTTCACGGCTTTTTCCTTGGCAAGAAGGCTAACACCAGCCTGATTTACCTTCCCAGAGTTAGTGTTAGGCTTAGGCCTAGGGCTAGGAATTTTTAGACTAGGAAGCCCTTAGCTCCAGGCACACTGCAGCTGTTAAAGGCATCCCAAGAGGGCCGCAAAAGTGACACAACCTAGCTGCCTCTGCTGCTCATCTCATGAGTCCATCCCGAACCATAGGCTGATTTTCCTTCCTAGCGTTGAGGTTTGAGTTAGGCCTAGGGTTAGGGTTCATTGAACCAGAAAGCCCTGAGTTCCAAGAACACAGCAGCTGCCAAGGACTACCCAAGAAGTGCACAAAAGTACCACAACATGCCTGCCTCCACAGCTATTTCCTTGGGGACATCCCTAATTCCTGGCTGATTTGCCTTTCTCCTCTTAGGGTTGGGGTTAGGTAGGCCTTGTGGTAGGATTTTTCAAATCAGGAAGCCCAGACCTCCAGGCACACTGGAGCTGTGAAAGGCATCCAAAAGGGCGTGCAAAAGTGCCACAACATGGCTGCTTTAACAGCATTTTCCTTGGCACCATCCCTATACCTAGGCTGATTTATCTGCCTAGGGTTAGGGTTCAGCCTAGGGCTAGGATTTTTTTAACCAGGAAGCCCTGAGTTCCAGGCGTACGGCAGCTGCCAAAGGCATCCCAAAGGGAGCGCAGAAGTGCCACAACCTGGCAGCTTTCACAGCTTTTTCCTTAGGAAGAACCCTAATACCCGGCTGATTTACCTTTCTAGGGTTACTGTTAGGCTTAGGCCTAGGACTTTGAAAACCAGGAAGCCCTGTCCTCCAGGCACACTGCAGATGTCAAAGGCATCCCAAGGGGAGCACAAAAGTGACACAACTTGGCTGACTCCACTGCTATTTCCATGAGACCATCCCCAATCATAGGCTGATTTTCCTTCCTAGGCTTAAGGTTTTGCGTTAGGCCTAGGGTTAGGGTTCTTTTAACCAGAAAGCCCTGAGTTCCAAGAACACAGAAGCGGCCAAGGACTACCCAAGAAGAACGCAAATGTACCACAACATGCCTGCCTCCACAGCTTTTTCCTTGGGGACATCCCTAATTCCGGGCTGATTTGCCTTTCTTCTCTTAGGGTTGGGGTTAGGCCTAGGGCTAGGATTTTTAAAATCAGGAAGCCCAGACCTCCAGGCACACTGGACCTGTGAAAGGCATCCAAAAAGGAGCGCAAAAGTGCCAAACATGGCAGCTATCACAGCTTTTTCCTTAGGAAGAACCCTAATACACGGCTGATTTACCTTCCCAGAGTTACTGTTAGGCTTAGGCCTACGACTTGGTAAACCAGGAAGCCCTGTGCTCCAGGCACACTGCAGCTGTCAAAGGCATCCCAAGGGGAGCGCAAAAGTGACACAACTTGGCTGCCTCCACTGCTATTTCCATGAGACCATCCGCAACCATAGGCTGATTTTCCTTCCTAGGCTTAAGGTTTGAGTTACGCCTAGGGTTAGGGTTCTTTGAACCAGAAAGCCCTGAGTTCCAAGAACACAGCAGCTGCCAAGGACTACCCAAGAAGTGCACAAAAGTACCACAACATGCCTGCCTCCACAGCTTTTTCCTTGGGGACATCCCTAATTCCGGGCTGATTTGCCTTTCTCGTCTTAGGGTTGGGGTTAGGTAGGCCTAGGGCTAGGATTTTTAAAATCAGGAAGCCCAGACCTCCAGGCACACTGGAGCTCTGAAAGGCATGCAAAAGGGAGTGCAAAAGTGCCACAACATGGCTGCTTTCACGCCTTTTTCCTTTGCAAGAAGCCTAACACCAGGCTGATTTACCTTCCCAGGGTTAGTGTTAGGCTTAGGCCTAGGGCTAGGATTTTTAAAACCAGGAAACCCTGTCCTCCAGGCACACTGCAGCTGTTAAAGGCATCCCAAGAGGGCCGCAAAAGTGACACAAGTTGGCTGCCTCTGCTGCTCATCTCATGAGTCCATCCCGCACCATAGGCTGATTTTCCTTCCTAGCGTTGAGGTTTCAGTTAGGGCTAGGTTTAGGGTTCTTTGAACCAGAAAGCCCTGAGTTCCAAGAACACAGCAGCTGCCAAGGACTACCCAAGAAGTGCAAAAAAGTACCACAACATGCCTGCCTCCACAGCTTTTTCCTTGGGGACATCCCTAATTCCTGGCTGATTTGCCTTTCTCGTCTTAGGGTTGGGGTTAGGTAGGCCTTGTGCTGGGATTTTTAAAATCAGGAAGCCCAGACCTCCAGGCACACTGGAGCTCTGAAAGGCATGCAAAAGGGAGTGCAAAATTGCCACAATACGGCTGCTTTCACAGCTTTTTCCTTGGCACCATCCCTATACCTAGGCTGATTTATCTGCCTAGGGTTAGGGTTCAGCCTAGGGCTAGGATTTTTTTAACCAGGAAGCCCTGAGTTCCAGGCGTACGGCAGCTGCCAAAGGCATCCCAAAGGGAGAGCAGAAGTGCCACAACCTGGCAGCTTTCACAGCTTTTTCCTTAGGAAGAACCCTCATACCCGGCTGATTTACCTTCCTAGGGTTACTGTTAGGCTTAGGCCTAGGACTTTGAAAACCAGGAAGCCCTGTCCTCCAGGCGCACTGCAGATGTCAAAGGCATCCCAAGGGGAGCACAAAAGTGACACAACTTGGCTGACTCCACTGCTATTTCCATGAGACCATCCCCAACCATAGGCTGATTTTCCTTCCTAGGCTTAAGGTTTTGCGTTAGGCCTAGGGTTAGGGTTCTTTTAACCAGAAAGCCCTGAGTTCCAAGAACACAGAAGCGGCCAAGGACTACCCAAGAAGAACGCAAATGTACCACAACATGCCTGCCTCCACAGCTTTTTCCTTGGGGACATCCCTAATTCCGGGCTGATTTGCCTTTCTCCTCTTAGGGTTGGGGTTAGGCCTAGGGCTAGGATTTTTAAAATCAGGAAGCCCAGACCTCCAGGCACACTGGAGCTGTGAAAGGCATCCAAAAAGGAGCGCAAAAGTGCCAAACATGGCAGCTATCACAGCTTTTTCCTTAGGAAGAACCCTAATACACGGCTGATTTACCTTCCCAGAGTTACTGTTAGGCTTAGGCCTACGACTTTGAAAACCAGGAAGCCCTTTGCTCCAGGCACACTGCAGCTATTCAAGGCATCCCAAGGGGAGCGCAAAAGTGACACAACTTGGCTGCCTCTGCTGCTCATCTCATGAGTCCATCCCGAACCATAGGCTGATTTTCCTTCCTAGCGTTGAGGTTTGAGTTAGGCCTAGGGTTAGGGTTCTTTGAACCAGAAAGCCCTGAGTTCCAAGAACACAGCAGCTGCCAAGGACTACCCAAGAAGTGCACAAAAGTACCACAACATGCCTGCCTCCACAGCTATTTCCTTGGGGACATCCCTAATTCCGGGCTGATTTGCCTTTCTCGTCTTAGGGTTGGGGTTAGGTAGGCCTAGGGCTAGGATTTTTAAAATCAGGAAGCCCAGACCTCCAGGCACACTGGAGCTCTGAAAGGCATGCAAAAGGGAGTGCAAAAGTGTCACAACATGGCTGCTTTCACGGCTTTTTCCTTGGCAAGAAGGCTAACACCAGGCTGATTTACCTTCCCAGAGTTAGTGTTAGGCTTAGGCCTAGGGCTAGGATTTTTTAGACTAGGAAGCCCTTAGCTCCAGGCACACTGCAGCTGTTAAAGGCATCCCAAGAGGGCCGCAAAAGTGACACAACCTAGCTGCCTCTGCTGCTCATCTCATGAGTCCATCCCGAACCATAGGCTGATTTTCCTTCCTAGCGTTGAGGTTTGAGTTTGGCCTAGGGTTAGGGTTCATTGAACCAGAAAGCCCTGAGTTCCAAGAACACAGCAGCTGCCAAGGACTACCCAAGAAGTGCACAAAAGTACCACAACATGCCTGCCTCCACAGCTATTTCCTTGGGGACATCCCTAATTCCTGGCTGATTTGCCTTTCTCCTCTTAGGGTTGGGGTTAGGTAGGCCTTGTGGTAGGATTTTTCAAATCAGGAAGCCCAGACCTCCAGGCACACTGGAGCTCTGAAAGGCATCCAAAAGGGAGTGCAAAAGTGCCACAATATGGCTGCTTTCACAGCTTTTTCCTTGGCACCATCCCTATACCTAGGCTGATTTATCTGCCTAGGGTTAGGGTTCAGCCTAGGGCTAGGATTTTTTTAACCAGGAAGCCCTGAGTTCCAGGCTTACTGCAGCTGCCAAAGGCATCCCAAAGGGAGCGCAGAAGTGCCACAACCTGGCAGCTTTCACAGCTTTTTCCTTAGGAAGAACCCTAATACTCGGCTGATTTACCTTCCTAGGGTTACTGTTAGGCTTAGGCCTAGGACTTTGAAAACCAGGAAGCCCTGTCCTCCAGGCACACTGCAGATGTCAAAGGCATCCCAAGGGGAGCACAAAAGTGACACAACTTGGCTGACTCCACTGCTATTTCCATGAGACCATCCCCAACCATAGGCTGATTTTCCTTCCTAGGCTTAAGGTTTTGCGTTAGGCCTAGGGTTAGGGTTCTTTTAACCAGAAAGCCCTGAGTTCCAAGAACACAGAAGCGGCCAAGGACTACCCAAGAAGAACGCAAAAGCACCACAATATGCCTGCCTCCACAGCTTTTTCCTTGGGGACATCCCTAATTCCTGGCTGATTTGCCATTCTCGTCTTAGGGTTGGGGTTAGGCCTAGGGCTAGGATTTTTTTAACCAGGAAGCCCAGACCTCCAGGCACACTGGAGCTCTGAAAGGCATGAAAAGGGAGTGCACAAGTGCCACAACATGGCTGCTTTCACGCCTTTTTCCTGGGCAAGAAGCCTAACACCAGGCTGATTTACCTTCCCAGGGTTAGTGTTAGGCTTAGGCCTAGGGCTAGGATTTTTAAAACCAGGAAACCCTGTCCTCCAGGCACACTGCAGCTGTTAAAGGCATCCCAAGAGGGCCGCAAAAGTGACACAAGTTGGCTGCCTCTGCTGCTCATCTCATGAGTCCATCCCGCACCATAGGCTGATTTTCCTTCCTAGCGTTGAGGTTTCAGTTAGGGCTAGGTTTAGGGTTCTTTGAACCAGAAAGCCCTGACTTCCAAGAACACAGCAGCTGCCAAGGACTACCCAAGAAGTGCACAAAAGTACCACAACATGCCTGCCTCCACAGCTTTTTCTTTGGGACATCCCTAATTTCGGGCTGATTTGCCTTTCTCGTCTTAGGGTTGGGGGTAGGTAGGCCTTGTGCTGGGATTTTTAAAATCAGGAAGCCCAGACCTCCAGGCACACTGGAGCTGTGAAAGGCATGCAATAGGGAGTGCAAAATTGCCATAATACGGCTGCTTTCACAGCTTTTTCCTTGGCACCATCCCTATACCTAGGCTGATTTATCTGCATAGGGTTAGGGTTAGGGATCAGCCTAGGGCTGGGATTTTTTTAACCAGGAAGCCCTGAGTTCCAGGCTTACTGCAGCTGCCAAAGGCATCCCAAAGGGAGCGCAGAAGTGCCACAAACAGACAGCTTTCACAGCTTTTTCGTTAGGGAGAACCCTCATACCCGGCTGATTTACCTTCCTAGGGTTACTGTTAGGATTAGGCCTACAACATTGAAAACCAGGAAGCCCTGTGCTCCAGGCACACTGCAGCTGTCAAAGGCATCCCAAGGGGAGCGCAAAAGAGACACAACTTGGCTGCCTCCACTGCTATTTCCATGAGACCATCTCCAACCATAGGCTGATTTTCCTTCCTAGGCTTAAGGTTTGAGTTACGCCTAGGGTTAGTGTTCTTTGAACCAGAAAGCCCTGAGTTCCAAGAACACAGAAGCGGCCAAGGACTACCCAAGAAGAACGCAAAAGCACCACAACATGCCTGCCTCCCCAGCTTTTTCATTGGGGACATCCCTAATTCTGGGCTGATTTGCCTTTCTCCTCTTAGGGTTGGGGTTAGGCCTAGGGCTAGGATTTTTAAAATCAGGAAGCCCAGAACTCCAGGCACACTGGAGCTGTGAAAGGCATCCAAAAAGGAGCGCAAAAGTGCCAAACATGGCAGCTTTCACAGCTTTTTCCTTAGGAAGTACCCTAATACCCGGCTGATTTACCTTCCTAGGCTTACTGTTAGGCTTAGGCCTACGAATATGAAAACCAGGAAGCCCTGTGCTCCAGGCACACTGCAGCTGTTCAAGGCATCTCAAGAGGGCCGCAAAAGTGACACAACTTGGCTGCCACTGCTGCTATTTCCATGAGACCATCCCCAACCATAGGCTGATATTCCTTCCTAGGCTTAAGGTTTGAGTTAAGCCGAGGGTTAGTGTTCTTGGAACCAGAAAGCCCTGAGTTCCAAGAACACAGCAGCGGCCAAGGACTACCCAGGAAGAACACAAAAGCACCACAACATGCCTGCCTCCACAGCTTTTTCCTTGGGGACATCCCTAATTCCTGGCTGATTTGCCTTTCTCCTCTTAGGGTTGGGGTTAGGTAAGCCTTGTGCTAGGATTTTTAAAATCAGGAAGCCCAGACCTCCAGGCACACTGGAGCTCTGAAAGGCATCCAAAAGGGAGTGCAAAAGTGCCACAATATGGCTGCTTTCACAGCTTTTTCCTTGGCACCATCCCTTTACCTAGGCTGATTTATCTGCCTAGGGTTAGGGTTCAGCCTAGGTCTAGGATTTTTTTAACCAGGAAGCCCTGAGTTCCAGGCTTACTGCAGCTGCCAAAGGCATCCCAAAGGGAGCGCAGAAGTGCCACAACCTGGCAGCTTTCACAGCTTTTTCCTTAGGAAGAACCCTAATACCCGGCTGATTTACCTTCCTAGGGTTACTGTTAGGCTTAGGCCTAGGACTTTGATAACCAGGAAGCCCTGTGCTCCAGGCACACTGCAGCTGTCAAAGGCATCCCAAGGGGAGCGCAAAAGTGACACAACTTGGCTGCCTCCACTGCTATTTCCATGAAACCTTCCCGAATCATAGGCTGATTTTCCTTCGGAGGCTTAAGGTTTGAGTTACGCCTAGGGTTAGTGTTCTTTAAACCAGAAAGCCCTGAGTTCCAAGAACACAGCAGCTGCCAAGGACTACCCAAGAAGTGCACAAAAGTATCACAACATGCCTGCCTCCACAGCTTTTTCCTTGGGGACATCCCTAATTCCTGGCTGATTTGCCATTCTCGTCTTAGGGTTGGGCTTAGGTAGGCCTAGTGCTAGGATTTTTAAAATCAGGAAGCCCAGACCTCCAGGCACACTGGAGCTTTGAAAGGCAAGCAAAAGGGAGTGCAAAAGTGCCACAACATGGCTGCTTTCACGCCTTTTTCCTTTGCAAGAAGTCTAACACCAGGCTGATTTACCTTCCCAGGGTTAGTGTTAGGCTTAGGCCTTGGGCTAGGATTTTTAAAACTGGGAAGCCCTTAGCTCCAGGCACACTGCAGCTGTTAAAGGCATCCCAAGAGGGCCACAAAAGTGACACTACCCAGCTGCCTCTGCTGCCCATCTCATGAGTCCATCCCGAACCATAGGCTGGTTTTCTTTCCTAGCGTTGAATTTTGAGTTACGCCTAGGGTTAATGTTCTTTGAACCAGAAAGCCCTGACTTCCAAGAACACAGCAGCTGCCAAGGACTACCCAAGAAAAGCGCAAAAGCACCACAACATGCCTGCCTCCACAGCTTTTTCCTTGGGGACATCCCTAATTCCTGGCTGATTAGCCTTTCTAGCCTTAGGGTTGGGGGTAGGTAGGCCTTGTGCTAGGATTTTTAAAATCAGGAAGCCCAGACCTCCAGGCACACTGGAGCTGTGAAAGGCATGCAAAAGGGAGTGCAAAAGTGCCACAACATGGCTGTTTTAACAGCATTTTCCTTGGCACCATCCCTATACCTAGGCTGATTTATCTGCCTAGGGTTAGAGTTAGGGTTCAGCCTAGGGCTAGGATTTTTTTAACCAGGAAGCCCTGAGTTCCAGGCTTACGGCAGCTGCCAAAGGCATCCCAAAGGGAGCGCAGAAGTGCCACAACCTGACAGCTTTCACAGCTTTTTCCTTAGGAAGAACCCTAATACCCGGCTGATTTACCTTCCTAGGGTTACTGTTAGGCTTAGGCCTAGGACTTTGAAAACCAGGAAGCCCTGTGCTCCAGGCACACTGCATCTGTCAAAGGCATCCCAAGGGGAGCGCAAAAGTGACACAACTTGGCTGCCTCTGCTGCTCATCTCATGAGTCCATCCCGAACCATAGGCTGATTTTCCTTCCTAGCGTTGAGGTTTGAGTTAGGCCTAGGGTTAGGGTTCTTTGAACCAGAAAGCCCTGAGTTCCAAGAACACAGCAGCTGCCAAGGACTACCCAAGAAGAAAGCAAAAGTACCTCCACATGCCTGCCTCCACAGCTATTTCCTTGGGGACATCCCTAACTCCTGGCTGATTTGCCTTTCTCGTCTTAGGGTTGGGCTTAGGTAGGCCTAGGGCTAGGATTTTTAAAATCAGGAAGCCCAGACCTCCAGGCACACTGGAGCTCTGAAAGGCATGCAAAAGGGAGTGCAAAAGTGCCACAACATGGCTGCTTTCACGCCTTTTTCCTTGGCAAGAAGGCTAACACCAGGCTGATTTACCCTCCCAGAGTTAGTCTTAGGCTTAGGCCTAGGGCTAGGATTTTTTAAACTAGAAAGCCCTTAGCTCCAGGCACACTGCAGCTGTAAAAGGCATCCCAAGAGGGCCGCAAAAGTGACACAACCTAGCTGCCTCTGCTGCTCATCTCATGAGTCCATCCCGAACCATAGGCTGATTTTCCTTCCGAGTGTCGAGGTTTGAGTTAGGCCTAGGGTTAGGGTTCTTTTAACCAGAAAGCCCTGACTTCCAAGAACACAGCAGCTGCCAAGGACTACCCAAGAAGTGCACAAAAGTACCACAACATGCCTGCCTCCACAGCTATTTCCTTGGGGACATCCCTAATTCCGGGCTGATTTGCTATTCTCGTCTTAGGGTTGGGGTTAGGTAGGCCTTGTGGTAGGATTTTTCAAATCAGGAAGCCCAGACCTCCAGGCACACTGGAGCTGTGAAAGGCATCCAAAAGGGAGTGCAAAAGTGCCACAACATGGCTGCTTTCTCAGCTTTTTCCTTGGCACCATCCCTATACCTAGGCTGATTTATCTGCCTAGGGTTAGGGTTCAGCCTAGGGCTAGGATTTTTTTAACCAGGAAGCCCTGAGTTCCAGGCGTACGGCAGCTGCCAAAGGCATCCCAAAGGGAGAGCAGAAGTGCCACAACCTGGCAGCTTTCACAGCTTTTTCCTTAGGAAGAACCCTCATACCCGGCTGATTTACCTTCCTAGGGTTACTGTTAGGCTTAGGCCTAGGACTTTGAAAACCAGGAAGCCCTGTCCTCCAGGCACACTGCAGATGTCAAAGGCATCCCAAGGGGAGTACAAAAGTGACACAACTTGGCTGACTCCACTGCTATTTCCATGAGACCATCCCCAAACACAGGCTGATTTTCCTTCCTAGGCTTAAGGTTTTGCGTTAGGCCTAGGGTTAGGGTTCTTTTAACCAGAAAGCCCTGAGTTCCAAGAACACAGAAGCGGCCAAGGACTACCCAAGAAGAACGCAAATGTACCACAACATGCCTGCCTCCACAGCTTTTTCCTTGGGGACATCCCTAATTCCGGGCTGATTTGCCTTTCTCCTCTTAGGGTTGGGGTTAGGCCTAGGGCTAGGATTTTTAAAATCAGGAAGCCCAGACCTCCAGGCACACTGGAGCTGTGAAAGGCATCCAAAAAGGAGCGCAAAAGTGCCAAACATGGCAGCTATCACAGCTTTTTCCTTAGGAAGAACCCTAATACACGGCTGATTTACCTTCCCAGAGTTACTGTTAGGCTTAGGCCTACGACTTTGAAAACCAGGAAGCCCTGTGCTCCAGGCACACTGCAGCTATTCAAGGCATCCCAAGGGGAGCGCAAAAGTGACACAACTTGGCTGCCTCTGCTGCTCATCTCATGAGTCCATCCCGAACCATAGGCTGATTTTCCTTCCTAGCGTTGAGGTTTGAGTTAGGCCTAGGGTTAGGGTTCTTTGAACCAGAAAGCCCTGAGTTCCAAGAACACAGCAGCTGCCAAGGACTACCCAAGAAGTGCACAAAAGTACCACAACATGCCTGCCTCCACAGCTTTTTCCTTGGGGACATCCCTAATTCCGGGCTGATTTGCCTTTCTCGTCTTAGGGTTGGGGTTAGGTAGGCCTAGGGCTAGGATTTTTAAAATCAGGAAGCCCAGACCTCCAGGCACACTGGAGCTCTGAAAGGCATGCAAAAGGGAGTGCAAAAGTGCCACAACATGGCTGCTTTCACGCCTTTTTCCTTGGCAAGAAGCCTAACACCAGGCTGATTTTCCTTCCCAGGGTTAGTGTTAGGTTTAGGCCTAGGGCTAGGATTTTTTTAACAAGGAAACCCTGTCCTCCAGGCACACTGCAGCTGTTAAAGGCATCCCAAGAGGGCCGCAAAAGTGACACAAGTTGGCTGCCTCTGCTGCTCATCTCATGAGTCCATCCCGCACCATAGGCTGATTTTCCTTCCTAGCGTTGAGGTTTAAGTTAGGGCTAGGTTTAGGGTTCTTTTAACCAGAAAGCCCTGAGTTCCAAGAACACAGCAGCTGCCAAGGACTACCCAAGAAGTGCAAAAAAGTACCACAACATGCCTGCCTCCACAGCTTTTTCCTTGGGGACATCCCTAATTCCTGGCTGATTTGCCTTTCTCGTCTTAGGGTTGGGGTTAGGTAGGCCTTGTGCTAGGATTTTTAAAATCAGGAAGCCCAGACCTCCAGGCACACTGGAGCTGTGAAAGGCATGCAAAAGGGAGTGCAAAAGTGCCACAACATGGCTGTTTTAACAGCATTTTCCTTGGCACCATCCCTATACCTAGGCTGATTTATCTGCCTAGGGTTAGAGTTAGGGTTCAGCCTAGGGCTAGGATTTTTTTAACCAGGAAGCCCTGAGTTCCAGGCTTACGGCAGCTGCCAAAGGCATCCCAAAGGGAGCGCAGAAGTGCCACAACCTGACAGCTTTCACAGCTTTTTCCTTAGGAAGAACCCTAATACCCGGCTGATTTACCTTCCTAGGGTTACTGTTAGGCTTAGGCCTAGGACTTTGAAAACCAGGAAGCCCTGTGCTCCAGGCACACTGCATCTGTCAAAGGCATCCCAAGGGGAGCGCAAAAGTGACACAACTTGGCTGCCTCTGCTGCTCATCTCATGAGTCCATCCCGAACCATAGGCTGATTTTCCTTCCTAGCGTTGAGGTTTGAGTTAGGCCTAGGGTTAGGGTTCTTTGAACCAGAAAGCCCTGAGTTCCAAGAACACAGCAGCTGCCAAGGACTACACAAGAAGAAAGCAAAAGTACCTCCACATGCCTGCCTCCACAGCTATTTCCTTGGGGACATCCCTAACTCCTGGCTGATTTGCCTTTCTCGTCTTAGGGTTGGGCTTAGGTAGGCCTAGGGCTAGGATTTTTAAAATCAGGAAGCCCAGACCTCCAGGCACACTGGAGCTCTGAAAGGCATGCAAAAGGGAGTGCAAAAGTGCCACAACATGGCTGCTTTCACGCCTTTTTCCTTGGCAAGAAGGCTAACACCAGGCTGATTTACCCTCCCAGAGTTAGTCTTAGGCTTAGGCCTAGGGCTAGGATTTTTTAAACTAGAAAGCCCTTAGCTCCAGGCACACTGCAGCTGTAAAAGGCATCCCAAGAGGGCCGCAAAAGTGACACAACCTAGCTGCCTCTGCTGCTCATCTCATGAGTCCATCCCGAACCATAGGCTGATTTTCCTTCCGAGTGTCGAGGTTTGAGTTAGGCCTAGGGTTAGGGTTCTTTTAACCAGAAAGCCCTGACTTCCAAGAACACAGCAGCTGCCAAGGACTACCCAAGAAGTGCACAAAAGTACCACAACATGCCTGCCTCCACAGCTATTTCCTTGGGGACATCCCTAATTCCGGGCTGATTTGCTATTCTCGTCTTAGGGTTGGGGTTAGGTAGGCCTTGTGGTAGGATTTTTCAAATCAGGAAGCCCAGACCTCCAGGCACACTGGAGCTGTGAAAGGCATCCAAAAGGGAGTGCAAAAGTGCCACAACATGGCTGCTTTCTCAGCTTTTTCCTTGGCACCATCCCTATACCTAGGCTGATTTATCTGCCTAGGGTTAGGGTTCAGCCTAGGGCTAGGATTTTTTTAACCAGGAAGCCCTGAGTTCCAGGCGTACGGCAGCTGCCAAAGGCATCCCAAAGGGAGAGCAGAAGTGCCACAACCTGGCAGCTTTCACAGCTTTTTCCTTAGGAAGAACCCTCATACCCGGCTGATTTACCTTCCTAGGGTTACTGTTAGGCTTAGGCCTAGGACTTTGAAAACCAGGAAGCCCTGTCCTCCAGGCACACTGCAGATGTCAAAGGCATCCCAAGGGGAGTACAAAAGTGACACAACTTGGCTGACTCCACTGCTATTTCCATGAGACCATCCCCAAACACAGGCTGATTTTCCTTCCTAGGCTTAAGGTTTTGCGTTAGGCCTAGGGTTAGGGTTCTTTTAACCAGAAAGCCCTGAGTTCCAAGAACACAGAAGCGGCCAAGGACTACCCAAGAAGAACGCAAATGTACCACAACATGCCTGCCTCCACAGCTTTTTCCTTGGGGACATCCCTAATTCCGGGCTGATTTGCCTTTCTCCTCTTAGGGTTGGGGTTAGGCCTAGGGCTAGGATTTTTAAAATCAGGAAGCCCAGACCTCCAGGCACACTGGAGCTGTGAAAGGCATCCAAAAAGGAGCGCAAAAGTGCCAAACATGGCAGCTATCACAGCTTTTTCCTTAGGAAGAACCCTAATACACGGCTGATTTACCTTCCCAGAGTTACTGTTAGGCTTAGGCCTACGACTTTGAAAACCAGGAAGCCCTGTGCTCCAGGCACACTGCAGCTATTCAAGGCATCCCAAGGGGAGCGCAAAAGTGACACAACTTGGCTGCCTCTGCTGCTCATCTCATGAGTCCATCCCGAACCATAGGCTGATTTTCCTTCCTAGCGTTGAGGTTTGAGTTAGGCCTAGGGTTAGGGTTCTTTGAACCAGAAAGCCCTGAGTTCCAAGAACACAGCAGCTGCCAAGGACTACCCAAGAAGTGCACAAAAGTACCACAACATGCCTGCCTCCACAGCTTTTTCCTTGGGGACATCCCTAATTCCGGGCTGATTTGCCTTTCTCGTCTTAGGGTTGGGGTTAGGTAGGCCTAGGGCTAGGATTTTTAAAATCAGGAAGCCCAGACCTCCAGGCACACTGGAGCTCTGAAAGGCATGCAAAAGGGAGTGCAAAAGTGCCACAACATGGCTGCTTTCACGCCTTTTTCCTTGGCAAGAAGCCTAACACCAGGCTGATTTTCCTTCCCAGGGTTAGTGTTAGGTTTAGGCCTAGGGCTAGGATTTTTTTAACAAGGAAACCCTGTCCTCCAGGCACACTGCAGCTGTTAAAGGCATCCCAAGAGGGCCGCAAAAGTGACACAAGTTGGCTGCCTCTGCTGCTCATCTCATGAGTCCATCCCGCACCATAGGCTGATTTTCCTTCCTAGCGTTGAGGTTTAAGTTAGGGCTAGGTTTAGGGTTCTTTTAACCAGAAAGCCCTGAGTTCCAAGAACACAGCAGCTGCCAAGGACTACCCAAGAAGTGCAAAAAAGTACCACAACATGCCTGCCTCCACAGCTTTTTCCTTGGGGACATCCCTAATTCCTGGCTGATTTGCCTTTCTCGTCTTAGGGTTGGGGTTAGGTAGGCCTTGTGCTAGGATTTTTAAAATCAGGAAGCCCAGACCTCCAGGCACACTGGAGCTGTGAAAGGCATGCAAAAGGGAGTGCAAAATTGCCACAATACGGCTGCTTTCACAGCTTTTTCCTTGGCACCATCCCTATACCTAGGCTGATTTATCTGCCTAGGGTTAGGGTTAGGGTTCAGCCTAGGGCTAGGATTTTTTTAACCAGGAAGCCCTGAGTTCCAGGCTTACTGCAGCTGCCAAAGGCATCCCAAAGGGAGCGCAGAAGTGCCACAATCAAGCAGCTTTCACAGCTTTTTCCTTAGGAAGAACCCTAACACCCGGCTGATTTACCTTCCTAGGGTTACTGTTAGGCTTAGGCCAAGGACTTTGAAAACCAGGAAGCCCTGTGCTCCAGGCACACTGCAGATGTCAAAGGCATCCCAAGGGGAGCACAAAAGTGACACAACTTGGCTGCCTCCACTGCTATTTCCATGAGACCATCCCCAACCATAGGCTGATTTTCCTTCCTAGGCTTAAGGTTTTGCGTTAGGCCTAGGGTTAGGGTTCTTTTAACCAGAAAGCCCTGAGTTCCAAGAACACAGAAGCGGCCAAGGTCTACCGAAGAAGAAAGCAAAAGCACCACAACATGCCTGCCTCCACAGCTTTTTCCTTGGGGACATCCCTAATTCCGGGCTTATTTGCCTTTCTTCTCTTAGGGTTGGGGTTAGGCCTAGGGCAAGGATATTTAAAACCAGGAAGCCCAGACCTCCAGGCACACTGGAGCTGTGAAAGGCATCCAAAAAGGAGCGCAAAAGTGCCAAACATGGCAGCTATCACAGCTTTTTCCTTAGGAAGAACCCTAATACACGGCTGATTTACCTTCCCAGAGTTACTGTTAGGCTTAGGCCTACGACTTTGAAAACCAGGAAGCCCTGTGCTCCAGGCACACTGCAGCTATTCAAGGCATCCCAAGGGGAGCGCAAAAGTGACACAACTTGGCTGCCTCTGCTGCTCATCTCATGAGTCCATCCCGAACCATAGGCTGATTTTCCTTCCTAGCGTTGAGGTTTGAGTTAGGCCTAGGGTTAGGGTTCTTTGAACCAGAAAGCCCTGAGTTCCAAGAACACAGCAGCTGCCAAGGACTACCCAAGAAGTGCACAAAAGTACCACAACATGCCTGCCTCCACAGCTATTTCCTTGGGGACATCCCTAATTCCGGGCTGATTTGCCTTTCTCGTCTTAGGGTTGGGGTTAGGTAGGCCTAGGGCTAGGATTTTTAAAATCAGGAAGCCCAGACCTCCAGGCACACTGGAGCTCTGAAAGGCATGCAAAAGGGAGTGCAAAAGTGTCACAACATGGCTGCTTTCACGGCTTTTTCCTTGGCAAGAAGGCTAACACCAGGCTGATTTACCTTCCCAGAGTTAGTGTTAGGCTTAGGCCTAGGGCTAGGATTTTTAAAACCAGGAAGCCCTGTCCTCCAGGCACACTGCATCTGTTAAAGTCATCCCAAGAGGGCCGCAAAAGTGACACAAGTTGGCTGCCTCTGCTGCTCATCTCATGAGTCCATCCCGCACCATAGGCTGATTTTCCTTCCTAGCGTTGAGGTTTCAGTTAGGGCTAGGTTTAGGGTTCTTTGAACCAGAAAGCCCTGACTTCCAAGAACACAGCAGCTGCCAAGGACTACCCAAGAAGTGCACAAAAGTACCACAACATGCCTGCCTCCACAGCTTTTTCTTGGGGACATCCCTAATTCCGGGCTGATTTGCCTTTCTCGTCTTAGGGTTGGGCTTAGGTAAGCCTTGTGCTGGGATTTTTAAAATCAGGAAGCCCAGACCTCCAGGCACACTGGAGCTTTGAAAGGCATGCAAAAGGGAGTGCAAAAGTGCCACAATATGGCTGCTTTCACAGCTTTTTCCTTGGCACCATCCCTTTACCTAGGCTGATTTATCTGCCTAGGGTTAGTGTTCAGCCTAGGTCTAGGATTTTTTTAACCAGGAAGCCCTGAGTTCCAGGCTTACTGCAGCTGCCAAAGGCATCCCAAAGGGAGCGCAGAAGTGCCACAACCTGGCAGCTTTCACAGCTTTTTCCTTAGGAAGAACCCTAATACCCGGCTGATTTACCTTCCTAGGGTTACTGTTAGGCTTAGGCCTAGGACTATGATAACCAGGAAGCCCTGTGCTCCAGGCACACTGCAGCTGTCAAAGGCATCCCAAGGGGAGCGCAAAAGTGACACAACTTGGCTGCCTCCACTGCTATTTCCATGAAACCATCCCGAATCATAGGCTGATTTTCCTTCCGAGGCTTAAGGTTTGAGTTACGCCTAGGGTTAGTGTTCTTTAAACCAGAAAGCCCTGAGTTCGAAGAACACAGCAGCTGCCAAGGACTACCCAAAAAGTGCACAAAAGTATCACAACATGCCTGCCTCCACAGCTTTTTCCTTGGGGACATCCCTAATTCCTGGCTGATTTGCCATTCTCGTCTTAGGGTTGGGCTTAGGTAGGCCTAGTGCTAGGATTTTTAAAATCAGGAAGCCCAGACCTCCAGGCACACTGGAGCTTTGAAAGGCAAGCAAAAGGGAGTGCAAAAGTGCCACAACATGGCTGCTTTCACGCCTTTTTCCTTTGCAAGAAGTCTAACACCAGGCTGATTTACCTTCCCAGGGTTAGTGTTAGGCTTAGGCCTTGGGCTAGGATTTTTAAAACTGGGAAGCCCTTAGCTCCAGGCACACTGCAGCTGTTAAAGGCATCCCAAGAGGGCCACAAAAGTGACACAACCCAGCTGCCTCTGCTGCCCATCTCATGAGTCCATCCCGAACCATAGGCTGGTTTTCTTTCCTAGCGTTGAATTTTGAGTTACGCCTAGGGTTAATGTTCTTTGAACCAGAAAGCCCTGAGTTCCAAGAACACAGCAGCTGCCAAGGACTACCCAAGAAAAGCGCAAAAGCACCACAACATGCCTGCCTCCACAGCTTTTTCCTTGGGGACATCCCTAATTCCTGGCTGATTAGCCTTTCTAGACTTAGGGTTGGGGGTAGGTAGGCCTTGTGCTAGGATTTTTAAAATCAGGAAGCCCAGACCTCCAGGCACACTGGAGCTGTGAAAGGCATGCAAAAGGGAGTGCAAAAGTGCCACAACATGGCTGCTTTAACAGCATTTTCCTTGGCACCATCCCTATACCTAGGCTGATTTATCTGCCTAGGGTTAGAGTTAGGGTTCAGCCTAGGGCTGG
Source organism: Melospiza melodia melodia (assembly GCF_035770615.1). Classification (NCBI taxonomy): domain Eukaryota; kingdom Metazoa; phylum Chordata; class Aves; order Passeriformes; family Passerellidae; genus Melospiza; species Melospiza melodia. The sequence continues at coordinate 13,780,025 of NC_086210.1, read as the reverse complement.
GATTTTTTTAACCAGGAAGCCCTGAGTTCCAGGCTTACTGCAGCTGCCAAAGGCATCCCAAAGGGAGCGCAGAAGTGCCACAAACAGACAGCTTTCACAGCTTTTTCGTTAGGGAGAACCCTAATACCCGGCTGATTTACCTTCCTAGGGTTACTGTTAGGATTAGGCCTACAACTTTGAAAACCAGGAAGCCCTGTCCTCCAGGCACACTGCAGCTGTTCAAGGCATCCCAAGGGGAGCGCAAAAGTGACACAACTTGGCTGCCTCCACTGCTATTTCCATGAGACCATCCCCAACCATAGGCTGATTTTCCTTCCTAGGCTTAAGGTTTGAGTTACGCCTAGGGTTAGTGTTCTTTGAACCAGAAAGCCCTGAGTTCCAAGAACACAGAAGCGGCCAAGGACTACCCAAGAAGAACGCAAAAGCACCACAACATGCCTGCCTCCCCAGCTTTTTCCTTGGGGACATCCCTAATTCTGGGCTGATTTGCCTTTCTCCTCTTAGGGTTGGGGTTAGGCCTAGGGCTAGGATTTTTAAAATCAGGAAGCCCAGACCTCCAGGCACACTGGAGCTGTGAAAGGCATCCAAAAAGGAGCGCAAAAGTGCCAAACATGGCAGCTTTCACAGCTTTTTCCTTAGGAAGAACCCTAATACCCGGCTGATTTACCTTCCTAGGGTTACTGTTAGGCTTAGGCCTAGGACTTTGAAAACCAGGAAGCCCTGTGCTCCAGGCACACTGCAGCTGTTCAAGGCATCTCAAGAGGGCCGCAAAAGTGACACAACTTGGCTGCCTCCACTGCTATTTCCATGAGACCATCGCCAACCATAGGCTGATATTCCTTCCTAGGCTTAAGGTTTGAGTTAGGCCGAGGGTTAGTGTTCTTTGAACCAGAAAGCCCTGAGTTCCAAGAACACAGCAGCGGCCAAGGACTACCCAGGAAGAACACAAAAGCACCACAACATGCCTGCCTCCACAGCTTTTTCCTTGGGGACATCCCTAATTCCTGGCTGATTTGCCTTTCTCTTCTTAGGGTTGGGGTTAGGTAAGCCTTGTGCTAGGATTTTTAAAATCAGGAAGCCCAGACCTCCAGGCACACTGGAGCTCTGAAAGGCATCCAAAAGGGAGTGCAAAAGTGCCACAATATGGCTGCTTTCACAGCTTTTTCCTTGGCACCATCCCTTTACCTAGGCTGATTTATCTGCCTAGGGTTAGTGTTCAGCCTAGGTCTAGGATTTTTTTAACCAGGAAGCCCTGAGTTCCAGGCTTACTGCAGCTGCCAAAGGCATCCCAAAGGGAGCGCAGAAGTGCCACAACCTGGCAGCTTTCACAGCTTTTTCCTTAGGAAGAACCCTAATAGCCGGCTGATTTACCTTCCTAGGTTTACTGTTAGGCTTAGGCCTAGGACTATGATAACCAGGAAGCCCTGTGCTCCAGGCACACTGCAGCTGTCAAAGGCATCCCAAGGGGAGCGCAAAAGTGACACAACTTGGCTGCCTCCACTGCTATTTCCATGAAACCATCCCGAATCATAGGCTGATTTTCCTTCCGAGGCTTAAGGTTTGAGTTACGCCTAGGGTTAGTGTTCTTTAAACCAGAAAGCCCTGAGTTCGAAGAACACAGCAGCTGCCAAGGACTACCCAAGAAGTGCACAAAAGTATCACAACATGCCTGCCTCCACAGCTTTTTCCTTGGGGACATCCCTAATTCCTGGCTGATTTGCCATTCTCGTCTTAGGGTTGGGCTTAGGTAGGCCTAGTGCTAGGATTTTTAAAATCAGGAAGCCCAGACCTCCAGGCACACTGGAGCTTTGCAGCACACTGAAAGGCAAGCAGGAAGCCCAGACCTCCAGGCACACTGGAGCTTTCAGCACACTGAAAGGCAAGCAAAAGTGAGTGCAAAAGTGCCACAACATGGCTGCTTTCACGCCTTTTTCCTTTGCAAGAAGTCTAACACCAGGCTGATTTACCTTCCCAGAGTTAGTGTTAGGCTTAGGCCTTGGGCTAGGATTTTTAAAACTGGGAAGCCCTTAGCTCCAGGCACACTGCAGCTGTTAAAGGCATCCCAAGAGGGCCACAAAAGTGACACAACCCAGCTGCCTCTGCTGCCCATCTCATGAGTCCATCCCAAACCATAGGCTGGTTTTCTTTCCTAGCGTTGAATTTTGAGTTACGCCTAGGGTTAATGTTCTTTGAACCAGAAAGCCCTGACTTCCAAGAACACAGCAGCTGCCAAGGACTACCCAAGAAAAGCGCAAAAGCACCACAACATGCCTGCCTCCACAGCTTTTTCCTTGGGGACATCCCTAATTCCTGGCTGATTAGCCTTTCTAGCCTTAGGGTTGGGGGTAGGTAGGCCTTGTGCTAGGATTTTTAAAATCAGGAAGCCCAGACCTCCAGGCACACTGGAGCTGTGAAAGGCATGCAAAAGGGAGTGCAAAAGTGCCACAACATGGCTGCTTTAACAGCATTTTCCTTGGCACCATCCCTATACCTATGCTGATTTATCTGCCTAGGGTTAGAGTTAGGGTTCAGCCTAGGGCTGGGATTTTTTTAACCAGGAAGCCCTGAGTTCCAGGCTTACTGCAGCTGCCAAAGGCATCCCAAAGGGAGCGCAGAAGTGCCACAAACAGACAGCTTTCACAGCTTTTTCGTTAGGGAGAACCCTCATACCCGGCTGATTTACCTTCCTAGGGTTACTGTTAGGCTTAGGCCTAGGACTTTGAAAACCAGGAAGCCCTGTGCTCCAGGCACACTGCAGCTGTTCAAGGCATCTCAAGAGGGTCGCAAAAGTGACACAACTTGGCTGCCACCGCTGCTATTTCCATGAGACCATCCCCAACCATAGGCTGATATTCCTTCCTAGGCTTAAGGTTTGAGTTACGCCTAGGGTTAGTGTTCTTTGAACCAGAAAGCCCTGAGTTCCAAGAACACAGCAGCGGCCAAGGACTACCCAGGAAGAACACAAAAGCACCACAACATGCCTGCCTCCACAGCTTTTTCCTTGGGGACATCCCTAATTCCTGGCTGATTTGCCTTTCTCCCCTTAGGGTTGGGGTTAGGTAAGCCTTGTGCTAGGATTTTTAAAATCAGGAAGCCCAGACCTCCAGGCACACTGGAGCTCTGAAAGGCATCCAAAAGGGAGTGCAAAAGTGCCACAATATGGCTGCTTTCACAGCTTTTTCCTTGGCACCATCCCTTTACCTAGGCTGATTTATCTGCCTAGGGTTAGGGTTCAGCCTAGGGCTAGGATTTTTTTAACCAGGAAGCCCTGAGTTCCAGGCTTACTGCAGCTGCCAAAGGCATCCCAAAGGGAGCGCAGAAGTGCCACAACCTGGCAGCTTTCACAGCTTTTTCGTTAGGGAGAACCCTAATAGCCGGCTGATTTACCTTCCTAGGGTTACTGTTAGGCTTAGGCCTAGGACTATGATAACCAGGAAGCCCTGTGCTCCAGGCACACTGCAGCTGTCAAAGGCATCCCAAGGGGAGCGCAAAAGTGACACAACTTGGCTGCCTCCACTGCTATTTCCATGAAACCATCCCGAATCATAGGCTGATTTTCCTTCCGAGGCTTAAGGTTTGAGTTACGCCTAGGGTTAGTGTTCTTTAAACCAGAAAGCCCTGAGTTCGAAGAACACAGCAGCTGCCAAGGACTACCCAAGAAGTGCACAAAAGTATCACAACATGCCTGCCTCCACAGCTTTTTCCTTGGGGACATCCCTAATTCCTGGCTGATTTGCCATTCTCGTCTTAGGGTTGGGCTTAGGTAGGCCTAGTGCTAGGATTTTTAAAATCAGGAAGCCCAGACCTCCAGGCACACTGGAGCTTTGCAGCACACTGAAAGGCAAGCAGGAAGCCCAGACTTCCAGGCACACTGGAGCTTTCAGCACACTGAAAGGCAAGCAAAAGGGAGTGCAAAAGTGCCACAACATGGCTGCTTTCACGCCTTTTTCCTTTGCAAGAAGTCTAACACCAGGCTGATTTACCTTCCCAGAGTTAGTGTTAGGCTTAGGCCTTGGGCTAGGATTTTTAAAACTGGGAAGCCCTTAGCTCCAGGCACACTGCAGCTGTTAAAGGCATCCCAAGAGGGCCACAAAAGTGACACAACCCAGCTGCCTCTGCTGCCCATCTCATGAGTCCATCCCGAACCATAGGCTGGTTTTCTTTCCTAGCGTTGAATTTTGAGTTACGCCTAGGGTTAATGTTCTTTGAACCAGAAAGCCCTGACTTCCAAGAACACAGCAGCTGCCAAGGACTACCCAAGAAAAGCGCAAAAGCACCACAACATGCCTGCCTCCACAGCTTTTTCCTTGGGGACATCCCTAATTCCTGGCTGATTAGCCTTTCTCTTCTTAGGGTTGGGGGTAGGTAGGCCTTGTGCTAGGATTTTTAAAATCAGGAAGCCCAGACCTCCAGGCACACTGGAGCTGTGAAAGGCATGCAAAAGGGAGTGCAAAAGTGCCACAACATGGCTGCTTTAACAGCATTTTCCTTGGCACCATCCCTATACCTAGGCTGATTTATCTGCCTAGGGTTAGAGTTAGGGTTCAGCCTAGGGCTAGGATTTTTTTAACCAGGAAGCCCTGAGTTCCAGGCTTACTGCAGCTGCCAAAGGCATCCCAAAGGGAGCGCAGAAGTGCCACAAACAGACAGCTTTCACAGCTTTTTCGTTAGGGAGAACCCTAATACCCGGCTGATTTACCTTCCTAGGGTTACTGTTAGGCTTAGGCCTAGGACTTTGAAAACCAGGAAGCCCTGTGCTCCAGGCACACTGCAGCTGTCAAAGGCATCCCAAGGGGAGCGCAAAAGGGACAAAACTTGGCTGCCTCCACTGCTATTTCCATGAGACCATCCCCAACCATAGGCTGATTTTCCTTCGGAGGCTTAAGGTTTGAGTTACGCCTAGGGTTAGTGTTCTTTGAACCAGAAAGCCCTGAGTTCCAAGAACACAGAAGCGGCCAAGGACTACCCAAGAAGAACGCAAAAGTACCACAACATGCCTGCCTCCCCAGCTTTTTCCTTGAGGACATCCCTAATTCTGGGCTGATTTGCCTTTCTCCTCTTAGGGTTGGGGTTAGGCCTAGGGCTAGGATTTTTAAAATCAGGAAGCCCAGAACTCCAGGCACACTGGAGCTGTGAAAGGCATCCAAAAAGGAGCGCAAAAGTGCCAAACATGGCAGGTTTCACAGCTTTTTCCTTAGGAAGAACCCTAATACCCGGCTGATTTACCTTCCTAGGGTTACTGTTAGGCTTAGGCCTTGGACTTTGAAAACCAGGAAGCCCTGTGCTCCAGGCACACTGCAGCTGTTCAAGGCATCCCAAGGGGAGCGCAAAAGTGACACAACTTGGCTGCCACTGCTGCTATTTCCATGAGACCATCCCCAAATATAGGCTGATATTCCTTCCTAGGCTTAAGGTTTGAGTTAGGCCGAGGGTAAGTGTTCTTTGAACCAGAAAGCCCTGAGTTCCAAGAACACAGCAGCGGCCAAGGACTACCCAGGAAGAACACAAAAGCACCACAACATGCCTGCCTCCACAGCTTTTTCCTTGGGGACATCCCTAATTCCTGGCTGATTTGCCTTTCTCCTCTTAGGGTTGGGGTTAGGTAAGCCTTGTGCTAGGATTTTTAAAATCAGGAAGCCCAGACCTCCAGGCACACTGGAGCTGTGAAAGGCATCCAAAAGGGAGTGCAAAAGTGCCACAATATGGCTGCTTTCACAGCTTTTTCCTTGGCACCATCCCTTTACCTAGGCTGATTTATCTGCCTAGGGTTAGGGTTCAGCCTAGGTCTAGGATTTTTTTAACCAGGAAGCCCTGAGTTCCAGGCTTACTGCAGCTGCCAAAGGCATCCCAAAGGGAGCGCAGAAGTGCCACAACCTGGCAGCTTTCACAGCTTTTTCCTTAGGAAGAACCCTAATACCCGGCTGATTTACCTTCCTAGGGTTACTGTTAGGCTTAGGCCTAGGACTATGATAACCAGGAAGCCCTGTGCTCCAGGCACACTGCAGCTGTCAAAGGCATCCCAAGGGGAGCGCAAAAGTGACACAACTTGGCTGCCTCCACTGCTATTTCCATGAAACCATCCCGAATCATAGGCTGATTTTCCTTCCGAGGCTTAAGGTTTGAGTTACGCCTAGGGTTAGTGTTCTTTAAACCAGAAAGCCCTGAGTTCGAAGAACACAGCAGCTGCCAAGGACTACCCAAGAAGTGCACAAAAGTATCACAACATGCCTGCCTCCACAGCTTTTTCCTTGGGGACATCCCTAATTCCTGGCTGATTTGCCATTCTCGTCTTAGGGTTGGGGGTAGGTAGGCCTAGTGCTAGGATTTTTAAAATCAGGAAGCCCAGACCTCCAGGCACACTGGAGCTTTGCAGCACACTGAAAGGCAAGCAGGAAGCCCAGACCTCCAGGCACACTGGAGCTTTCAGCACACTGAAAGGCAAGCAAAAGGGAGTGCAAAAGTGCCACAACATGGCTGCTTTCACGCCTTTTTCCTTTGCAAGAAGTCTAACACCAGGCTGATTTACCTTCCCAGAGTTAGTGTTAGGCTTAGGCCTTGGGCTAGGATTTTTAAAACTGGGAAGCCCTTAGCTCCAGGCACACTGCAGCTGTTAAAGGCATCCCAAGAGGGCCACAAAAGTGACACAACCCAGCTGCCTCTGCTGCCCATCTCATGAGTCCATCCCGAACCATAGGGTGGTTTTCTTTCCTAGCGTTGAATTTTGAGTTACGCCTAGGGTTAATGTTCTTTGAACCAGAAAGCCCTGACTTCCAAGAACACAGCAGCTGCCAAGGACTACCCAAGAAAAGCGCAAAAGCACCACAACATGCCTGCCTCCACAGCTTTTTCCTTGGGGACATCCCTAATTCCTGGCTGATTAGCCTTTCTCTTCTTAGGGTTGGGGGTAGGTAGGCCTTGTGCTAGGATTTTTAAAATCAGGAAGCCCAGACCTCCAGGCACACTGGAGCTGTGAAAGGCATGCAAAAGGGAGTGCAAAAGTGCCACAACATGGCTGCTTTAACAGCATTTTCCTTGGCACCATCCCTATACCTATGCTGATTTATCTGCCTAGGGTTAGAGTTAGGGTTCAGCCTAGGGCTGGGATTTTTTTAACCAGGAAGCCCTGAGTTCCAGGCTTACTGCAGCTGCCAAAGGCATCCCAAAGGGAGCGCAGAAGTGCCACAAACAGACAGCTTTCACAGCTTTTTCGTTAGGGAGAACCCTCATACCCGGCTGATTTACCTTCCTAGGGTTACTGTTAGGATTAGGCCTACAACTTTGAAAACCAGGAAGCCCTGTGCTCCAGGCACACTGCAGCTGTCAAAGGCATCCCAAGGGGAGCGCAAAAGTGACACAACTTGGCTGCCTCCACTGCTATTTCCATGAGACCATCCCCAACCATAGGCTGATTTTCCTTCCTAGGCTTAAGGTTTGAGTTACGCCTAGGGTTAGTGTTCTTTGAACCAGAAAGCCCTGAGTTCCAAGAACACAGAAGCGGCCAAGGACTACCCAAGAAGAACGCAAAAGCACCACAACATGCCTGCCTCCCCAGCTTTTTCCTTGGGGACATCCCTAATTCTGGGCTGATTTGCCTTTCTCCTCTTAGGGTTGGGGTTAGGCCTAGGGATAGGATTTTTAAAATCAGGAAGCCCAGACCTCCAGGCACACTGGAGCTGTGAAAGGCATCCAAAAAGGAGCGCAAAAGTGCCAAACATGGCAGGTTTCACAGCTTTTTCCTTAGGAAGAACCCTAATACCCGGCTGATTTACCTTCCTAGGCTTACTGTTAGGCTTAGGCCTAGGACTTTGAAAACCAGGAAGCCCTGTGCTCCAGGCACACTGCAGCTGTTCAAGGCATCTCAAGAGGGCCGCAAAAGTGACACAACTTGGCTGCCTCCACTGCTATTTCCATGAGACCATCCCCAACCATAGGCTGATATTCCTTCCTAGGCTTAAGGTTTGAGTTAGGCCGAGGGTTAGTGTTCTTTGAACCAGAAAGCCCTGAGTTCCAAGAACACAGCAGCGGCCAAGGACTACCCAGGAAGAACACAAAAGCACCACAACATGCCTGCCTCCACAGCTTTTTCCTTGGGGACATCCCTAATTCCTGGCTGATTTGCCTTTCTCCTCTTAGGGTTGGGGTTAGGTAAGCCTTGTGCTAGGATTTTTAAAATCAGGAAGCCCAGACCTCCAGGCACACTGGAGCTGTGAAAGGCATCCTAAAGGGAGTGGAAAAGTGCCACAATATGGCTGCTTTCACAGCTTTTTCCTTGGCACCATCCCTTTACCTAGGCTGATTTATCTGCCTAGGGTTAGGGTTCAGCCTAGGTCTAGGATTTTTTTAACCAGGAAGCCCTGAGTTCCAGGCTTACTGCAGCTGCCAAAGGCATCCCAAAGGGAGCGCTGAAGTGCCACAACCTGGCAGCTTTCACAGCTTTTTCCTTAGGAAGAACCCTAATACCCGGCTGATTTACCTTCCTAGGGTTACTGTTAGGCTTAGGTCTAGGACTATGATAACCAGGAAGCCCTGTGCTCCAGGCACACTGCAGCTGTCAAAGGCATCCCAAGGGGAGCGCAAAAGTGACACAACTTGGCTGCCTCCACTGCTATTTCCATGAAACCATCCCGAATCATAGGCTGATTTTCCTTCGGAGGCTTAAGGTTTGAGTTACGCCTAGGGTTAGTGTTCTTTAAACCAGAAAGCCCTGAGTTCGAAGAACACAGCAGCTGCCAAGGACTACCCAAGAAGTGCACAAAAGTATCACAACATGCCTGCCTCCACAGCTTTTTCCTTGGGGACATCCCTAATTCCTGGCTGATTTGCCATTCTCGTCTTAGGTTTGGGCTTAGGTAGGCCTAGTGCTAGGATTTTTAAAATCAGGAAGCCCAGACCTCCAGGCACACTGGAGCTTTCAGCACACTGAAAGGCAAGCAAAAGGGAGTGCAAAAGTGCCACAACATGGCTGCTTTCACGCCTTTTTCCTTTGCAAGAAGTCTAACACCAGGCTGATTTACCTTCCCAGAGTTAGTGTTAGGCTTAGGCCTTGGGCTAGGATTTTTAAAACTGGGAAGCCCTTAGCTCCAGGCACACTGCAGCTGTTAAAGGCATCCCAAGAGGGCCACAAAAGTGACACAACCCAGCTGCCTCTGCTGCCCATCTCATGAGTCCATCCCGAACCATAGGGTGGTTTTCTTTCCTAGCGTTGAATTTTGAGTTACGCCTAGGGTTAATGTTCTTTGAACCAGAAAGCCCTGACTTCCAAGAACACAGCAGCTGCCAAGGACTACCCAAGAAAAGCGCAAAAGCACCACAACATGCCTGCCTCCACAGCTTTTTCCTTGGGGACATCCCTAATTCCTGGCTGATTAGCCTTTCTAGACTTAGGGTTGGGGGTAGGTAGGCCTTGTGCTAGGATTTTTAAAATCAGGAAGCCCAGACCTCCAGGCACACTGGAGCTGTGAAAGGCATGCAAAAGGGAGTGCAAAAGTGCCACAACATGGCTGCTTTAACAGCATTTTCCTTGGCACCATCCCTATACCTAGGCTGATTTATCTGCCTAGGGTTAGAGTTAGGGTTCAGCCTAGGGCTGGGATTTTTTTAACCAGGAAGCCCTGAGTTCCAGGCTTACTGCAGCTGCCAAAGGCATCCCAAAGGGAGCGCAGAAGTGCCACAAACAGACAGCTTTCACAGCTTTTTCGTTAGGGAGAACCCTCATACCCGGCTGATTTACCTTCCTAGGGTTACTGTTAGGATTAGGCCTACAACTTTGAAAACCAGGAAGCCCTGTGCTCCAGGCACACTGCAGCTGTCAAAGGCATCCCAAGGGGAGCGCAAAAGTGACACAACTTGGCTGCCTCCACTGCTATTTCCATGAGACCATCCCCAACCATAGGCTGATTTTCCTTCCTAGGCTTAAGGTTTGAGTTACGCCTAGGGTTAGTGTTCTTTGAACCAGAAAGCCCTGAGTTCCAAGAACACAGAAGCGGCCAAGGACTACCCAAGAAGAACGCAAAAGCACCACAACATGCCTGCCTCCCCAGCTTTTTCCTTGGGGACATCCCTAATTCTGGGCTGATTTGCCTTTCTCCTCTTAGGGTTGGGGTTAGGCCTAGGGCTAGGATTTTTAAAATCAGGAAGCCCAGACCTCCAGGCACACTGGAGCTGTGAAAGGCATCCAAAAAGGAGCGCAAAAGTGCCAAACATGGCAGGTTTCACAGCTTTTTCCTTAGGAAGAACCCTAATACCCGGCTGATTTACCTTCCTAGGCTTACTGTTAGGCTTAGGCCTAGGACTTTGAAAACCAGGAAGCCCTGTGCTCCAGGCACACTGCAGCTGTTCAAGGCATCTCAAGAGGGCCGCAAAAGTGACACAACTTGGCTGCCTCCACTGCTATTTCCATGAGACCATCCCCAACCATAGGCTGATATTCCTTCCTAGGCTTAAGGTTTGAGTTAGGCCGAGGGTTAGTGTTCTTTGAACCAGAAAGCCCTGAGTTCCAAGAACACAGCAGCGGCCAAGGACTACCCAGGAAGAACACAAAAGCACCACAACATGCCTGCCTCCACAGCTTTTTCCTTGGGGACATCCCTAATTCCTGGCTGATTTGCCTTTCTCCTCTTAGGGTTGGGGTTAGGTAAGCCTTGTGCTAGGATTTTTAAAATCAGGAAGCCCAGACCTCCAGGCACACTGGAGCTGTGAAAGGCATCCTAAAGGGAGTGCAAAAGTGCCACAATATGGCTGCTTTCACAGCTTTTTCCTTGGCACCATCCCTTTACCTAAGCTGATTTATCTGCCTAGGGTTAGGGTTCAGCCTAGGTCTAGGATTTTTTTAACCAGGAAGCCCTGAGTTCCAGGCTTACTGCAGCTGCCAAAGGCATCCCAAAGGGAGCGCAGAAGTGCCACAACCTGGCAGCTTTCACAGCTTTTTCCTTAGGAAGAACCCTAATACCCGGCTGATTTACCTTCCTAGGGTTACTGTTAGGCTTAGGTCTAGGACTATGATAACCAGGAAGCCCTGTGCTCCAGGCACACTGCAGCTGTCAAAGGCATCCCAAGGGGAGCGCAAAAGTGACACAACTTGGCTGCCTCCACTGCTATTTCCATGAAACCATCCCGAATCATAGGCTGATTTTCCTTCGGAGGCTTAAGGTTTGAGTTACGCCTAGGGTTAGTGTTCTTTAAACCAGAAAGCCCTGAGTTCGAAGAACACAGCAGCTGCCAAGGACTACCCAAGAAGTGCACAAAAGTATCACAACATGCCTGCCTCCACAGCTTTTTCCTTGGGGACATCCCTAATTCCTGGCTGATTTGCCATTCTCGTCTTAGGGTTGGGCTTAGGTAGGCCTAGTGCTAGGATTTTTAAAATCAGGAAGCCCAGACCTCCAGGCACACTGGAGCTTTGCAGCACACTGAAAGGCAAGCAGGAAGCCCAGACCTCCAGGCACACTGGAGCTTTCAGCACACTGAAAGGCAAGCAAAAGGGAGTGCAAAAGTGCCACAACATGGCTGCTTTCACGCCTTTTTCCTTTGCAAGAAGTCTAACACCAGGCTGATTTACCTTCCCAGAGTTAGTGTTAGGCTTAGGCCTTGGGCTAGGATTTTTAAAACTGGGAAGCCCTTAGCTCCAGGCACACTGCAGCTGTTAAAGGCATCCCAAGAGGGCCACAAAAGTGACACAACCCAGCTGCCTCTGCTGCCCATCTCATGAGTCCATCCCGAACCATAGGGTGGTTTTCTTTCCTAGCGTTGAATTTTGAGTTACGCCTAGGGTTAATGTTCTTTGAACCAGAAAGCCCTGACTTCCAAGAACACAGCAGCTGCCAAGGACTACCCAAGAAAAGCGCAAAAGCACCACAACATGCCTGCCTCCACAGCTTTTTCCTTGGGGACATCCCTAATTCCTGGCTGATTAGCCTTTCTAGACTTAGGGTTGGGGGTAGGTAGGCCTTGTGCTAGGATTTTTAAAATCAGGAAGCCCAGACCTCCAGGCACACTGGAGCTGTGAAAGGCATGCAAAAGGGAGTGCAAAAGTGCCACAACATGGCTGCTTTAACAGCATTTTCCTTGGCACCATCCCTATACCTAGGCTGATTTATCTGCCTAGGGTTAGAGTTAGGGTTCAGCCTAGGGCTGGGATTTTTTTAACCAGGAAGCCCTGAGTTCCAGGCTTACTGCAGCTGCCAAAGGCATCCCAAAGGGAGCGCAGAAGTGCCACAAACAGACAGCTTTCACAGCTTTTTCGTTAGGGAGAACCCTCATACCCGGCTGATTTACCTTCCTAGGGTTACTGTTAGGATTAGGCCTACAACTTTGAAAACCAGGAAGCCCTGTGCTCCAGGCACACTGCAGCTGTCAAAGGCATCCCAAGGGGAGCGCAAAAGTGACACAACTTGGCTGCCTCCACTGCTATTTCCATGAGACCATCCCCAACCATAGGCTGATTTTCCTTCCTAGGCTTAAGGTTTGAGTTACGCCTAGGGTTAGTGTTCTTTGAACCAGAAAGCCCTGAGTTCCAAGAACACAGAAGCGGCCAAGGACTACCCAAGAAGAACGCAAAAGCACCACAACATGCCTGCCTCCCCAGCTTTTTCCTTGGGGACATCCCTAATTCTGGGCTGATTTGCCTTTCTCCTCTTAGGGTTGGGGTTAGGCCTAGGACTAGGATTTTTAAAATCAGGAAGCCCAGACCTCCAGGCACACTGGAGCTGTGAAAGGCATCCAAAAAGGAGCGCAAAAGTGCCAAACATGGCAGGTTTCACAGCTTTTTCCTTAGGAAGAACCCTAATACCCGGCTGATTTACCTTCCTAGGCTTACTGTTAGGCTTAGGCCTAGGACTTTGAAAACCAGGAAGCCCTGTGCTCCAGGCACACTGCAGCTGTTCAAGGCATCTCAAGAGGGCCGCAAAAGTGACACAACTTGGCTGCCACTGCTGCTATTTCCATGAGACCATCCCCAACCATAGGCTGATATTCCTTCCTAGGCTTAAGGTTTGAGTTAGGCCGAGGGTTAGTGTTCTTTGAACCAGAAAGCCCTGAGTTCCAAGAACACAGCAGCGGCCAAGGACTACCCAGGAAGAACACAAAAGCACCACAACATGCCTGCCTCCACAGCTTTTTCCTTGGGGACATCCCTAATTCCTGGCTGATTTGCCTTTCTCCTCTTAGGGTTGGGGTTAGGTAAGCCTTGTGCTAGGATTTTTAAAATCAGGAAGCCCAGACCTCCAGGCACACTGGAGCTGTGAAAGGCATCCAAAAGGGAGTGCAAAAGTGCCACAATATGGCTGCTTTCACAGCTTTTTCCTTGGCACCATCCCTTTACCTAGGCTGATTTATCTGCCTAGGGTTAGGGTTCAGCCTAGGTCTAGGATTTTTTTAACCAGGAAGCCCTGAGTTCCAGGCTTACTGCAGCTGCCAAAGGCATCCCAAAGGGAGCGCAGAAGTGCCACAACCTGGCAGCTTTCACAGCTTTTTCCTTAGGAAGAACCCTAATAGCCGGCTGATTTACCTTCCTAGGGTTACTGTTAGGCTTAGGCCTAGGACTATGATAACCAGGAAGCCCTGTGCTCCAGGCACACTGCAGCTGTCAAAGGCATCCCAAGGGGAGCGCAAAAGTGACACAACTTGGCTGCCTCCACTGCTATTTCCATGAAACCATCCCGAATCATAGGCTGATTTTCCTTCGGAGGCTTAAGGTTTGAGTTACGCCTAGGGTTAGTGTTCTTTAAACCAGAAAGCCCTGAGTTCGAAGAACACAGCAGCTGCCAAGGACTACCCAAGAAGTGCACAAAAGTATCACAACATGCCTGCCTCCACAGCTTTTTCCTTGGGGACATCCCTAATTCCTGGCTGATTTGCCATTCTCGTCTTAGGGTTGGGCTTAGGTAGGCCTAGTGCTAGGATTTTTAAAATCAGGAAGCCCAGACCTCCAGGCACACTGGAGCTTTGAAAGGCAAGCAAAAGGGAGTGCAAAAGTGCCACAACATGGCTGCTTTCACGCTTTTTTTCTTTGCAAGAAGTCTAACACCAGGCTGATTTACCTTCCCAGGGTTAGTGTTAGGCTTAGGCCTTGGGCTAGGATTTTTAAAACTGGGAAGCCCTTAGCTCCAGGCACACTGCAGCTGTTAAAGGCATCCCAAGAGGGCCACAAAAGTGACACAACCCAGCTGCCTCTGCTGCCCATCTCATGAGTCCATCCCGAACCATAGGCTGGTTTTCTTTCCTAGCGTTGAATTTTGAGTTACGCCTGGGGTTAATGTTCTTTGAACCAGAAAGCCCTGACTTCCAAGAACACAGCAGCTGCCAAGGACTACCCAAGAAAAGCGCAAAAGCACCACAACATGCCTGCCTCCACAGCTTTTTCCTTGGGGACATCCCTAATTCCTGGCTGATTAGCCTTTCTAGCCTTAGGGTTGGGGGTAGGTAGGCCTTGTGCTAGGATTTTTAAAATCAGGAAGCCCAGACCTCCAGGCACACTGGAGCTGTGAAAGGCATGCAAAAGGGAGTGCAAAAGTGCCACAACATGGCTGCTTTAACAGCATTTTCCTTGGCACCATCCCTATACCTAGGCTGATTTATCTGCCTAGGGTTAGAGTTAGGGTTCAGCCTAGGGCTAGGATTTTTTTAACCAGGAAGCCCTGAGTTCCAGGCTTACTGCAGCTGCCAAAGGCATCCCAAAGGGAGCGCAGAAGTGCCACAAACAGACAGCTTTCACAGCTTTTTCGTTAGGGAGAACCCTCATACCCGGCTGATTTACCTTCCTAGGGTTACTGTTAGGCTTAGGCCTAGGACTTTGAAAACCAGGAAGCCCTGTGCTCCAGGCACACTGCAGCTGTTCAAGGCATCTCAAGAGGGCCGCAAAAGTGACACAACTTGGCTGCCACTGCTGCTATTTCCATGAGACCATCCCCAACCATAGGCTGATATTCCTTCCTAGGCTTAAGGTTTGAGTTAGGCCGAGGGTTAGTGTTCTTTGAACCAGAAAGCCCTGAGTTCCAAGAACACAGCAGCGGCCAAGGACTACCCAAGAAGAACACAAAAGCACCACAACATGCCTGCCTCCACAGCTTTTTCCTTGGGGACATCCCTAATTCCTGGCTGATTTGCCTTTCTCCTCTTAGGGTTGGGGTTAGGTAAGCCTTGTGCTAGGATTTTTAAAATCAGGAAGCCCAGACCTCCAGGCACACTGGAGCTGTGAAAGGCATCCAAAAGGGAGTGCAAAAGTGCCACAATATGGCTGCTTTCACAGCTTTTTCCTTGGCACCATCCCTTTACCTAGGCTGATTTATCTGCCTAGGGTTAGGGTTCAGCCTAGGTCTAGGATTTTTTTAACCAGGAAGCCCTGAGTTCCAGGCTTACTGCAGCTGCCAAAGGCATCCCAAAGGGAGCGCAGAAGTGCCACAACCTGGCAGCTTTCACAGCTTTTTCCTTAGGAAGAACCCTAATAGCCGGCTGATTTACCTTCCTAGGGTTACTGTTAGGCTTAGGCCTAGGACTATGATAACCAGGAAGCCCTGTGCTCCAGGCACACTGCAGCTGTCAAAGGCATCCCAAGGGGAGCGCAAAAGTGACACAACTTGGCTGCCTCCACTGCTATTTCCATGAAACCATCCCGAATCATAGGCTGATTTTCCTTCGGAGGCTTAAGGTTTGAGTTACGCCTAGGGTTAGTGTTCTTTAAACCAGAAAGCCCTGAGTTCGAAGAACACAGCAGCTGCCAAGGACTACCCAAGAAGTGCACAAAAGTATCACAACATGCCTGCCTCCACAGCTTTTTCCTTGGGGACATCCCTAATTCCTGGCTGATTTGCCATTCTCGTCTTAGGGTTGGGCTTAGGTAGGCCTAGTGCTAGGATTTTTAAAATCAGGAAGCCCAGACCTCCAGGCACACTGGAGCTTTGCAGCACACTGAAAGGCAAGCAGGAAGCCCAGACTTCCAGGCACACTGGAGCTTTCAGCACACTGAAAGGCAAGCAAAAGGGAGTGCAAAAGTGCCACAACATGGCTGCTTTCACGCCTTTTTCCTTTGCAAGAAGTCTAACACCAGGCTGATTTACCTTCCCAGAGTTAGTGTTAGGCTTAGGCCTTGGGCTAGGATTTTTAAAACTGGGAAGCCCTTAGCTCCAGGCACACTGCAGCTGTTAAAGGCATCCAAGAGGGCCACAAAAGTGACACAACCCAGCTGCCCTCTGCTGCCCATCTCATGAGTCCATCCCGAACCATAGGCTGGTTTTCTTTCCTAGCGTTGAATTTTGAGTTACGCCTAGGGTTAATGTTCTTTGAACCAGAAAGCCCTGACTTCCAAGAACACAGCAGCTGCCAAGGACTACCCAAGAAAAGCGCAAAAGCACCACAACATGCCTGCCTCCACAGCTTTTTCCTTGGGGACATCCCTAATTCCTGGCTGATTAGCCTTTCTAGCCTTAGGGTTGGGGGTAGGTAGGCCTTGTGCTAGGATTTTTAAAATCAGGAAGCCCAGACCTCCAGGCACACTGGAGCTGTGAAAGGCATGCAAAAGGGAGTGCAAAAGTGCCACAACATGGCTGCTTTAACAGCATTTTCCTTGGCACCATCCCTATACCTAGGCTGATTTATCTGCCTAGGGTTAGAGTTAGGGTTCAGCCTAGGGCTAGGATTTTTTTAACCAGGAAGCCCTGAGTTCCAGGCTTACTGCAGCTGCCAAAGGCATCCCAAAGGGAGCGCAGAAGTGCCACAAACAGACAGCTTTCACAGCTTTTTCGTTAGGGAGAACCCTCATACCCGGCTGATTTACCTTCCTAGGGTTACTGTTAGGCTTAGGCCTAGGACTTTGAAAACCAGGAAGCCCTGTGCTCCAGGCACACTGCAGCTGTTCAAGGCATCTCAAGAGGGCCGCAAAAGTGACACAACTTGGCTGCCACTGCTGCTATTTCCATGAGACCATCCCCAACCATAGGCTGATATTCCTTCCTAGGCTTAAGGTTTGAGTTAGGCCGAGGGTTAGTGTTCTTTGAACCAGAAAGCCCTGAGTTCCAAGAACACAGCAGCGGCCAAGGACTACCCAGGAAGAACACAAAAGCACCACAACATGCCTGCCTCCCCAGCTTTTTCCTTGGGGACATCCCTAATTCCTGGCTGATTTGCCTTTCTCCTCTTAGGGTTGGGGTTAGGTAAGCCTTGTGCTAGGATTTTTAAAATCAGGAAGCCCAGACCTCCAGGCACACTGGAGCTGTGAAAGGCATCCAAAAGGGAGTGCAAAAGTGCCACAATATGGCTGCTTTCACAGCTTTTTCCTTGGCACCATCCCTTTACCTAGGCTGATTTATCTGCCTAGGGTTAGGGTTCAGCCTAGGTCTAGGATTTTTTTAACCAGGAAGCCCTGAGTTCCAGGCTTACTGCAGCTGCCAAAGGCATCCCAAAGGGAGCGCAGAAGTGCCACAACCTGGCAGCTTTCACAGCTTTTTCCTTAGGAAGAACCCTAATAGCCGGCTGATTTACCTTCCTAGGGTTACTGTTAGGCTTAGGCCTAGGACTATGTTAACCAGGAAGCCCTGTGCTCCAGGCACACTGCAGCTGTCAAAGGCATCCCAAGGGGAGCGCAAAAGTGACACAACTTGGCTGCCTCCACTGCTATTTCCATGAAACCATCCCGAATCATAGGCTGATTTTCCTTCCGAGGCTTAAGGTTTGAGTTATGCCTAGGGTTAGTGTTCTTTAAACCAGAAAGCCCTGAGTTCGAAGAACACAGCAGCTGCCAAGGACTACCCAAGAAGTGCACAAAAGTATCACAACATGCCTGCCTCCACAGCTTTTTCCTTGGGGACATCCCTAATTCCTGGCTGATTTGCCATTCTCGTCTTAGGGTTGGGCTTAGGTAGGCCTAGTGCTAGGATTTTTAAAATCAGGAAGCCCAGACCTCCAGGCACACTGGAGCTTTGCAGCACACTGAAAGGCAAGCAGGAAGCCCAGACCTCCAGGCACACTGGAGCTTTCAGCACACTGAAAGGCAAGCAAAAGGGAGTGCAAAAGTGCCACAACATGGCTGCTTTCACGCCTTTTTCCTTTGCAAGAAGTCTAACACCAGGCTGATTTACCTTCCCAGAGTTAGTGTTAGGCTTAGGCCTTGGGCTAGGATTTTTAAAACTGGGAAGCCCTTAGCTCCAGGCACACTGCAGCTGTTAAAGGCATCCCAAGAGGGCCACAAAAGTGACACAACCCAGCTGCCTCTGCTGCCCATCTCATGAGTCCATCCCGAACCATAGGCTGGTTTTCTTTCCTAGCGTTGAATTTTGAGTTACGCCTAGGGTTAATGTTCTTTGAACCAGAAAGCCCTGAGTTCCAAGAACACAGCAGCTGCCAAGGACTACCCAAGAAAAGCGCAAAAGCACCACAACATGCCTGCCTCCACAGCTTTTTCCTTGGGGACATCCCTAATTCCTGGCTGATTAGCCTTTCTAGCCTTAGGGTTGGGGGTAGGTAGGCCTTGTGCTAGGATTTTTAAAATCAGGAAGCCCAGACCTCCAGGCACACTGGAGCTGTGAAAGGCATGCAAAAGGGAGTGCAAAAGTGCCACAACATGGCTGCTTTAACAGCATTTTCCTTGGCACCATCCCTATACCTAGGCTGATTTATCTGCCTAGGGTTAGAGTTAGGGTTCAGCCTAGGGCTGGGATTTTTTTAACCAGGAAGCCCTGAGTTCCAGGCTTACTGCAGCTGCCAAAGGCATCCCAAAGGGAGCGCAGAAGTGCCACAAACAGACAGCTTTCACAGCTTTTTCGTTAGGGAGAACCCTCATACCCGGCTGATTTACCTTCCTAGGGTTACTGTTAGGATTAGGCCTACAACTTTGAAAACCAGGAAGCCCTGTGCTCCAGGCACACTGCAGCTGTCAAAGGCATCCCAAGGGGAGCGCAAAAGTGACACAACTTGGCTCCCTCCACTGCTATTTCCATGAGACCATCCCCAACCATAGGCTGATATTCCTTCCTAGGCTTAAGGTTTGAGTTAGGCCGAGGGTTAGTGTTCTTTGAACCAGAAAGCCCTGAGTTCCAAGAACACAGCAGCGGCCAAGGACTACCCAAGAAGAACACAAAAGCACCACAACATGCCTGCCTCCACAGCTTTTTCCTTGGGGACATCCCTAATTCCTGGCTGATTTGCCTTTCTCCTCTTAGGGTTGGGGTTAGGTAAGCCTTGTGCTAGGATTTTTAAAATCAGGAAGCCCAGACCTCCAGGCACACTGGAGCTGTGAAAGGCATCCAAAAGGGAGTGCAAAAGTGCCACAATATGGCTGCTTTCACAGCTTTTTCCTTGGCACCATCCCTTTACCTAGGCTGATTTATCTGCCTAGGGTTAGGGTTCAGCCTAGGTCTAGGATTTTTTTAACCAGGAAGCCCTGAGTTCCAGGCTTACTGCAGCTGCCAAAGGCATCCCAAAGGGAGCGCAGAAGTGCCACAACCTGGCAGCTTTCACAGCTTTTTCCTTAGGAAGAACCCTAATAGCCGGCTGATTTACCTTCCTAGGGTTACTGTTAGGCTTAGGCCTAGGACTATGATAACCAGGAAGCCCTGTGCTCCAGGCACACTGCAGCTGTCAAAGGCATCCCAAGGGGAGCGCAAAAGTGACACAACTTGGCTGCCTCCACTGCTATTTCCATGAAACCATCCCGAATCATAGGCTGATTTTCCTTCGGAGGCTTAAGGTTTGAGTTACGCCTAGGGTTAGTGTTCTTTAAACCAGAAAGCCCTGAGTTCGAAGAACACAGCAGCTGCCAAGGACTACCCAAGAAGTGCACAAAAGTATCACAACATGCCTGCCTCCACAGCTTTTTCCTTGGGGACATCCCTAATTCCTGGCTGATTTGCCATTCTCGTCTTAGGGTTGGGCTTAGGTAGGCCTAGTGCTAGGATTTTTAAAATCAGGAAGCCCAGACCTCCAGGCACACTGGAGCTTTGCAGCACACTGAAAGGCAAGCAGGAAGCCCAGACTTCCAGGCACACTGGAGCTTTCAGCACACTGAAAGGCAAGCAAAAGGGAGTGCAAAAGTGCCACAACATGGCTGCTTTCACGCCTTTTTCCTTTGCAAGAAGTCTAACACCAGGCTGATTTACCTTCCCAGAGTTAGTGTTAGGCTTAGGCCTTGGGCTAGGATTTTTAAAACTGGGAAGCCCTTAGCTCCAGGCACACTGCAGCTGTTAAAGGCATCCCAAGAGGGCCACAAAAGTGACACAACCCAGCTGCCTCTGCTGCCCATCTCATGAGTCCATCCCAAACCATAGGCTGGTTTTCTTTCCTAGCGTTGAATTTTGAGTTACGCCTAGGGTTAATGTTCTTTGAACCAGAAAGCCCTGACTTCCAAGAACACAGCAGCTGCCAAGGACTACCCAAGAAAAGCGCAAAAGCACCACAACATGCCTGCCTCCACAGCTTTTTCCTTGGGGACATCCCTAATTCCTGGCTGATTAGCCTTTCTAGCCTTAGGGTTGGGGGTAGGTAGGCCTTGTGCTAGGATTTTTAAAATCAGGAAGCCCAGACCTCCAGGCACACTGGAGCTGTGAAAGGCATGCAAAAGGGAGTGCAAAAGTGCCACAACATGGCTGCTTTAACAGCATTTTCCTTGGCACCATCCCTATACCTAGGCTGATTTATCTGCCTAGGGTTAGAGTTAGGGTTCAGCCTAGGGCTAGGATTTTTTTAACCAGGAAGCCCTGAGTTCCAGGCTTACTGCAGCTGCCAAAGGCATCCCAAAGGGAGCGCAGAAGTGCCACAAACAGACAGCTTTCACAGCTTTTTCGTTAGGGAGAACCCTCATACCCGGCTGATTTACCTTCCTAGGGTTACTGTTAGGCTTAGGCCTAGGACTTTGAAAACCAGGAAGCCCTGTGCTCCAGGCACACTGCAGCTGTTCAAGGCATCTCAAGAGGGCCGCAAAAGTGACACAACTTGGCTGCCACTGCTGCTATTTCCATGAGACCATCCCCAACCATAGGCTGATATTCCTTCCTAGGCTTAAGGTTTGAGTTAGGCCGAGGGTTAGTGTTCTTTGAACCAGAAAGCCCTGAGTTCCAAGAACACAGCAGCGGCCAAGGACTACCCAGGAAGAACACAAAAGCACCACAACATGCCTGCCTCCACAGCTTTTTCCTTGGGGACATCCCTAATTCCTGGCTGATTTGCCTTTCTCCTCTTAGGGTTGGGGTTAGGTAAGCCTTGTGCTAGGATTTTTAAAATCAGGAAGCCCAGACCTCCAGGCACACTGGAGCTGTGAAAGGCATCCAAAAGGGAGTGCAAAAGTGCCACAATATGGCTGCTTTCACAGCTTTTTCCTTGGCACCATCCCTTTACCTAGGCTGATTTATCTGCCTAGGGTTAGGGTTCAGCCTAGGTCTAGGATTTTTTTAACCAGGAAGCCCTGAGTTCCAGGCTTACTGCAGCTGCCAAAGGCATCCCAAAGGGAGCGCAGAAGTGCCACAACCTGGCAGCTTTCACAGCTTTTTCCTTAGGAAGAACCCTAATAGCCGGCTGATTTACCTTCCTAGGGTTACTGTTAGGCTTAGGTCTAGGACTATGATAACCAGGAAGCCCTGTGCTCCAGGCACACTGCAGCTGTCAAAGGCATCCCAAGGGGAGCGCAAAAGTGACACAACTTGGCTGCCTCCACTGCTATTTCCATGAAACCATCCCGAATCATAGGCTGATTTTCCTTCCGAGGCTTAAGGTTTGAGTTATGCCTAGGGTTAGTGTTCTTTAAACCAGAAAGCCCTGAGTTCGAAGAACACAGCAGCTGCCAAGGACTACCCAAGAAGTGCACAAAAGTATCACAACATGCCTGCCTCCACAGCTTTTTCCTTGGGGACATCCCTAATTCCTGGCTGATTTGCCATTCTCGTCTTAGGGTTGGGCTTAGGTAGGCCTAGTGCTAGGATTTTTAAAATCAGGAAGCCCAGACCTCCAGGCACACTGGAGCTTTGCAGCACACTGAAAGGCAAGCAGGAAGCCCAGACCTCCAGGCACACTGGAGCTTTCAGCACACTGAAAGGCAAGCAAAAGGGAGTGCAAAAGTGCCACAACATGGCTGCTTTCACGCCTTTTTCCTTTGCAAGAAGTCTAACACCAGGCTGATTTACCTTCCCAGAGTTAGTGTTAGGCTTAGGCCTTGGGCTAGGATTTTTAAAACTGGGAAGCCCTTAGCTCCAGGCACACTGCAGCTGTTAAAGGCATCCCAAGAGGGCCACAAAAGTGACACAACCCAGCTGCCTCTGCTGCCCATCTCATGAGTCCATCCCGAACCATAGGCTGGTTTTCTTTCCTAGCGTTGAATTTTGAGTTACGCCTAGGGTTAATGTTCTTTGAACCAGAAAGCCCTGAGTTCCAAGAACACAGCAGCTGCCAAGGACTACCCAAGAAAAGCGCAAAAGCACCACAACATGCCTGCCTCCACAGCTTTTTCCTTGGGGACATCCCTAATTCCTGGCTGATTAGCCTTTCTAGCCTTAGGGTTGGGGGTAGGTAGGCCTTGTGCTAGGATTTTTAAAATCAGGAAGCCCAGACCTCCAGGCACACTGGAGCTGTGAAAGGCATGCAAAAGGGAGTGCAAAAGTGCCACAACATGGCTGCTTTAACAGCATTTTCCTTGGCACCATCCCTATACCTAGGCTGATTTTTCTGCCTAGGGTTAGAGTTAGGGTTCAGCCTAGGGCTGGGATTTTTTTAACCAGGAAGCCCTGAGTTCCAGGCTTACTGGAGCTGCCAAAGGCATCCCAAAGGGAGCGCAGAAGTGCCACAAACAGACAGCTTTCACAGCTTTTTCGTTAGGGAGAACCCTCATACCCGGCTGATTTACCTTCCTAGGGTTACTGTTAGGATTAGGCCTACAACTTTGAAAACCAGGAAGCCCTGTGCTCCAGGCACACTGCAGCTGTCAAAGGCATCCCAAGGGGAGCGCAAAAGTGACACAACTTGGCTCCCTCCACTGCTATTTCCATGAGACCATCCCCAAACATAGGCTGATTTTCCTTCCTAGGCTTAAGGTTTGAGTTACGCCTAGGGTTAGTGTTCTTTGAACCAGAAAGCCCTGAGTTCCAAGAACACAGAAGCGGCCAAGGACTACCCAAGAAGAACGCAAAAGCACCACAACATGCCTGCCTCCCCAGCTTTTTCCTTGGGGACATCCCTAATTCTGGGCTGATTTGCCTTTCTCCTCTTAGGGTTGGGGTTAGGCCTAGGGCTAGGATTTTTAAAATCAGGAAGCCCAGACCTCCAGGCACACTGGAGCTGTGAAAGGCATCCAAAAAGGAGCGCAAAAGTGCCAAACATGGCAGGTTTCACAGCTTTTTCCTTAGGAAGAACCCTAATACCCGGCTGATTTACCTTCCTAGGGTTACTGTTAGGCTTAGGCCTAGGACTTTGAAAACCAGGAAGCCCTGTGCTCCAGGCACACTGCAGCTGTTCAAGGCATCTCAAGAGGGCCGCAAAAGTGACACAACTTGGCTGCCACTGCTGCTATTTCCATGAGACCATCCCCAACCATAGGCTGATTTTCCTTCCTAGGCTTAAGGTTTGAGTTAGGCCGAGGGTTAGTGTTCTTTGAACCAGAAAGCCCTGAGTTCCAAGAACACAGCAGCGGCCAAGGACTACCCAAGAAGAACACAAAAGCACCACAACATGCCTGCCTCCACAGCTTTTTCCTTGGGGACATCCCTAATTCCTGGCTGATTTGCCTTTCTCCTCTTAGGGTTGGGGTTAGGTAAGCCTTGTGCTAGGATTTTTAAAATCAGGAAGCCCAGACCTCCAGGCACACTGGAGCTGTGAAAGGCATCCAAAAGGGAGTGCAAAAGTGCCACAATATGGCTGCTTTCACAGCTTTTTCCTTGGCACCATCCCTTTACCTAGGCTGATTTATCTGCCTAGGGTTAGGGTTCAGCCTAGGTCTAGGATTTTTTTAACCAGGAAGCCCTGAGTTCCAGGCTTACTGCAGCTGCCAAAGGCATCCCAAAGGGAGCGCAGAAGTGCCACAACCTGGCAGCTTTCACAGCTTTTTCCTTAGGAAGAACCCTAATACCCGGCTGATTTACCTTCCTAGGGTTACTGTTAGGCTTAGGCTTAGGACTATGATAACCAGGAAGCCCTGTGCTCCAGGCACACTGCAGCTGTCAAAGGCATCCCAAGGGGAGCGCAAAAGTGACACAACTTGGCTGCCTCCACTGCTATTTCCATGAAACCATCCCGAATCATAGGCTGATTTTCCTTCGGAGGCTTAAGGTTTGAGTTACGCCTAGGGTTAGTGTTCTTTAAACCAGAAAGCCCTGAGTTCGAAGAACACAGCAGCTGCCAAGGACTACCCAAGAAGTGCACAAAAGTATCACAACATGCCTGCCTCCACAGCTTTTTCCTTGGGGACATCCCTAATTCTGGGCTGATTTGCCTTTCTAGCCTTAGGGTTGGGGGTAGGTAGGCCTTGTGCTAGGATTTTTAAAATCAGGAAGCCCAGACCTCCAGGCACACTGGAGCTGTGAAAGGCATGCAAAAGGGAGTCCAAAAGTGCCACAACATGGCTGCTTTAACACCATTTTCCTTGGCACCATCCCTATACCTAGGCTGATTTATCTGCCTAGGGTTAGAGTTAGGGTTCAGCCTACGGCTAAGATTTTTTTAACCAGGAAGCCCTGAGTTCCAGGCTTACTGCAGCTGCCAAAGGCATCCCAAAGGGAGCGCAGAAGTGCCACAAACAGACAGCTTTCACAGCTTTTTCGTTAGGGAGAACCCTCATAACCGGCTGATTTACCTTCCTAGGGTTACTGTTAGGCTTAGGCCTAGGACTTTGAAAACCAGGAAGCCCTGTGCTCCAGGCACACTGCAGCTGTTCAAGGCATCTCAAGAGGGCCGCAAAAGTGACACAACTTGGCTGCCACTTATGCTATTTCCATGAGACCATCCCCAACCATAGGCTGATATTCCTTCCTAGGCTTAAGGTTTGAGTTACGCCTAGGGTTCGTGTTCTTTGAACCAGAAAGCCCTGAGTTCCAAGAACACAGCAGCGGCCAAGGACTACCCAGGAAGAACACAAAAGCACCACAACATGCCTGCCTCCACAGCTTTTTCCTTGGGGACATCCCTAATTCCGGGCTGATTTGCCTTTCTCCTCTTAGGGTTGGGGTTAGGTAAGCCTTGTGCTAGGATTATTAAAATCAGGAAGCCCAGACCTCCAGGCACACTGGAGCTGTGAAAGGCATCCAAAAGGGAGTGCAAAAGTGCCACAATATGGCTGCTTTCACAGCTTTTTCCTTGGCACCATCCCTTTACCTAGGCTGATTTATCTGCCTAGGGTTAGGGTTCAGCCTAGGTCTAGGATTTTTTTAACCAGGAAGCCCTGAGTTCCAGGCTTACTGCAGCTGCCAAAGGCATCCCAAAGGGAGAGCAGAAGTGCCACAACCTGGCAGCTTTCACAGCTTTTTCCTTAGGAAGAACCCTAATAGCCGGCTGATTTACCTTCCTAGGGTTACTGTTAGGATTAGGCCTACAACTTTGAAAACCAGGAAGCCCTGTGCTCCAGGCACACTGCAGCTGTCAAAGGCATCCCAAGGGGAGCGCAAAAGTGACACAACTTGGCTGCCTCCACTGCTATTTCCATGAGACCATCCCCAACCATAGGCTGATTTTCCTTCCTAGGCTTAAGGTTTGAGTTACGCCTAGGGTTAGTGTTCTTTGAACCAGAAAGCCCTGAGTTCCAAGAACACAGAAGCGGCCAAGGACTACCCAAGAAGAACGCAAAAGCACCACAACATGCCTGCCTCCCCAGCTTTTTCCTTGGGGACATCCCTAATTCTGGGCTGATTTGCCTTTCTCCTCTTAGGGTTGGGGTTAGGCCTAGGGCTAGGATTTTTAAAATCAGGAAGCCCAGACCTCCAGGCACACTGGACCTGTGAAAGGCATCCAAAAAGGAGCGCAAAAGTGCCAAACATGGCAGGTTTCACAGCTTTTTCCTTAGGAAGAACCCTAATACCCGGCTGATTTACCTTCCTAGCGTTACTGTTAGGCTTAGGCCTAGGACTTTGAAAACCAGGAAGCCCTGTGCTCCAGGCACACTGCAGCTGTTCAAGGCATCTCAAGAGGGCCGCAAAAGTGACACAACTTGGCTGCCTCCACTGCTATTTCCATGAGACCATCCCCAACCATAGGCTGATATTCCTTCCTAGGCTTAAGGTTTGAGTTAGGCCTAGGGTTAGTGTTCTTTGAACCAGAAAGTCCTGAGTTCCAAGAACACAGCAGCGGCCAAGGACTACCCAGGAAGAACACAAAAGCACCACAACATGCCTGCCTCCACAGCTTTTTCCTTGGGGACATCCCTAATTCCTGGCTGATTTGCCTTTCTCCTCTTAGGGTTGGGGTTAGGTAAGCCTTGTGCTAGGATTTTTAAAATCAGGAAGCCCAGACCTCCAGGCACACTGGAGCTGTGAAAGGCATCCAAAAGGGAGTGCAAAAGTGCCACAATATGGCTGCTTTCACAGCTTTTTCCTTGGCACCATCCCTTTACCTAGGCTGATTTATCTGCCTAGGGTTAGGGTTCAGCCTAGGTCTAGGATTTTTTTAACCAGGAAGCCCTGAGTTCCAGGCTTACTGCAGCTGCCAAAGGCATCCCAAAGGGAGCGCAGAAGTGCCACAACCTGGCAGCTTTCACAGCTTTTTCCTTAGGAAGAACCCTAATACCCGGCTGATTTACCTTCCTAGGGTTACTGTTAGGCTTAGGCCTAGGACTATGATAACCAGGAAGCCCTGTGCTCCAGGCACACTGCAGCTGTCAAAGGCATCCCAAGGGGAGCGCCAAAGTGACACAACTTGGCTGCCTCCACTGCTATTTCCATGAAACCATCCCGAATCTTAGGCTGATTTGTTTCCGAGGCTTAAGGTTTGAGTTACGCCTAGGGTTAGTGTTCTTTGAACCAGAAAGCCCTGAGTTCGAAGAACACAGCAGCTGCCAAGGACTACCCAAGAAGTGCACAAAAGTATCACAACATGCCTGCCTCCACAGCTTTTTCCTTGGGGACATCCCTAATTCCTGGCTGATTTGCCATTCTCGTCTTAGGGTTGGGCTTAGGTAGGCCTAGTGCTAGGATTTTTAAAATCAGGAAGCCCAGACCTCCAGGCACACTGGAGCTTTGAAAGGCAAGCAAAAGGGAGTGCAAAAGTGCCACAACATGGCTGCTTTCACGCCTTTTTTCTTTGCAAGAAGTCTAACACCAGGCTGATTTACCTTCCCAGGGTTAGTGTTAGGCTTAGGCCTTGGGCTAGGATTTTTAAAACTGGGAAGCCCTTAGCTCCAGGCACACTGCAGCTGTTAAAGGCATCCCAAGAGGGCCACAAAAGTGACACAACCCAGCTGCCTCTGCTGCCCATCTCATGAGTCCATCCCGAACCATAGGCTGGTTTTCTTTCCTAGCGTTGAATTTTGAGTTACGCCTAGGGTTAATGTTCTTTTAACCAGAAAGCCCTGACATCCAAGAACACAGCAGCTGCCAAGGACTACCCAAGAAAAGCGCACAAGCACCACAACATGCCTGCCTCCACAGCTTTTTCCTTGGGGACATCCCTAATTCCTGGCTGATTAGCCTTTCTCGTCTTAGGGTTGGGGGTAGGTAGGCCTTGTGCTAGGATTTTTAAAATCAGGAAGCCCAGACCTCCAGGCACACTGGAGGTTTGAAAGGCATGCAAAAGGGAGTGCAAAAGTGCCACAACATGGCTGCTTTAACAGCATTTTCCTTGGCACCATCCCTATACCTAGGCTGATTTATCTGCCTAGGGTTAGAGTTAGGGTTCAGCCTAGGGCTGGGATTTTTTTAACCAGGAAGCCCTGAGTTCCAGGCTTACTGCAGCTGCCAAAGGCATCCCAAAGGGAGCGCAGAAGTGCCACAAACAGACAGCTTTCACAGCTTTTTCGTTAGGGAGAACCCTCATACCCGGCTGATTTACCTTCCTAGGGTTACTGTTAGGATTAGGCCTACAACTTTGAAAACCAGGAAGCCCTGTGCTCCAGGCACACTGCAGCTGTCAAAGGCATCCCAAGGGGAGCGCAAAAGTGACACAACTTGGCTGCCTCCACTGCTATTTCCATGAGACCATCCCCAACCATAGGCTGATTTTCCTTCCTAGGCTTAAGGTTTGAGTTACGCCTAGGGTTAGTGTTCTTTGAACCAGAAAGCCCTGAGTTCCAAGAACACAGAAGCGGCCAAGGACTACCCAAGAAGAATGCAAAAGCACCACAACGTGCCTGCCTCTCCAGCTTTTTCCTTGGGGACATCCCTAATTCTGGGCTGATTTGCCTTTCTCCTCTTAGGGTTGGGGTTAGGCCTAGGGCTAGGATTTTTAAAATCAGGAAGCCCAGACCTCCAGGCACACTGGAGCTGTGAAAGGCATCCAAAAAGGAGCGCAAAAGTGCCAAACATGGCAGCTTTCACAGCTTTTTCCTTAGGAAGAACCCTAATACCCGGCTGATTTACCTTCCTAGGCTTACTGTTAGGCTTAGGCCTAGGACTTTGAAAACCAGGAAGCCCTGTGCTCCAGGCACACTGCAGCTGTTCAAGGCATCTCAAGAGGGCCGCAAAAGTGACACAACTTGGCTGCCACTGCTGCTATTTCCATGAGACCATCCCCAACCATAGGCTGATATTCCTTCCTAGGCTTAAGGTTTGAGTTAGGCCGAGGGTTAGTGTTCTTTGAACCAGAAAGCCCTGAGTTCCAAGAACACAGCAGCGGCCAAGGACTACCCAGGAAGAACACAAAAGCACCACAACATGCCTGCCTCCACAGATTTTCCTTGGGGACATCCCTAATTCCTGGCTGATTTGCCTTTCTCCTCTTAGGGTTGGGGTTAGGTAAGCCTTGTGCTAGGATTTTTAAAATCAGGAAGCCCAGACCTCCAGGCACACTGGAGCTGTGAAAGGCATCCAAAAGGGAGTGCAAAAGTGCCACAATATGGCTGCTTTCACAGCTTTTTCCTTGGCACCATCCCTTTACCTAGGCTGATTTATCTGCCTAGGGTTAGGGTTCAGCCTAGGTCTAGGATTTTTTTAACCAGGAAGCCCTGAGTTCCAGGCTTACTGCAGCTGCCAAAGGCATCCCAAAGGGAGCGCAGAAGTGCCACAACCTGGCAGCTTTCACAGCTTTTTCCTTAGGAAGAACCCTAATACACGGCTGATTTACCTTCCCAGAGTTACTGTTAGGCTTAGTCCTACGACTTTGAAAACCAGGAAGCCCTGTGCTCCAGGCACACTGCAGCTATTCAAGGCATCCCAAGGGGAGCGCAAAAGTGACACAACTTGGCTGCCTCTGCTGCTCATCTCATGAGTCCATCCCGAACCATAGGCTGATTTTCCTTCCTAGCGTTGAGGTTTGAGTTAGGCCTAGGTTTAGGGTTCTTTGAACCAGAAAGCCCTGAGTTCCAAGAACACAGCAGCTGCCAAGGACTACCCAAGAAGTGCACAAAAGTACCACAACATGCCTGCCTCCACAGCTTTTTCCTTGGGGACATCCCTAATTCCTGGCTGATTTGCCTTTCTCGTCTTAGGGTTGGGCTTAGGTAGGCCTAGGGCTAGGATTTTTAAAATCAGGAAGCCCAGACCTCCAGGCACACTGGAGCTTTGCAGCACACTGAAAGGCAAGCAGGAAGCCCAGACCTCCAGGCATACTGGAGCTTTCAGCACACTGAAAGGCAAGCAAAAGGGAGTGCAAAAGTGCCACAACATGGCTGCTTTCACGCCTTTTTCCTTTGCAAGAAGTCTAACACCAGGCTGATTTACCTTCCCAGAGTTAGTGTTAGGCTTAGGCCTTGGGCTAGGATTTTTAAAACTGGGAAGCCCTTAGCTCCAGGCACACTGCAGCTGTTAAAGGCATCCCAAGAGGGCCACAAAAGTGACACAACCCAGCTGCCTCTGCTGCCCATCTCATGAGTCCATCCCGAACCATAGGCTGGTTTTCTTTCCTAGCGTTGAATTTTGAGTTACGCCTAGGGTTAATGTTCTTTGAACCAGAAAGCCCTGACTTCCAAGAACACAGCAGCTGCCAAGGACTACCCAAGAAAAGCGCAAAAGCACCACAACATGCCTGCCTCCACAGCTTTTTCCTTGGGGACATCCCTAATTCCTGGCTGATTAGCCTTTCTAGCCTTAGGGTTGGGGGTAGGTAGGCCTTGTGCTAGGATTTTTAAAATCAGGGAGCCCAGACCTCCAGGCACACTGGAGCTGTGAAAGGCATGCAAAAGGGAGTGCAAAAGTGCCACAACATGGCTGCTTTAACAGCATTTTCCTTGGCACCATCCCTATACCTAGGCTGATTTATCTGCCTAGGGTTAGAGTTAGGGTTCAGCCTAGGGCTAGGATTTTTTAACCAGGAAGCCCTGAGTTCCATGCTTACTGCAGCTGCCAAAGGCATCCCAAAGGGAGCGCAGAAGTGCCACAAACAGACAGCTTTCACAGCTTTTTCGTTAGGGAGAACCCTCATACCCGGCTGATTTACCTTCCTAGGGTTACTGTTAGGCTTAGGCCTAGGACTTTGAAAACCAGGAAGCCCTGTGCTCCAGGCACACTGCAGCTGTCAAAGGCATCCCAAGGGGAGCGCAAAAGTGACACAACTTGGCTGCCTCCACTGCTATTTCCATGAGACCATCCCCAACCATAGGCTGATTTTCCTTCCGAGGCT
The DNA here is from genome assembly GCF_035770615.1 of Melospiza melodia melodia. Classification (NCBI taxonomy): domain Eukaryota; kingdom Metazoa; phylum Chordata; class Aves; order Passeriformes; family Passerellidae; genus Melospiza; species Melospiza melodia. The sequence continues at coordinate 13,749,362 of NC_086210.1, read as the reverse complement.
TAAGGTTTGAGTTACGCCTAGGGTTAGTGTTCTTTGAACCAGAAAGCCCTGAGTTCCAAGAACACAGAAGCGGCCAAGGACTACCCAAGAAGTGCACAAAACTACCACAACATGCCTGCCTCCCCAGCTTTTTCCTTGGGGACATCCCTAATTCTGGGCTGATTTGCCTTTCTCCTCTTAGGGTTGGGGTTAGGCCTAGGGCTAGGATTTTTAAAATCAGGAAGCCCAGACCTCCAGGCACACTGGAGCTGTGAAAGGCATCCAAAATGAGCACAAAAGTGCCAAACATGGCAGGTTTCACAGCTTTTTCCTTAGGAAGAACCCTAATACCCGGCTGATTTACCTTCCTAGGGTTACTGTTAGGCTTAGGCCTAGGACTTTGAAAACCAGGAAGCCCTGTGCTCCAGGCACACTGCAGCTGTTCAAGGCATCTCAAGAGGGCCGCAAAAGTGACACAACTTGGCTGCCACTGCTGCTATTTCCATGAGACCATCCCCAACCATAGGCTGATATTCCTTCCTAGGCTTAAGGTTTGAGTTAGGCCGAGGGTAAGTGTTCTTTGAACCAGAAAGCCCTGAGTTCCAAGAACACAGCAGCGGCCAAGGACTACCCAGGAAGAACACAAAAGCACCACAACATGCCTGCCTCCCCAGCTTTTTCCTTGGGGACATCCCTAATTCCTGGCTGATTTGCCTTTCTCCTCTTAGGGTTGGGGTTAGGTAAGCCTTGTGCTAGGATTTTTAAAATCAGGAAGCCCAGACCTCCAGGCACACTGGAGCTGTGAAAGGCATCCAAAAGGGAGTGCAAAAGTGCCACAATATGGCTGCTTTCACAGCTTTTTCCTTGGCACCATCCCTTTACCTAGGCTGATTTATCTGCCTAGGGTTAGGGTTCAGCCTAGGTCTAGGATTTTTTTAACCAGGAAGCCCTGAGTTCCAGGCTTACTGCAGCTGCCAAAGGCATCCCAAAGGGAGCGCAGAAGTGCCACAAACAGACAGCTTTCACAGCTTTTTCGTTAGGGCGAACCCTCATACCCGGTTGATTTACCTTCCTAGGGTTACTGTTAGGATTAGGCCTACAACTTTGAAAACCAGGAAGCCCTGTGCTCCAGGCACACTGCAGCTGTCAAAGGCATCCCAAGGGGAGCGCAAAAGTGACACAACTTGGCTGCCTCCACTGCTATTTCCATGAGACCATCCCCAACCATAGGCTGATATTCCTTCCTAGGCTTAAGGTTTGAGTTACGCCTAGGGTTAGTGTTCTTTGAACCAGAAAGCCCTGAGTTCCAAGAACACAGCAGCGGCCAAGGACTACCCAGGAAGAACACAAAAGCACCACAACATGCCTGCCTCCCCAGCTTTTTCCTTGGGGACATCCCTAATTCCTGGCTGATTTGCCTTTCTCCTCTTAGGGTTGGGGTTAGGTAAGCCTTGTGCTAGGATTTTTAAAATCAGGAAGCCCAGACCTCCAGGCACACTGGAGCTGTGAAAGGCATCCAAAAGGGAGTGCAAAAGTGCCACAATATGGCTGCTTTCACAGCTTTTTCCTTGGCACCATCCCTTTACCTAGGCTGATTTATCTGCCTAGGGTTAGGGTTCAGCCTAGGTCTAGGATTTTTTTAACCAGGAAGCCCTGAGTTCCAGGCTTACTGCAGCTGCCAAAGGCATCCCAAAGGGAGCGCAGAAGTGCCACAACCTGGCAGCTTTCACAGCTTTTTCCTTAGGAAGAACCCTAATACCCGGCTGATTTACCTTCCTAGGGTTACTGTTAGGCTTAGGCCTAGGACTATGATAACCAGGAAGCCCTGTGCTCCAGGCACACTGCAGCTGTCAAAGGCATCCCAAGGGGAGCGCAAAAGTGACACAACTTGGCTGCCTCCACTGCTATTTCCATGAAACCATCCCGAATCATAGGCTGATTTTCCTTCTGAGGCTTAAGGTTTGAGTTACGCCTAGGGTTAGTGTTCTTTGAACCAGAAAGCCCTGAGTTCGAAGAACACAGCAGCTGCCAAGGACTACCCAAGAAGTGCACAAAAGTATCACAACATGCCTGCCTCCACAGCTTTTTCCTTGGGGACATCCCTAATTCCTGGCTGATTTGCCATTCTCGTCTTAGGGTTGGGCTTAGGTAGGCCTAGTGCTAGGATTTTTAAAATCAGGAAGCCCAGACCTCCAGGCACACTGGAGCTTTGAAAGGCAAGCAAAAGGGAGTGCAAAAGTGCCACAACATGGCTGCTTTCACGCCTTTTTTCTTTGCAAGAAGTCTAACACCAGGCTGATTTACCTTCCCAGGGTTAGTGTTAGGCTTAGGCCTTGGGCTAGGATTTTTAAAACTGGGAAGCCCTTAGCTCCAGGCACACTGCAGCTGTTAAAGGCATCCCAAGAGGGCCACAAAAGTGACACAACCCAGCTGCCTCTGCTGCCCATCTCATGAGTCCATCCCGAACCATAGGCTGGTTTTCTTTCCTAGCGTTGAATTTTGAGTTACGCCTAGGGTTAATGTTCTTTTAACCAGAAAGCCCTGACTTCCAAGAACACAGCAGCTGCCAAGGACTACCCAAGAAAAGCGCAAAAGCACCACAACATGCCTGCCTCCACAGCTTTTTCCTTGGGGACATCCCTAATTCCTGGCTGATTAGCCTTTCTAGCCTTAGGGTTGGGGGTAGGTAGGCCTTGTGCTAGGATTTTTAAAATCAGGAAGCCCAGACCTCCAGGCACACTGGAGCTTTGAAAGGCATGCAAAAGGGAGTGCAAAAGTGCCACAACATGGCTGCTTTAACAGCATTTTCCTTGGCACCATCCCTATACCTAGGCTGATTTATCTGCCTAGGGTTAGAGTTAGGGTTCAGCCTAGGGCTGGGATTTTTTAACCAGGAAGCCCTGAGTTCCAGGCTTACTGCAGCTGCCAAAGGCATCCCAAAGGGAGCACAGAAGTGCCACAAACACACAGCTTTCACACCTTTTTCGTTAGGGAGAACCCTCATACCCGGCTGATTTACCTTCCTAGGGTTACTGTTAGGATTAGGCCTACAACTTTGAAAACCAGGAAGCCCTGTGCTCCAGGCACACTGCAGCTGTCAAAGGCATCCCAAGGGGAGCGCAAAAGTGACACAACTTGGCTGCCTCCACTGCTATTTCCATGAGACCATCCCCAACCATAGGCTGATTTTCCTTCCTAGGCTTAAGGTTTGAGTTACGCCTAGGGTTAGTGTTCTTTGAACCAGAAAGCCCTGAGTTCCAAGAACACAGAAGCGGCCAAGGACTACCCAAGAAGAACGCAAAAGCACCACAACATGCCTGCCTCCCCAGCTTTTTCCTTGGGGACATCCCTAATTCTGGGCTGATTTGCCTTTCTCCTCTTAGGGTTGGGGTTAGGCCTAGGGCTGGGATTTTTAAAATCAGGAAGCCCAGACCTCCAGGCACACTGGACCTGTGAAAGGCATCCAAAAAGGAGCGCAAAAGTGCCAAACATGGCAGCTTTCACAGCTTTTTCCTTAGGAAGAACCCTAATACCCGGCTGATTTACCTTCCTAGGGTTACTGTTAGGCTTAGGCCTAGGACTTTGAAAACCAGGAAGCCCTGTGCTCCAGGCACACTGCAGCTGTTCAAGGCATCTCAAGAGGGCCGCAAAAGTGACACAACTTGGCTGCCACTGCTGCTATTTCCATGAGACCATCCCCAACCATAGGCTGATATTCCTTCCTAGGCTTAAGGTTTGAGTTAGGCCGAGGGTTAGTGTTCTTTGAACCAGAAAGCCCTGAGTTCCAAGAACACAGCAGCGGCCAAGGACTACCCAGGAAGAACACAAAAGCACCACAACATGCCTGCCTCCACAGCTTTTTCCTTGGGGACATCCCTAATTCCTGGCTGATTTGCCTTTCTCCTCTTAGGGTTGGGGTTAGGTAAGCCTTGTGCTAGGATTTTTAAAATCAGGAAGCCCAGACCTCCAGGCACACTGGAGCTGTGAAAGGCATCCAAAAGGGAGTGCAAAAGTGCCACAATATGGCTGCTTTCACAGCTTTTTCCTTGGCACCATCCCTTTACCTAGGCTGATTTATCTGCCTAGGGTTAGGGTTCAGCCTAGGTCTAGGATTTTTTTAACCAGGAAGCCCTGAGTTCCAGGCTTACTGCAGCTGCCAAAGGCATCCGAAAGGGAGCGCAGAAGTGCCACAACCTGGCAGCTTTCACAGCTTTTTCCTTAGGAAGAACCCTCATACCCGGCTGATTTACCTTCCTAGGGTTACTGTTAGGCTTAGGCCTAGGACTATGATAACCAGGAAGCCCTGTGCTCCAGGCACACTGCAGCTGTCAAAGGCATCCCAAGGGGAGCGCAAAAGTGACACAACTTGGCTGCCTCCACTGCTATTTCCATGAAACCATCCCGAATCATAGGCTGATTTTCCTTCCGAGGCTTAAGGTTTGAGTTACGCCTAGGGTTAGTGTTCTTTAAACCAGAAAGCCCTGAGTTCGAAGAACACAGCAGCTGCCAAGGACTACCCAAGAAGTGCACAAAAGTATCACAACATGCCTGCCTCCACAGCTTTTTCCTTGGGGACATCCCTAATTCCTGGCTGATTTGCCATTCTCGTCTTAGGGTTGGGCTTAGGTAGGCCTAGTGCTAGGATTTTTAAAATCAGGAAGCCCAGACCTCCAGGCACACTGGAGCTTTGAAAGGCAAGCAAAAGGGAGTGCAAAAGTGCCACAACATGGCTGCTTTCACGCCTTTTTTCTTTGCAAGAAGTCTAACACCAGGCTGATTTACCTTCCCAGGGTTAGTGTTAGGCTTAGGCCTTGGGCTAGGATTTTTAAAACTGGGAAGCCCTTAGCTCCAGGCACACTGCAGCTGTTAAAGGCATCCCAAGAGGGCCACAAAAGTGACACAACCCAGCTGCCTCTGCTGCCCATCTCATGAGTCCATCCCGAACCATAGGCTGGTTTTCTTTCCTAGCGTTGAATTTTGAGTTACGCCTAGGGTTAATGTTCTTTGAACCAGAAAGCCCTGACTTCCAAGAACACAGCAGCTGCCAAGGACTACCCAAGAAAAGCGCAAAAGCACCACAACATGCCTGCCTCCACAGCTTTTTCCTTGGGGACATCCCTAATTCCTGGCTGATTAGCCTTTCTAGCCTTAGGGTTGGGGGTAGGTAGGCCTTGTGCTAGGATTTTTAAAATCAGGAAGCCCAGACCTCCAGGCACACTGGAGCTGTGAAAGGCATGCAAAAGGGAGTGCAAAAGTGCCACAACATGGCTGCTTTAACAGCATTTTCCTTGGCACCATCCCTATACCTAGGCTGATTTATCTGCCTAGGGTTAGAGTTAGGGTTCAGCCTAGGGCTAGGATTTTTTTAACCAGGAAGCCCTGAGTTCCAGGCTTACTGCAGCTGCCAAAGGCATCCCAAAGGGAGCGCAGAAGTGCCACAAACAGACAGCTTTCACAGCTTTTTCGTTAGGGAGAACCCTCATAACCGGCTGATTTACCTTCCTAGGGTTACTGTTAGGCATAGGCCTAGGACTTTGAAAACCAGGAAGCCCTGTGCTCCAGGCACACTGCAGCTGTCAAAGGCATCCCAAGGGGAGCGCAAAAGTGACACAACTTGGCTGCGTCCACTGCTATTTCCATGAGACCATGCCCAACCAGAGGCTGATTTTCCCTCCTAGGCTTAAGGTTTGAGTTACGCCTAGGGTTAGTGTTCTTTGAACCAGAGAGCCCTGAGTTCCAAGAACACAGCAGCTGCCAAGGACTACCCAAGAAGAACGCAAAAGCACCACAACATGCCTGCCTCCACAGCTTTTTCCTTGGGGACATCCCTAATTCCGGGCTGATTTGACTTCTCCTCTTCTGGTTGGGGTTAGGCCTAGGGCTAGGATTTTTAAAACCAGGAAGCCCTGTGCTCCAGGCACACTGCAGCTGTTAAAGGCATCCTAAGGGGAACGCCAAAGTGACACAACTTGGCTGCCTCCACTGCTATTTCCATGAGACCATCCTGAACCATAGGCTGATTTTCCTTCCTAGGCTTCAGGTTTGAGTTACGCCTAGGGTTAGTGTTCTTTGAACCAGAAAGCCCAGAGTTCCAAGAACACAGCAGCGGCCATGGACTACGCAAGAAGAGCGCAAAAGCACCACAACATGCCTGCCTCCACAGCTTTTTCCTTGGGGACATCCCTAATTACTGGCTGATTTGCCTTTCTCCACTTAGGGTTGGGGTTAGGTAGGCCAAGGGCTAGGATTTTTAAAATCAGGAAGCCCAGACCTCCAGGCACACTGGAGTTGTGAAAGGCATGCAAAAGGGAGTGCAAAAGTGCCACAACATGGCTGCTTTCACGGCTTTTTCCTTTGCGAGAAGCCTAAAACCAGTCTGATTTACCTTCCCAGGGTTAGAGTTAGGCTTAGGCCCAGTGCTAGAAGTACTAAAACGAGGAAGCCCTTTGCTCCAGGCACACTGCAGCTGTTAAGGCATCCCAAGAGGGCCGCAAAAGTGACACAACCTAGCTGCCTCTGCTGCTCATCTCATGAGTCCATCCTGAACCATAGGCTGATTTTCCTTCCTAGCGTTGAGGTTTTAGCTAGGCCTAGGGTTAGTGTTCTTTTAACCAGAAAGCCCTGAGATCCAAGAACACAGCAGCTGCCAAGGACTACCCAAGAAGTGCACAAAAGTACCACAACATGCCTGCCTCCACAGCTATTTCGTTGGGTACATCCCTAATTCCTGGCTGATTTGCCTTTCTCGTCTTAGAATTGGGGTTAAGTAGGACTACTGCTATGATTTTTAAAATCAGGAAGCCCAGACCTCCAGGCACAATGGAGCTCTGAAAGGCATTCCAAGGGGAGCGCAAGAGTGACACAACTTGGCTGCCTCCACTGCTATTTCCATGAGACCATCCCCAACCATATGCTGATTCTCCTTCCTAGCGTTGAGGTTTGAGTTACGCCTAGGGTTAGTGTTCTTTGAACCAGAAAGCCCTGAGTTCCAAGGACACAGCAGTTGCCAAGGACTACCCAAGGAGGACGCAAAAGCACCACAACATGCCTGCCTCCACAGCTTTTTCCTTGGGGACATCCCTAATTCCTGGCTGATTAGCCTTTCTAGCCTTAGGGTTGGGGTTAGGCCTAGGGCTAGGATTTTTAAAATCAGGAAGCCCAGACCTCCAGGCACACTGGAGCTGTGAAAGGCATCCAAAAGGGAATGCAAACGTGCCACAACATGGCTGCTTTCACCGATTTTTCTTTGCAAGAATCCTAACACCAGGCTGATTTACCTTCCCAGGGTTACTGTTAGGCGTAGGCCTAGGTCTAGGATTTTTTTAACCAGGAACCCCTGAGTTCCAGGCTTACTGCAGCTGCCAAAGGCATCCCAAAGGGAGCGCAGAAGTGCCACAACCTGGCAGCTTTCACAGCTTTTTCCTTAGGAAGAACCCTCATACCCGGCTGATTTACCTTCCTAGGGTTACTGTTAGGCTTAGGCCTAGGTCTATGAAAACCAGGAAGCCCTGTGCTCCAGGCACACTGCAGCTGTCAAAGGCATCCCAAGGGGAGCGCAAAAGTGACACAACTTGGCTGCCTCCACTGCTATTCCCCTGAGACCATCCCGAACCATAGGCTGGTTCTCCTTCCTAGCGTTGAGGTTTGAGTTAGGCCTAGGGTTAGGGTTCTATTAACCAGGAAGCCCTGAGTTCCAAGAACACAGCAGCTGCCAAGGACTACCCAAGAAGAGTGCAAAAGCACCACAACATGCCTGCCTCCACAGCTATTTCCTTGGGGACATACCTAATTCCGGGCTGATTTGCCTTTCTCCTCTTAGGGTTGGGTAGGCCTAGGGCTAGGATTTTTAAAATCAGGAAGCCCAGACCTCCAGGCACACTGCAGCTGTGAAAGGCATGCAAAAGGGAGTGCAAAAGTGCTACAATATGTCTGCTTTCACAGCGTTTTCCTTGGCACCATCCCTATACCTAGGCTGATTTATCTGCCTAGGGTTAGGGTTAGGGTTCAGCCTTGGGCTAGGATTTTTTTAACCAGGAAGACCTGAGTTCCAGGCTTACGGCAGCTGCCAAAGGCATCCAAAAGGGAGTGCAAAAGTCCCACCACATGGCTGCTTTCACAGCTTTTTCCTTAGGATGAACCCTCATACCCAGCTGATTTACCTTCCTAGGGTCACTGTTAGGCTTAGGCCTAGGACTATGATAACCAGGAAGCCCTGTGCTCCAGGCACACTGCAGCTGTCAAAGGCATCCCAAGGGGAGCGCAAAAGTGACACAACTTGGCTGCCTCCACTACTTTTCCCATGAGACCATCCCGAACCTTAGGCTGGTATTCCTTCCTAGGCTTAAGGTTTGAGTTACGCCTAGGGTTAGTGTTCTTTGAACCAGAAAGCCCTGAGTTCCAAGAACACAGCAGCTGCCAAGGACTACCCAAGAAGAGCGCAAAAGCACCACAACATGCCTGCCTCCACAGCTTTTTCCTTGGGGACATCCCTAATTCCTGGCTGATTTGCCTTTCTTGTCTTAGGGTTGGGGTTAGGCCTAGGGCTAGGATTTTTAAAATCAGGAAGCCCAGACCTCCAGGCACACTGGAGCTGTCAAAGGCATCCAAAAGGTAGTGCAAATGTGCTACAATATGGCTGCTTTCACAGCTTTTTCCTTGGCACCATCCCTATACATAGGCTGATTTATCTGCCTAGGGTTAGGGTTAGGTTTCAGCCTTGGGCTAGGATTTTTTTAACCAGGAAGCCCTGAGTTCCAGGCTTACTTCAGCTGCCAAAGGCATCCCAAAGGGAGCGCAGAAGTGCCACAACCTGGCAGCTTTCACAGCTTTTTCCTTAGGAAGAACCCTCATACCCGGCTGATTTACCTTCCTAGGGTTACTGTTAGGCTTAGGCCTACGACTTTGAAAACCAGGAAGCCCTCTGCTCCAGGCACACTGCAGCTGTCAAAAGCATCCCAAGGGGAGCGCAAAAGTGACACAACATGGCTGCCTCCACTGCTATTTCCATGAGACCATCCCCAACCATAGGCTGATTTTCCTTCCTAGCGTTGAGGTTTGAGTTACACCTAGGGTTAGTGTTCTTTGAACCAGAAAGCCCTGAGTTCCAAGAACACAGCAGCTGCCAAGGACTACCCAAGAAGTGCACAAAAGTACCACAACATGCCTTCCTCCCCAGCTTTATTCTGGGGGACATCCCTAATTACTGGCTGATTTGCCTTTCTCCTCTTAGGGTTGGGGTTAGGCCTTGTGCTAGGATTTTTAAAATCAGGAAGCCCAGACCTCCAGGCACACTGGAGCTGTGAAAGGCATGCAAAAGGGAGTGCAAAAGTGCCACAACATGGTTGCTTTCACGGCTTTTTCCTTGGCAAGAAGCCTAACACCAGTCTGATTTACCTTCCCAGGGTTACTGTAAGGCTTAGGCCTAGGACTTTGAAAACCAGAAAGCCCTGTGCTCTAGGCACACTGCAGCTGTTCAAGGCATCCCAAGGGGAGCGCAGAAGTGACACAACTTGGCTGCCTCTGCTGCTCTTCTCATGAGTCCATCCCCAACCATAGGCTGATTTTCCTTCCTAGCGTTGAGGTTTGAGTTAGGCCTAGGTTTAGTGTTATTTAAACCAGAAAGCCCTGAGTTCCAAGAACACAGCAGCTGCCAAGGACTGCCCAAGTAGAGCACAAAAGTACCACAACATGCCTGCCTCCACAGCTATTTCCTTGGGGACATCCCTAAATCCTGGCTTATTTGCCTTTCTCGACTTAGGGTTGGGGTTATGTAGGCCTTGTGCTAGGATTTTTAAAATCAGGAAGCCCAGACCTCCAGGCACACTGGACCTGTGAAAGGCATCCAAAAGAGAGTGCAAAAGTGCCACAATATGGCTGCTTTCACAGCTTTTTCCTTGGCACCATCCCTATACATAGGCTGATTTATCTGCCTAGGGTTAGGGTTAGGGTTCAGCCTAGGGCTAGGATTTTTTTAACCAGGAAGCCCTGTGCTCCAGGCACACTGCAGCTGTTCAATGCATCCCAAGGAAAGCATAAAAGTGACACAACTTAGCTTTCTCCACTGTTATTTCCATGAGACCATCCCCAAACATAGGCTGATTTTCCTTCCTAGCGTTGAGGTTTGAGTTAGGCCTAGGGTTAGTGTTCTTTGAACCAGAAAGCTCTGAGTTCCAAGAACACAGCAGCTGCCAAGGACTACCCAAGAAGAGCGCTAAAGCACCACAACATGCCTGCCTCCACAGCTTTTTCCTTGGGGACATCCCTAATTCCGGGTTGATTTGCCTTTCTTGTCTTAGGGCTGGGGTTAGGTAGGCCTAGGTCTAGGATTTTTAAAATCAGGAAGCCCAGACCTCCAGGCACACTGGAGCTGTCAAAGGCATCCAAAAGGGAGCGCAAATGTGCTACAATATGGCTGCTTTCACAGCGTTTTCCTTGGCACCATCCCTATACCTAGGCTGATTTATCTGCCTAGGGTTAGAGTTAGGGTTCAGCCTTGGGCTAGGATTTTTTTAACCAGGAAGCCCTGAGTTCCAGGCTTACTGCAGCTGCCAAAGGCATCCCAAAGGGAGCGCAGAAGTGCCACAACCTGGCAGCTTTCACAGCTTTTTCCTTAGGAAGAACCCTCATACCCGGCTGATTTACCTTCCTAGGGTTACTGTTAGGCTTAGGCCTACGACTTTAAAAACCAGGAAGCCCTCTGCTCCAGGCACACTGCAGCTGTCAAAGGCATCCCAAAGGGAGCGCAAAAGTGACACAACATGGCTGCCTCCACTGCTATTTCCATGAGACCATCCCCAACCATAGGCTGATTTTCCTTCCTAGCGTTGAGGTTTGAGTTACGCCTAGGGTTAGTGTTCTTTGAACCAGAAAGCCCTGAGTTCCAAGAACACAGCAGCTGCCAAGGACTACCCAAGAAGTGCACAAAAGTTCCACAACATGCCTTCCTCCCCAGCTTTATTCTGGGGGACATCCCTAATTACTGGCTGATTTGCCTTTCTCCTCTTAGGGTTGGGGTTAGGCCGAGGGCTAGGATTTTTAAAATCAGGAAGCCCAGACCTCCAGGCACACTGGAGCTGTGAAAGGCATCCCAAAGGGAGCTCTGATTTGCCACAACCTGGCAGCTTTCACAGCTTTTTCCTTAGGAAGAACCCTAATACCCGGCTGATTTACCTTCCTAGGGTTACTCTTAGGCTTAGGCCTAGGACTTTGAAAACCAGGAAGCCCTGTGCTCCAGGCACACTGCAGCTGTTCAAGGCATCCCAAGAGGAGAGCAAAAGTGACACAACTTGGCTGCCTCCACTGCTATTTCCATGAGACCATCCCCAACCATAGGCTGATTTTCCTTCCTAGGCTTAAGGTTTGAGTTACGCCTAGGGTTAGTGTTCTTTGAACCAGAAAGCCCTGAGTTCCAAGAACACAGCAGCTGCCAAGGACTACCCAAGAAGAGCACAAAAGTACCACAACATGCCTGCCTCCACAGCTATTTCCTTGGGGACATCCCTAAATCCTGGCTGATTTGCCTTTCTCGTCTTAGGGTTGGGGTTATGTAGGCCTAGTGCTAGGATTTTTAAAATCAGGAAGCCCAGACCTCCAGGCACACTGGAGCTGTGAAAGGCATCCAAAAGAGAGTGCAAAAGTGCCACAACATGGCTGCTTTCACAGCTTTTTCCTTGGCACCATCCCTATACCTAGGCTGATTTATCTGCCTAGGGTTAGGGTTAGGGGTCAGCCTGGGGCTAGGATTTTTTTAACAAGGAAGCCCTGTGCTCCAGGCACACTGCAGCTGTTCAATGCATCCCAAGGAAAGCGCAAAAGTGACACAACTTAGCTTTCTCCACTGTTATTTCCATGAGACCATCCCCAACCATAGGCTGATTTGCCTTCCTAGCGTTGAGGTTTGAGTTAGGCCTAGGGTTAGTGTTCTTTTACCCAGAAAGCCCTGAGTTCCAAGAACACAGCAGCTGCCAAGGACTACCCAAGAAGAGCACAAAGGTGTTGTATTCATTTTGTTGCATATCATACTCACAGAGCCTCACACCTTCTGGGTGGTTTTCTCACAGCAGATCTTCACAGCAGTGGTGTTGTTGCTTCTCAGTCAGGGCTCCTCTCCAAAGCTCTCCCTGACCACCCTGCCCCCTTTTATCTCTGCTTCCCAATCCAGGACATCACAGCTGCAGGCCATTTACAATAACTAGAACCAGGGCAGGGTAACTAATACAATACAAAGATCTTTCACTGCCATACATATGTTTACAATACATACAGTTAGTCAGGCCCCTACACAAAAGTACCACAACATGCCTGCCTCCACAGCTATTTCCTTGGGGACATCCCTAATTCCTGGCTGATTTGCCTTTCTCGTCTTAGGATTGGGGTTAGGTAGGCCTAGGGCTAGGATTTTTAAAATCAGGAAGCCCAGACCTCCAGGCACACTGGACCTGTGAAAGACATGCAAAAGGGAGTGCAAAAGTGCCACAACATGGCTGCTTTCACAGCTTTTTCCTTGGCACCATCCCTATACCTAGGCTGATTTATCTGCCTAGGGTTAGGGTTCAGCCTAGGGCAAGGATTTTTTAACCAGGAAGCCCTGAGTTCCAGGCTTACTGGAGCTGCCAAAGGCATCCAAAAGGGAGCGCAGAAGTGCCACAACCTGGCAGCTTTCACAGCTTTTTCCTTAGGAAGAACCCTCATACCCGGCTGATTTACCTTCCTAGGCTTACTGTTAGGCTTAGGCCTACGACTTTGAAAACTAGGAAGCCCTCTGCTCCAGGCACACTGCAGCTGTCAAAGGCATCCCAAGGGGAGCGCAAAAGTGACACAACTTGGCTGCCTCCACTGCTATTTCCATGAGACCATCCCCAACCATAGGTTGATTTTCCCTCCTAGGCTTAAGGTTTGAGTTACGCCTAGGGTTAGTGTTCTTTAAACCAGAAAGCCCTGAGTTCCAAGAACACAGCAGCTGCCAAGGACTACCCAAGAAGAATGCAAAAGCACCACAACATGCCTGCCTCCACAGCTTTTTCCTTGGGGACATCCCTAATTCCTGGCTGATTTGCCTTTCTCGTCTTAGGGTTGGGGTTAGGTAGGCCTAGGGGTAGGATTTTTAAAATCAGGAAGCCCAGACCTCCAGGCACACTGGAGCTGTGAAAGGCATCCAAAAGCGAGTGCAAAAGTGCCACAACATGGCTGCTTTCACGGCTTTTTCCTTTGCAAGAAGCCGAACACCACGCTGATTTACCTTCCCAGGTTTAGTGCTAGGCTTAAGCCTAGGGTTAGGATTTTTAATACTAGGAAGCCCTTAGCTCCACGCACACTGCAGCCGTCAAAGGCATCCCAAGGGGAGCGCAAAAGTGACACAACTTGGCTGACTCCACTGCTATTTCCATGAGACCATCCCCAACGATAGGCTGATAGTTCTTCCTAGGCTTAGGGTTTGAGTTAGGCCTAGGGTTAGTGTTCTTTTAACCAGAAAGCCCTGAGTTCTAAGAACACAGCAGCTGCCAAGGACTACCCAAGAAGAGCGCAAAAGCACCACAACATGCCTGCCTCCACAGCTTTTTCCTTGGGGACATCCCTAATTCCGGGCTGATTTGCCTTTCTCCTCTTAGGGTTGGGGTTAGGCCTAGTGCTAGGATTTTTAAAATCAGGAAGCCCAGACCTCCAGACACACTGGAGCTGTGAAAGGCATGCAAAAGGGAGTGCAAAAGTGCCACAACATGGCTGCTTTCACGGCTTTTTCCTTTGCAAGAAGCCTAACACCAGGCTGATTTACCTTCCGGGGGTTACTGTTAGGCTTAGACCTTGGGCTAGGATTTTTAAACAGGGAAGCCCTTAGCTCCAGGCACACTGTAGCTGTTAAAGGCATCCCAAGAGGGCCGCAAAAGTGACACAACCTAGCTGCCTCTGCAGCTCATCTCATGAGACCATCCCGAACCATAGGCTGATTTTCCTTCCTAGCGTTGAGGTTTGAGTTAGGCCTAGATTTAGTGTTCTTTGAACCAGAAAGCCCTGAGTTCCAAGAACACAGCAGCTGCCAAGGACTACCCAAGAAGAGCGCAAAAGCACCACAACATGCCTGCCTCCACAGATATTTCCTTGGGGACATCCCTAATTCCGGGCTGATTTGCCTTTCTCCTCTTAGGGTTGGGGTTAGGCCTAGGGCTAGGATTTTTAAAATCAGGAAGCCCAGACCTCCAGGCACACTGGAGCTGTGAAAGGCATGCAAAAGGGAGTGCAAAAGTGCCACAACATGGCTGCTTTCACGGCTTTTTCCTTGGCAAGAAGCCTAACACCGGGCTGTTTTACCTTCCTAGGGTTACTGTTAGGCTTAGGCCTAGGACTTTGAAAACCAGGAAGCCCTGTGCTCCAGGCACACTGCAGCTGTTCAAGGCATCCCAAGGGGAGCGAAAAAGTGACACACCTTGGCTGCCTCTGCTGCCCTTCTCATGAGTCCATCCCCAACCATAGGCTGATTTTCCTTCCTAGCGTTGAGGTTTGAGTTAGGCCTAGGGGTAGTGTTCTTTAAACCAGAAAGCCCTGAGTTCCAAGAACACAGCAGCTGCCAACGACTACCCAAGAAGAGCACAAAAGTACCACAACATGCCTGCCTCCACAGCTATTTCCTTGGGGACATCCCTAAATCCTGGATGATTTGCCTTTCTCCTCTTAGGGTTGGGGTTATGTAGGCCTAGGGCTAGGATTTTTAAAATCAGGAAGCCCAGACCTCCAGGCACACTGGAGCTGTGAAAGGCATCCAAAAGAGAGTGCAAAAGTGCCACAACATGGCTGCTTTCACAGCTTTTTCCTTGGCACCATCCCTATACCTAGGCTGATTTATCTGCCTAGGGTTCGGGTTAGGGGTCAGCCTGGGGTTAGGATTTTTTTAACCAGGAAGCCCTGTGCTCCAGGCACACTGCAGCTGTTCAATGCAACCCAAGGAAAGCGCAAAAGTGACACAACTTAGCTTTCTCCACTGTTATTTCAATGAGACCATCCCCAACCATAGGCTGATTTTCCTTCCTAGCGTTGAGGTTTGAGTTAGGCCTAGGGTTAGGGTTCTTTTACCCAGAAAGCCCTGAGTTCCAAGAACACAGCAGCTGCCAAGGACTGCCCAAGAAGAGCACAAAGGTGTTGTATTCATATTGTTGCATATCATACTCACAGAGCCTCATTCCTTCTGGGTGGTTTTCTCACAGCAGATCTTCACAGCAGTGGTGTTGTTGCTTCTCAGTCAGGGCTCCTCTCCAAAGCTCTCCCTGACCACCCTGCCCCCTTTTATCTCTGCTTCCCAATCCAGGACATCACAGCTGCAGGCCATTTACAATAACTAGAACCAGGGCAGGGTAACTAATACAATACAAAATTTTTCACTGCAATACATATGTTTACAATACATACATTTAGTCAGGCCCCTACACAAAAGTACCACAACATGCCTGCCTCCACAGCTATTTCCTTGGGGACATCCCTAATTCCGGGCTGATTTGCCTTTCTCGTCTTAGGATTGGGGTTAGGTAGGCCTAGTGTTAGGATTTTTAAAATCAGGAAGCCCAGACCTCCAGGCACACTGGAGCTGTGAAAGGCATGCAAAAGGGAGTGCAAAAGTGCCACAACATGGCTGCTTTCACAGCTTTTTCCTTGGCACCATCCCTATACCTAGGCTGATTTATCTGCCTAGGGTTAGGGTTCAGCCTAGGTCTAGGATTTTTTTAACCAGGAAGCCCTGAGTTCCAGGCTTACTGCAGCTGCCAAAGGCATCCAAAAGGGAGCGCAGAAGTGCCACAACCTGGCAGCTTTCACAGCTTTTTCCTTAGGAAGAACCCTCATACCCGGCTGATTTACCTTCCAAGGGTTACTGTTAGGCTTAGGCCTAGGACTTTGAAAACCAGGAAGCCCTCTGCTCCAGGCACACTGCAGCTGTCAAAGGCATCCCAAGGGGAGCGCAAAAGTGACACAACTTGGCTGCCTCCACTGCTATTTCCATGAGACCATGCCCAACAATAGGCTGATTTTCCCTCCTAGGCTTAAGGTTTGAGTTATGCCTAGGGTTAGTGTTCTTTTAACCAGAAAGCCCTGAGTTCCAAGAACACAGCAGCTGCCAAGGACTACCCAAGAAGAACGCAAAAGCACCACAACATGCCTGCCTCCCCAGCTTTTTCCTTGGGGACATCCCTAATTCCGGGCTGATTTGCCTTTCTCCTCTTAGGGTTGGGGTTAGGCCTTGCGCTAGGATTTTTAAAATCAGGAAGCCCAGACCTTCAGGCACACTGGACCTGTGAAAGGCATCCAAAAAGGAGCGCAAAAGTGCCACAACCTGGCAGCTTTCACAGCTTTTTCCTTAGGAAGAACCCTAATACCCGGCTGATTTACCTTCCTAGCGTTACTGTTAGGCTTAGGCCTAGGACTTTGAAAACCAGGAAGCCCTGTGCTCCAGGCACACTGCAGCTGTTCAAGGCATCCCAAGGGGAGCGCAAAAGTGACACAACTTGGCTGCCTCCACTGCTATTTCCATGAGACCATCCCCAACCATTGGCTGATTTTCCTTCCTAGGCTTAAGGTTTGAGTTACGCCTAGGGTTAGTGTTCTTTGAACCAGAAAGCCCTGAGTTCAAAGAACACAGCAGCTGCAAAGGACTACCCAAGAAGAGCACAAAATTACCACAACATGCCTGCCTCCACAGATATTTCCTTGGGGACATCCCTAATTCCTGGCTGATTTGCCTTTCTCGTCTTAGGGTTGGGGTTATGTAGGCCTAGTGCTAGGATTTTTAAAATCAGGAAGCCCAGACCTCCAGGCACACTGGACCTGTGAAAGGCATCCAAAAGAGAGTGCAAAAGTGCCACAACATGGCAGCTTTCACAGCTTTTTCCTTGGCACCATCCCTATACCTAGGCTGATTTATCTGCCTAGGGTTAGGGTTAGGGTTCAGCCACGGGCTAGGATTTTTTTAACCAGGAAAGCCTGTGCTCCAGGCACACTGCAGCTGTCCAACGCATCCCAAGGAAAGCGCAAAAGTGACACAACTTGGCTGCCTCCCCTGCTATTTCCATGAGACCATCCCGAAACATAGGCTGATTTTCCTTCCTAGCGTTGAGGTTTGAGTTAGGCCTAGGGTTAGGGTTCTTTTACCCAGAAAGCCCTGAGTTCCAAGAACACAGCAGCTGCCAAGGACTACCCAAGAAGAGCACAAAGGTGTTGTATTCATATTGTTGCATATCATACTCACAGAGCCTCATACCTTCTGGGTGATTTTCTCACAGCAGATCTTCACAGCAGTGGTGTTGTTGCTTCTCAGTCAGGGCTCCTCTCCAAATCCCTCCCTGACCACCCTGCCCCATTTTATCTCTGCTTCCTAATCAAGGACATCACAGCTGCAGGCCATTTACAATAACTAGAACCAGGGCAGGGTAACTAATACAATACAAAGATCTTTCACTGCCATACATATGTTTACAATACATACATTTAGTCAGGCCCCTACACAAAAGTACCACAACATGCCTGCCTCCACAGCTATTTCCTTGGGGACATCCCTAATTCCTGGCTGATTTGCCTTTCTCGTCTTAGATCTCAGGTTAGGTAGGCCTAGGGCTAGGATTTTTAAAATCGGGAAGCCCAGACCTCCAGGCACACTGGAGCTCTGAACGGCATCCAAAAGGGAGTGCAAAAGTGCCACAATACGGCTGCTTTCACAGCTTTTTCCTTGGCACCATCCCTATACCTAGGCTGATTTATCTGCCTAGGGTTAGGGTTCAGCCTAGGGCTAGGATTTTGTTAACCAGGAAGCCCTGAGTTCCAGGCTTACTGCAGCTGCCAAAGGCATCCAAAAGGGAGTGCAAAAGTGCCACAACATGGCTGCTTTCACGGCTTTTTCCTTTGCAAGAAGCCTAACACCAGGCTGATTTACCTTCCCAGGGTTACTGTTAGGCTTAGACCTTGGGCTAGGATTTTTAAACAGGGAAGCCCTTAGCTCCAGGCACACTGCAGCTGTTAAAGGCATCCCAAGAGGGCCGCAAAAGTGACACAACCTAGCTGCCTCTGCTGCTCATCTCATGAGACCATCCAAACCATAGGCTGATTTTCCATCCGAGCGTTGAGGTTTGAGTTAGGCTTAGGGTTTGTGTTCTTTGAACCAGAAAGCCCTGAGTTCCAAGAACACAGCAGCTGCCAAGGACTACCCAAGAAGAGCGCAAAAGCACCACAACATGCCTGCCTCCACAGCTTTTTCCTTGGGGACATCCCTAATTCGGGGCTGATTTGCCTTTCTCCTCTTCTGGTTGGGGTTAGGCCTAGGGCTAGGATTTTTAAAATCAGGAAGCCTAGACCTCCAGGCACACTGGAGCTGTGAAAGGCATGCAAAAGGGAGTGCAAAAGTGCCACAACATGGCTGCTTTCACGGCTTTTTCCTTGGCAAGAAGCCTAACACCTGGCTGATTTACATTCCTAGGGTTACTGTTAGGCTTAGGCCTAGGACTTTGAAAACTAGGAAGCCCTGTGCTCCAGGCACACTGCAGCTGTCAAAGGCATCCCAAGGGGAGCGCAAAAGGGACACACCTTGGCTGCCTCTGCTGCCCTTCTCATGAGTCCATCCCCAAACATAGGCTGATTTTCCTTCCTAGCGTTGAGGTTTGAGTTAGGCCTAGGGGTAGTGTTCTTTAAACCAGAAAGCCCTGAGTTCCAAGAACACAGCAGCTGCCAAGGACTACCCCAGAAGAGCAAAAAAGTACCACAACATGCCTGCCTCCACAGCTATTTCCTTGGGGACATCCCTAAATCCTGGCTGATTTGCCTTTCTCGTCTTAGGGTTGGGGTATGTAGGCCTTGTGCTAGGATTTTTAAAATCAGGAAGCCCAAACCTCCAGGCACACTGGACCTGTGAAAGGCATCCAAAAGAGAGTGCAAAAGTGCCACAACATGGCTGCTTTCACAGCTTTTTCCTTGGCACCATCCCTATACCTAGGCTGATTTATCTGCCTAGGGTTAGGGTTAGGGTTCAGCCTAGGGCTAGGATTTTTTTAACCAGGAAACCCTGTGCTCCAGGCACACTGCAGCTGTTCAGTGCATGCCAAGGAAAGCGCAAAAGTGACACAACTTAGCTTCCTCCCCTGCTATTTCCATGAGACCATCCTGAACCATAGGCTGATTTTCCTTCCTAGCGTTGAGGTTTGAGTTAGGCCTAGGGTTAGGGTTCTTTTACCCAGAAAGCCCTGAGTTCCAAGAACACAGCAGCTGCCAAGGACTACCCAAGAAGAGCACAAAGGTGTTGTATTCATATTGTTGCATATCATACTCACAGAGCCTCATACCTTCTGGGTGGTTTTCTCACAGCAGATCTTCACAGCAGTGGTGTTGTTGCTTCTCAGTCAGGGCTCCTCTCCAAAGCCCTCCCTGACCACCCTGCCCCATTTTATCTCTGCTTCCTAATCAAGGACATCACAGCTGCAGGCCATTTACAATAACTAGAACCAGGGCAGGGTAACTAATACAATACAAAGATCTTTCACTGCCATACATATGTTTACAATACATACATTTAGTCAGGCCCCTACACAAAAGTACCACAACATGCCTGCCTCCACAGCTATTTCCTTGGGGACATCCCTAATTCCTGGCTGATTTGCCTTTCTCGTCTTAGATCTCAGGTTAGGTAGGCCTAGGGCTAGGATTTTTAAAATCGGGAAGCCCAGACCTCCAGGCACACTGGAGCTCTGAACGGCATCCAAAAGGGAGTGCAAAAGTGCCACAATACGGCTGCTTTCACAGCTTTTTCCTTGGCACCATCCCTATACCTAGGCTGATTTATCTGCCTAGGGTTAGGGTTCAGCCTAGGGCTAGGATTTTGTTAACCAGGAAGCCCTGAGTTCCAGGCTTACTGGAGCTGCCAAAGGCATCCAAAAGGGAGTGCAAAAGTGCCACAACATGGCTGCTTTCACGGCTTTTTCCTTTGCAAGAAGCCTAACACCAGGCTGATTTACCTTCCCAGGGTTACTGTTAGGCTTAGACCTTGGGCTAGGATTTTTAAACAGGGAAGCCCTTAGCTCCAGGCACACTGCAGCTGTTAAAGGCATCCCAAGAGGGCCGCAAAAGTGACACAACCTAGCTGCCTCTGCTGCTCATCTCATGAGACCATCCAAACCATAGGCTGATTTTCCATCCGAGCGTTGAGGTTTGAGTTAGGCTTAGGGTTAGTGTTCTTTGAACCAGAAAGCCCTGAGTTCCAAGAACACAGCAGCTGCCAAGGACTACCCAAGAAGAGCGCAAAAGCACCACAACATGCCTGCCTCCACAGCTTTTTCCTTGGGGACATCCCTAATTCGGGGCTGATTTGCCTTTCTCCTCTTCTGGTTGGGGTTAGGCCTAGGGCTAGGATTTTTAAAATCAGGAAGCCTAGACCTCCAGGCACACTGGAGCTGTGAAAGGCATGCAAAAGGGAGTGCAAAAGTGCCACAACATGGCTGCTTTCACGGCTTTTTCCTTGGCAAGAAGCCTAACACCTGGCTGATTTACATTCCTAGGGTTACTGTTAGGCTTAGGCCTAGGACTTTGAAAACTAGGAAGCCCTGTGCTCCAGGCACACTGCAGCTGTCAAAGGCATCCCAAGGGGAGCGCAAAAGGGACACTCCTTGGCTGCCTCTGCTGCCCTTCTCATGAGTCCATCCCCAACCATAGGCTGATTTTCCTTCCTAGCGTTGAGGTTTGAGTTAGGCCTAGGGGTAGTGTTCTTTAAACCAGAAAGCCCTGAGTTCCAAGAACACAGCAGCTGCCAAGGACTACCCCAGAAGAGCAAAAAAGTACCACAACATGCCTGCCTCCACAGCTATTTCCTTGGGGACATCCCTAAATCCTGGCTGATTTGCCTTTCTCGTCTTAGGGTTGGGGTATGTAGGCCTTGTGCTAGGATTTTTAAAATCAGGAAGCCCAAACCTCCAGGCACACTGGACCTGTGAAAGGCATCCAAAAGAGAGTGCAAAAGTGCCACAACATGGCTGCTTTCACAGCTTTTTCCTTGGCACCATCCCTATACCTAGGCTGATTTATCTGCCTAGGGTTAGGGTTAGGGTTCAGCCTAGGGCTAGGATTTTTTTAACCAGGAAGCCCTGTGCTCCAGGCACACTGCAGCTGTTCAGTGCATGCCAAGGAAAGCGCAAAAGTGACACAACTTAGCTTCCTCCCCTGCTATTTCCATGAGACCATCCTGAACCATAGGCTGATTTTCCTTCCTAGCGTTGAGGTTTGAGTTAGGCCTAGGGTTAGGGTTCTTTTACCCAGAAAGCCCTGAGTTCCAAGAACACAGCAGCTGCCAAGGACTACCCAAGAAGAGCACAAAGGTGTTGTATTCATATTGTTGCATATCATACTCACAGAGCCTCATACCTTCTGGGTGGTTTTCTCACAGCAGATCTTCACAGCAGTGGTGTTGTTGCTTCTCAGTCAGGGCTCCTCTCCAAAGCCCTCCCTGACCACCCTGCCCCCTTTTATCTCTGCTTCCCAATCCAGGACATCACAGCTGCAGGCCATTTACAATAACTAGAACCAGGGCAGGGTAACTAATACAATACAAAGATCTTTCACTGCAATACATATGTTTACAATACATACATTTAGTCAGGCCCCTACACAAAAGTACCACAACATGCCTGCCTCCACAGCTATTTCCTTGGGGACATCCCTAATTCCGGGCTGATTTGCCTTTCTCGTCTTAGGATTGGGGTTAGGTAGGCCTAGTGTTAGGATTTTTAAAATCAGGAAGCCCAGACCTCCAGGCACACTGGAGCTGTGAAAGGCATGCAAAAGGGAGTGCAAAAGTGCCACAACATGGCTGCTTTCACAGCTTTTTCCTTGGCACCATCCCTATACCTAGGCTGATTTATCTGCCTAGGGTTAGGGTTCAGCCTAGGGCAAGGATTTTTTTAACCAGGAAGCCCTGAGTTCCAGGCTTACTGCAGCTGCCAAAGGCATCCAAAAGGGAGCGCAGAAGTGCCACAACCTGGCAGCTTTCACAGCTTTTTCCTTAGGAAGAACCCTCATACCCGGCTGATTTACCTTCCAAGGGTTACTGTTAGGCTTAGGCCTAGGACTTTGAAAACCAGGAAGCCCTGTGCTCCAGGCACACTGCAGCTGTCAAAGGCATCCCAAGGGGAGCGCAAAAGTGACACAACTTGGCTGCCTCCACTGCTATTTCCATGAGACCATGCCCAACAATAGGCTGATTTTCCCTCCTAGGCTTAAGGTTTGAGTTATGCCTAGGGTTAGTGTTCTTTTAACCAGAAAGCCCTGAGTTCCAAGAACACAGCAGCTGCCAAGGACTACCCAAGAAGAACGCAAAAGCACCACAACATGCCTGCCTCCACAGCTTTTTCCTTGGGGACATCCCTAATTCCGGGCTGATTTGCCTTTCTCCTCTTAGGGTTGGGGTTAGGCCTTGGGCTAGGATTTTTAAAATCAGGAAGCCCAGACCTCCAGGCACACTGGACCTGTGAAAGGCATCCAAAAAGGAGCGCAAAAGTGCCACAACCTGGCAGCTTTCACAGCTTTTTCCTTAGGAAGAACCCTAATACCCGGCTGATTTACCTTCCTAGCGTTACTGTTAGGCTTAGGCCTAGGACTTTGAAAACCAGGAAGCCCTGTGCTCCAGGCACACTGCAGCTGTTCAAGGCATCCCAAGGGGAGCGCAAAAGTGACACAACTTGGCTGCCTCCACTGCTATTTCCATGAGACCATCCCCAACCATAGGCTGATTTTCCTTCCTAGGCTTAAGGTTTGAGTTACGCCTAGGGTTAGTGTTCTTTGAACCAGAAAGCCCTGAGTTCAAAGAACACAGCAGCTGCAAAGGACTACCCAAGAAGAGCACAAAAGTACCACAACATGCCTGCCTCCACAGATATTTCCTTGGGGACATCCCTAATTCCTGGCTGATTTGCCTTTCTCGTCTTAGGGTTGGGGTTATGTAGGCCTAGTGCTAGGATTTTTAAAATCAGGAAGCCCAGACCTCCAGGCACACTGGAGCTGTGAAAGGCATCCAAAAGAGAGTGCAAAAGTGCCACAACATGGCAGCTTTCACAGCTTTTTCCTTGGCACCATCCCTATACCTAGGCTGATTTATCTGCCTAGGGTTAGGGTTAGGGTTCAGCCAAGGGCTAGGATTTTTTTAACCAGGAAAGCCTGTGCTCCAGGCACACTGCAGCTGTCCAACGCATCCCAAGGAAAGCGCAAAAGTGACACAACTTGGCTGCCTCCCCTGCTATTTCCATGAGACCATCCCGAAACATAGGCTGATTTTCCTTCCTAGCGTTGAGGTTTGAGTTAGGCCTAGGGTTAGTGTTCTTTGAACCAGAAAGCCCTGAGTTCCAAGAACACAGCAGCTGCGAAGGACTACCCAAGAAGTGCACAAAGGTTTTGTATTCATATTGTTGCATATCATACTCACAGAGCCTCATGCCTTCTGGGTGGTTTGCTCACAGCAGATCTTCACAGCAGTGGTGTTGTTGCTTCTCAGTCAGGGCTCCTCTCCAAATCCCTCCCTGACCACCCTGCCCCATTTTATCTCTGCTTCCTAATCAAGGACATCACAGCTGCAGGCCATTTACAATAACTAGAACCAGGGCAGGGTAACTAATACAATACAAAGATCTTTCACTGCCATACATATATTTACAATACATACATTTAGTCAGGCCCCTACACAAAAGTACCACAACATGCCTGCCTCCACAGCTATTTCCTTGGGGACATCCCTAATTCCTGGCTGATTTGCCTTTCTCGTCTTAGATCTCAGGTTAGGTAGGCCTAGGGCTAGGATTTTTAAAATCGGGAAGCCCAGACCTCCAGGCACACTGGAGCTCTGAACGGCATCCAAAAGGGAGTGCAAAAGTGCCACAATACGGCTGCTTTCACAGCTTTTTCCTTGGCACCATCCCTATACCTAGGCTGATTTATCTGCCTAGGGTTAGGGTTCAGCCTAGGGCTAGGATTTTGTTAACCAGGAAGCCCTGAGTTCCAGGCTTACTGGAGCTGCCAAAGGCATCCAAAAGGGAGTGCAAAAGTGCCACAACATGGCTGCTTTCACGGCTTTTTCCTTTGCAAGAAGCCTAACACCAGGCTGATTTACCTTCCCAGGGTTACTGTTAGGCTTAGACCTTGGGCTAGGATTTTTAAACAGGGAAGCCCTTAGCTCCAGGCACACTGCAGCTGTTAAAGGCATCCCAAGAGGGCCGCAAAAGTGACACAACCTAGCTGCCTCTGCTGCTCATCTCATGAGACCATCCAAACCATAGGCTGATTTTCCATCCGAGCGTTGAGGTTTGAGTTAGGCTTAGGGTTAGTGTTCTTTGAACCAGAAAGCCCTGAGTTCCAAGAACACAGCAGCTGCCAAGGACTACCCAAGAAGAGCGCAAAAGCACCACAACATGCCTGCCTCCACAGCTTTTTCCTTGGGGACATCCCTAATTCGGGGCTGATTTGCCTTTCTCCTCTTAGGGTTGGGGTTAGGCCTAGGGCTAGGATTTTTAAAATCAGGAAGCCTAGACCTCCAGGCACACTGGAGCTGTGAAAGGCATGCAAAAGGGAGTGCAAAAGTGCCACAACATGGCTGCTTTCACGGCTTTTTCCTTGGCAAGAAGCCTAACACCTGGCTGATTTACATTCCTAGGGTTACTGTTAGGCTTAGGCCTAGGACTTTGAAAACTAGGAAGCCCTGTGCTCCAGGCACACTGCAGCTGTCAAAGGCATCCCAAGGGGAGCGCAAAAGGGACACACCTTGGCTGCCTCTGCTGCCCTTCTCATGAGTCCATCCCCAAACATAGGCTGATTTTCCTTCCTAGCGTTGAGGTTTGAGTTAGGCCTAGGGGTAGTGTTCTTTAAACCAGAAAGCCCTGAGTTCCAAGAACACAGCAGCTGCCAAGGACTACCCCAGAAGAGCAAAAAAGTACCACAACATGCCTGCCTCCACAGCTATTTCCTTGGGGACATCCCTAAATCCTGGCTGATTTGCCTTTCTCGTCTTAGGGTTGGGGTATGTAGGCCTTGTGCTAGGATTTTTAAAATCAGGAAGCCCAAACCTCCAGGCACACTGGACCTGTGAAAGGCATCCAAAAGAGAGTGCAAAAGTGCCACAACATGGCTGCTTTCACAGCTTTTTCCTTGGCACCATCCCTATACCTAGGCTGATTTATCTGCCTAGGGTTAGGGTTAGGGTTCAGCCTAGGGCTAGGATTTTTTTAACCAGGAAACCCTGTGCTCCAGGCACACTGCAGCTGTTCAGTGCATGCCAAGGAAAGCGCAAAAGTGACACAACTTAGCTTCCTCCCCTGCTATTTCCATGAGACCATCCTGAACCATAGGCTGATTTTCCTTCCTAGCGTTGAGGTTTGAGTTAGGCCTAGGGTTAGGGTTCTTTTACCCAGAAAGCCCTGAGTTCCAAGAACACAGCAGCTGCCAAGGACTACCCAAGAAGAGCACAAAGGTGTTGTATTCATATTGTTGCATATCATACTCACAGAGCCTCATACCTTCTGGGTGGTTTTCTCACAGCAGATCTTCACAGCAGTGGTGTTGTTGCTTCTCAGTCAGGGCTCCTCTCCAAAGCCCTCCCTGACCACCCTGCCCCATTTTATCTCTGCTTCCTAATCAAGGACATCACAGCTGCAGGCCATTTACAATAACTAGAACCAGGGCAGGGTAACTAATACAATACAAAGATCTTTCACTGCCATACATATGTTTACAATACATACATTTAGTCAGGCCCCTACACAAAAGTACCACAACATGCCTGCCTCCACAGCTATTTCCTTGGGGACATCCCTAATTCCTGGCTGATTTGCCTTTCTCGTCTTAGATCTCAGGTTAGGTAGGCCTAGGGCTAGGATTTTTAAAATCGGGAAGCCCAGACCTCCAGGCACACTGGAGCTCTGAACGGCATCCAAAAGGGAGTGCAAAAGTGCCACAATACGGCTGCTTTCACAGCTTTTTCCTTGGCACCATCCCTATACCTAGGCTGATTTATCTGCCTAGGGTTAGGGTTCAGCCTAGGGCTAGGATTTTGTTAACCAGGAAGCCCTGAGTTCCAGGCTTACTGGAGCTGCCAAAGGCATCCAAAAGGGAGTGCAAAAGTGCCACAACATGGCTGCTTTCACGGCTTTTTCCTTTGCAAGAAGCCTAACACCAGGCTGATTTACCTTCCCAGGGTTACTGTTAGGCTTAGACCTTGGGCTAGGATTTTTAAACAGGGAAGCCCTTAGCTCCAGGCACACTGCAGCTGTTAAAGGCATCCCAAGAGGGCCGCAAAAGTGACACAACCTAGCTGCCTCTGCTGCTCATCTCATGAGACCATCCAAACCATAGGCTGATTTTCCATCCGAGCGTTGAGGTTTGAGTTAGGCTTAGGGTTAGTGTTCTTTGAACCAGAAAGCCCTGAGTTCCAAGAACACAGCAGCTGCCAAGGACTACCCAAGAAGAGCGCAAAAGCACCACAACATGCCTGCCTCCACAGCTTTTTCCTTGGGGACATCCCTAATTCCTGGCTGATTTGCCTTTCTCCTCTTCTGGTTGGGGTTAGGCCTAGGGCTAGGATTTTTAAAATCAGGAAGCCTAGACCTCCAGGCACACTGGAGCTGTGAAAGGCATGCAAAAGGGAGTGCAAAAGTGCCACAACATGGCTGCTTTCACGGCTTTTTCCTTGGCAAGAAGCCTAACACCTGGCTGATTTACATTCCTAGGGTTACTGTTAGGCTTAGGCCTAGGACTTTGAAAACTAGGAAGCCCTGTGCTCCAGGCACACTGCAGCTGTCAAAGGCATCCCAAGGGGAGCGCAAAAGGGACACACCTTGGCTGCCTCTGCTGCCCTTCTCATGAGTCCATCCCCAACCATAGGCTGATTTTCCTTCCTAGCGTTGAGGTTTGAGTTAGGCCTAGGGGTAGTGTTCTTTAAACCAGAAAGCCCTGAGTTCCAAGAACACAGCAGCTGCCAAGGACTACCCCAGAAGAGCAAAAAAGTACCACAACATGCCTGCCTCCACAGCTATTTCCTTGGGGACATCCCTAAATCCTGGCTGATTTGCCTTTCTCGTCTTAGGGTTGGGGTATGTAGGCCTTGTGCTAGGATTTTTAAAATCAGGAAGCCCAAACCTCCAGGCACACTGGACCTGTGAAAGGCATCCAAAAGAGAGTGCAAAAGTGCCACAACATGGCTGCTTTCACAGCTTTTTCCTTGGCACCATCCCTATACCTAGGCTGATTTATCTGCCTAGGGTTAGGGTTAGGGTTCAGCCTAGGGCTAGGATTTTTTTAACCAGGAAGCCCTGTGCTCCAGGCACACTGCAGCTGTTCAGTGCATGCCAAGGAAAGCGCAAAAGTGACACAACTTAGCTTCCTCCCCTGCTATTTCCATGAGACCATCCTGAACCATAGGCTGATTTTCCTTCCTAGCGTTGAGGTTTGAGTTAGGCCTAGGGTTAGGGTTCTTTTACCCAGAAAGCCCTGAGTTCCAAGAACACAGCAGCTGCCAAGGACTACCCAAGAAGAGCACAAAGGTGTTGTATTCATATTGTTGCATATCATACTCACAGAGCCTCATACCTTCTGGGTGGTTTTCTCACAGCAGATCTTCACAGCAGTGGTGTTGTTGCTTCTCAGTCAGGGCTCCTCTCCAAAGCCCTCCCTGACCACCCTGCCCCCTTTTATCTCTGCTTCCCAATCCAGGACATCACAGCTGCAGGCCATTTACAATAACTAGAACCAGGGCAGGGTAACTAATACAATACAAAGATCTTTCACTGCAATACATATGTTTACAATACATACATTTAGTCAGGCCCCTACACAAAAGTACCACAACATGCCTGCCTCCACAGCTATTTCCTTGGGGACATCCCTAATTCGGGGCTGATTTGCCTTTCTCCTCTTCTGGTTGGGGTTAGGCCTAGGGCTAGGATTTTTAAAATCAGGAAGCCTAGACCTCCAGGCACACTGGAGCTGTGAAAGGCATGCAAAAGGGAGTGCAAAAGTGCCACAACATGGCTGCTTTCACGGCTTTTTCCTTGGCAAGAAGCCTAACACCTGGCTGATTTACATTCCTAGGGTTACTGTTAGGCTTAGGCCTAGGACTTTGAAAACTAGGAAGCCCTGTGCTCCAGGCACACTGCAGCTGTCAAAGGCATCCCAAGGGGAGCGCAAAAGGGACACACCTTGGCTGCCTCTGCTGCCCTTCTCATGAGTCCATCCCCAACCATAGGCTGATTTTCCTTCCTAGCGTTGAGGTTTGAGTTAGGCCTAGGGGTAGTGTTCTTTAAACCAGAAAGCCCTGAGTTCCAAGAACACAGCAGCTGCCAAGGACTACCCCAGAAGAGCAAAAAAGTACCACAACATGCCTGCCTCCACAGCTATTTCCTTGGGGACATCCCTAATTCCTGGCTGATTTGCCTTTCTCGTCTTAGGATTGGGGTTAGGTAGGCCTAGTGTTAGGATTTTTAAAATCAGGAAGCCCAGACCTCCAGGCACACTGGAGCTGTGAAAGGCATGCAAAAGGGAGTGCAAAAGTGCCACAACATGGCTGCTTTCACAGCTTTTTCCTTGGCACCATCCCTATACCTAGGCTGATTTATCTGCCTAGGGTTAGGGTTCAGCCTAGGGCAAGGATTTTTTTAACCAGGAAGCCCTGAGTTCCAGGCTTACTGCAGCTGCCAAAGGCATCCAAAAGGGAGCGCAGAAGTGCCACAACCTGGCAGCTTTCACAGCTTTTTCCTTAGGAAGAACCCTCATACCCGGCTGATTTACCTTCCTAGGGTTACTGTTAGGCTTAGGCCTACGACTTTGAAAACCAGGAAGCCCTGTGCTCCAGGCACACTGCAGCTGTCAAAGGCATCCCAAGGGGAGCGCAAAAGTGACACAACTTGGCTGCCTCCACTGCTATTTCCATGAGACCATGCCCAACAATAGGCTGATTTTCCCTCCTAGGCTTAAGGTTTGAGTTATGCCTAGGGTTAGTGTTCTTTTAACCAGAAAGCCCTGAGTTCCAAGAACACAGCAGCTGCCAAGGACTACCCAAGAAGAGCGCAAAAGCACCACAACATGCCTGCCTCCACAGCTTTTTCCTTGGGGACATCCCTAATTCCGGGCTGATTTGCCTTTCTCCTCTTAGGGTTGGGGTTAGGCCTTGGGCTAGGATTTTTAAAATCAGGAAGCCCAGACCTCCAGGCACACTGGACCTGTGAAAGGCATCCAAAAAGGAGCGCAAAAGTGCCACAACCTGGCAGCTTTCACAGCTTTTTCCTTAGGAAGAACCCTAATACCCGGCTGATTTACCTTCCTAGCGTTACTGTTAGGCTTAGGCCTAGGACTTTGAAAACCAGGAAGCCCTGTGCTCCAGGCACACTGCAGCTGTTCAAGGCATCCCAAGGGGAGCGCAAAAGTGACACAACTTGGCTGCCTCCACTGCTATTTCCATGAGACCATCCCCAACCATAGGCTGATTTTCCTTCCTAGGCTTAAGGTTTGAGTTACGCCTAGGGTTAGTGTTCTTTGAACCAGAAAGCCCTGAGTTCAAAGAACACAGCAGCTGCAAAGGACTACCCAAGAAGAGCACAAAAGTACCACAACATGCCTGCCTCCACAGATATTTCCTTGGGGACATCCCTAATTCCTGGCTGATTTGCCTTTCTCGTCTTAGGGTTGGGGTTATGTAGGCCTAGTGCTAGGATTTTTAAAATCAGGAAGCCCAGACCTCCAGGCACACTGGAGCTGTGAAAGGCATCCAAAAGAGAGTGCAAAAGTGCCACAACATGGCAGCTTTCACAGCTTTTTCCTTGGCACCATCCCTATACCTAGGCTGATTTATCTGCCTAGGGTTAGGGTTAGGGTTCAGCCTAGGGCTAGGATTTTTTTAACCAGGAAAGCCTGTGCTCCAGGCACACTGCAGCTGTCCAACGCATCCCAAGGAAAGCGCAAAAGTGACACAACTTGGCTGCCTCCCCTGCTATTTCCATGAGACCATCCCGAAACATAGGCTGATTTTCCTTCCTAGCGTTGAGGTTTGAGTTAGGCCTAGGGTTAGTGTTCTTTGAACCAGAAAGCCCTGAGTTCCAAGAACACAGCAGCTGCGAAGGACTACCCAAGAAGTGCACAAAGGTTTTGTATTCATATTGTTGCATATCATACTCACAGAGCCTCATGCCTTTTGGGTGGTTTGCTCACAGCAGATCTTCACAGCAGTGGTGTTGTTGCTTCTCAGTCAGGGCTCCTCTCCAAATCCCTCCCTGACCACCCTGCCCCATTTTATCTCTGCTTCCTAATCAAGGACATCACAGCTGCAGGCCATTTACAATAACTAGAACCAGGGCAGGGTAACTAATACAATACAAAGATCTTTCACTGCCATACATATGTTTACAATACATACATTTAGTCAGGCCCCTACACAAAAGTACCACAACATGCCTGCCTCCACAGCTATTTCCTTGGGGACATCCCTAATTCCTGGCTGATTTGCCTTTCTCGTCTTAGATCTCAGGTTAGGTAGGCCTAGGGCTAGGATTTTTAAAATCGGGAAGCCCAGACCTCCAGGCACACTGGAGCTCTGAACGGCATCCAAAAGGGAGTGCAAAAGTGCCACAATACGGCTGCTTTCACAGCTTTTTCCTTGGCACCATCCCTATACCTAGGCTGATTTATCTGCCTAGGGTTAGGGTTCAGCCTAGGGCTAGGATTTTGTTAACCAGGAAGCCCTGAGTTCCAGGCTTACTGCAGCTGCCAAAGGCATCCAAAAGGGAGTGCAAAAGTGCCACAACATGGCTGCTTTCACGGCTTTTTCCTTTGCAAGAAGCCTAACACCAGGCTGATTTACCTTCCCAGGGTTACTGTTAGGCTTAGACCTTGGGCTAGGATTTTTAAACAGGGAAGCCCTTAGCTCCAGGCACACTGCAGCTGTTAAAGGCATCCCAAGAGGGCCGCAAAAGTGACACAACCTAGCTGCCTCTGCTGCTCATCTCATGAGACCATCCAAACCATAGGCTGATTTTCCATCCGAGCGTTGAGGTTTGAGTTAGGCTTAGGGTTAGTGTTCTTTGAACCAGAAAGCCCTGAGTTCCAAGAACACAGCAGCTGCCAAGGACTACCCAAGAAGAGCGCAAAAGCACCACAACATGCCTGCCTCCACAGCTTTTTCCTTGGGGACATCCCTAATTCGGGGCTGATTTGCCTTTCTCCTCTTAGGGTTGGGGTTAGGCCTAGGGCTAGGATTTTTAAAATCAGGAAGCCTAGACCTCCAGGCACACTGGAGCTGTGAAAGGCATGCAAAAGGGAGTGCAAAAGTGCCACAACATGGCTGCTTTCACGGCTTTTTCCTTGGCAAGAAGCCTAACACCTGGCTGATTTACATTCCTAGGGTTACTGTTAGGCTTAGGCCTAGGACTTTGAAAACTAGGAAGCCCTGTGCTCCAGGCACACTGCAGCTGTCA
This sequence comes from Melospiza melodia melodia, assembly GCF_035770615.1. Lineage (NCBI taxonomy): Eukaryota > Metazoa > Chordata > Aves > Passeriformes > Passerellidae > Melospiza > Melospiza melodia. The sequence goes on along the minus strand of NC_086210.1, from coordinate 13,717,935 downwards.
AAGGCATCCCAAGGGGAGCGCAAAAGGGACACACCTTGGCTGCCTCTGCTGCCCTTCTCATGAGTCCATCCCCAACCATAGGCTGATTTTCCTTCCTAGCGTTGAGGTTTGAGTTAGGCCTAGGGGTAGTGTTCTTTAAACCAGAAAGCCCTGAGTTCCAAGAACACAGCAGCTGCCAAGGACTACCCCAGAAGAGCAAAAAAGTACCACAACATGCCTGCCTCCACAGCTATTTCCTTGGGGACATCCCTAAATCCTGGCTGATTTGCCTTTCTCGTCTTAGGGTTGGGGTATGTAGGCCTTGTGCTAGGATTTTTAAAATCAGGAAGCCCAAACCTCCAGGCACACTGGACCTGTGAAAGGCATCCAAAAGAGAGTGCAAAAGTGCCACAACATGGCTGCTTTCACAGCTTTTTCCTTGGCACCATCCCTATACCTAGGCTGATTTATCTGCCTAGGGTTAGGGTTAGGGTTCAGCCTAGGGCTAGGATTTTTTTAACCAGGAAGCCCTGTGCTCCAGGCACACTGCAGCTGTTCAGTGCATGCCAAGGAAAGCGCAAAAGTGACACAACTTAGCTTCCTCCCCTGCTATTTCCATGAGACCATCCTGAACCATAGGCTGATTTTCCTTCCTAGCGTTGAGGTTTGAGTTAGGCCTAGGGTTAGGGTTCTTTTACCCAGAAAGCCCTGAGTTCCAAGAACACAGCAGCTGCCAAGGACTACCCAAGAAGAGCACAAAGGTGTTGTATTCATATTGTTGCATATCATACTCACAGAGCCTCATACCTTCTGGGTGGTTTTCTCACAGCAGATCTTCACAGCAGTGGTGTTGTTGCTTCTCAGTCAGGGCTCCTCTCCAAAGCCCTCCCTGACCACCCTGCCCCCTTTTATCTCTGCTTCCCAATCCAGGACATCACAGCTGCAGGCCATTTACAATAACTAGAACCAGGGCAGGGTAACTAATACAATACAAAGATCTTTCACTGCAATACATATGTTTACAATACATACATTTAGTCAGGCCCCTACACAAAAGTACCACAACATGCCTGCCTCCACAGCTATTTCCTTGGGGACATCCCTAATTCCGGGCTGATTTGCCTTTCTCCTCTTAGGATTGGGGTTAGGTAGGCCTAGTGTTAGGATTTTTAAAATCAGGAAGCCCAGACCTCCAGGCACACTGGAGCTGTGAAAGGCATGCAAAAGGGAGTGCAAAAGTGCCACAACATGGCTGCTTTCACAGCTTTTTCCTTGGCACCATCCCTATACCTAGGCTGATTTATCTGCCTAGGGTTAGGGTTCAGCCTAGGGCAAGGATTTTTTTAACCAGGAAGCCCTGAGTTCCAGGCTTACTGCAGCTGCCAAAGGCATCCAAAAGGGAGCGCAGAAGTGCCACAACCTGGCAGCTTTCACAGCTTTTTCCTTAGGAAGAACCCTCATACCCGGCTGATTTACCTTCCAAGGGTTACTGTTAGGCTTAGGCCTAGGACTTTGAAAACCAGGAAGCCCTCTGCTCCAGGTACACTGCAGCTGTCAAAGGCATCCCAAGGGGAGCGCAAAAGTGACACAACTTGGCTGCCTCCACTGCTATTTCCATGAGACCATCCCCAACCATAGGCTGATTTTCCTTCCTAGGCTTAAGGTTTGAGTTATGCCTAGGGTTAGTGTTCTTTTAACCAGAAAGCCCTGAGTTCCAAGAACACAGCAGCTGCCAAGGACTACCCAAGAAGAACGCAAAAGCACCACAACATGCCTGCCTCCACAGCTTTTTCCTTGGGGACATCCCTAATTCCGGGCTGATTTGCCTTTCTCCTCTTAGGGTTGGGGTTAGGCCTTGGGCTAGGATTTTTAAAATCAGGAAGCCCAGACCTCCAGGCACACTGGACCTGTGAAAGGCATCCAAAAAGGAGCGCAAAAGTGCCACAACCTGGCAGCTTTCACAGCTTTTTCCTTAGGAAGAACCCTAATACCCGGCTGATTTACCTTCCTAGCGTTACTGTTAGGCTTAGGCCTAGGACTTTGAAAACCAGGAAGCCCTGTGCTCCAGGCACACTGCAGCTGTTCAAGGCATCCCAAGGGGAGCGCAAAAGTGACACAACTTGGCTGCCTCCACTGCTATTTCCATGAGACCATCCCCAACCATAGGCTGATTTTCCTTCCTAGGCTTAAGGTTTGAGTTACGCCTAGGGTTAGTGTTCTTTGAACCAGAAAGCCCTGAGTTCAAAGAACACAGCAGCTGCAAAGGACTACCCAAGAAGAGCACAAAAGTACCACAACATGCCTGCCTCCACAGATATTTCCTTGGGGACATCCCTAATTCCTGGCTGATTTGCCTTTCTCGTCTTAGGGTTGGGGTTATGTAGGCCTAGTGCTAGGATTTTTAAAATCAGGAAGCCCAGACCTCCAGGCACACTGGAGCTGTGAAAGGCATCCAAAAGATAGTGCAAAAGTGCCACAACATGGCAGCTTTCACAGCTTTTTCCTTGGCACCATCCCTATACCTAGGCTGATTTATCTGCCTAGGGTTAGGGTTAGGGTTCAGCCAAGGGCTAGGATTTTTTTAACCAGGAAAGCCTGTGCTCCAGGCACACTGCAGCTGTCCAACGCATCCCAAGGAAAGCGCAAAAGTGACACAACTTGGCTGCCTCCCCTGCTATTTCCATGAGACCATCCCGAAACATAGGCTGATTTTCCTTCCTAGCGTTGAGGTTTGAGTTAGGCCTAGGGTTAGTGTTCTTTGAACCAGAAAGCCCTGAGTTCCAAGAACACAGCAGCTGCGAAGGACTACCCAAGAAGTGCACAAAGGTTTTGTATTCATATTGTTGCATATCATACTCACAGAGCCTCATGCCTTCTGGGTGGTTTGCTCACAGCAGATCTTCACAGCAGTGGTGTTGTTGCTTCTCAGTCAGGGCTCCTCTCCAAATCCCTCCCTGACCACCCTGCCCCATTTTATCTCTGCTTCCTAATCAAGGACATCACAGCTGCAGGCCATTTACAATAACTAGAACCAGGGCAGGGTAACTAATACAATACAAAGATCTTTCACTGCCATACATATGTTTACAATACATACATTTAGTCAGGCCCCTACACAAAAGTACCACAACATGCCTGCCTCCACAGCTATTTCCTTGGGGACATCCCTAATTCCTGGCTGATTTGCCTTTCTCGTCTTAGATCTCAGGTTAGGTAGGCCTAGGGCTAGGATTTTAAAATCGGGAAGCCCAGACCTCCAGGCACACTGGAGCTCTGAACGGCATCCAAAAGGGAGTGCAAAAGTGCCACAATACGGCTGCTTTCACAGCTTTTTCCTTGGCACCATCCCTATACCTAGGCTGATTTATCTGCCTAGGGTTAGGGTTCAGCCTAGGGCTAGGATTTTGTTAACCAGGAAGCCCTGAGTTCCAGGCTTACTGGAGCTGCCAAAGGCATCCAAAAGGGAGTGCAAAAGTGCCACAACATGGCTGCTTTCACGGCTTTTTCCTTTGCAAGAAGCCTAACACCAGGCTGATTTACCTTCCCAGGGTTACTGTTAGGCTTAGACCTTGGGCTAGGATTTTTAAACAGGGAAGCCCTTAGCTCCAGGCACACTGCAGCTGTTAAAGGCATCCCAAGAGGGCCGCAAAAGTGACACAACCTAGCTGCCTCTGCTGCTCATCTCATGAGACCATCCAAACCATAGGCTGATTTTCCATCCGAGCGTTGAGGTTTGAGTTAGGCTTAGGGTTAGTGTTCTTTGAACCAGAAAGCCCTGAGTTCCAAGAACACATCAGCTGCCAAGGACTACCCAAGAAGAGCGCAAAAGCACCACAACATGCCTGCCTCCACAGCTTTTTCCTTGGGGACATCCCTAATTCGGGGCTGATTTGCCTTTCTCCTCTTCTGGTTGGGGTTAGGCCTAGGGCTAGGATTTTTAAAATCAGGAAGCCTAGACCTCCAGGCACACTGGAGCTGTGAAAGGCATCCAAAAGGGAGTGCAAAAGTGCCACAACATGGCTGCTTTCACAGCTTTTTCCTTGGCAAGAAGCCTAACACCTGGCTGATTTACATTCCTAGGGTTACTGTTAGGCTTAGGCCTAGGACTTTGAAAACTAGGAAGCCCTGTGCTCCAGGCACACTGCAGCTGTCAAAGGCATCCCAAGGGGAGCGCAAAAGGGACACACCTTGGCTGCCTCTGCTGCCCTTCTCATGAGTCCATCCCCAACCATAGGCTGATTTTCCTTCCTAGCGTTGAGGTTTGAGTTAGGCCTAGGGGTAGTGTTCTTTAAACCAGAAAGCCCTGAGTTCCAAGAACACAGCAGCTGCCAAGGACTACCCCAGAAGAGCAAAAAGTACCACAACATGCCTGCCTCCACAGCTATTTCCTTGGGGACATCCCTAAATCCTGGCTGATTTGCCTTTCTCGTCTTAGGGTTGGGGTATGTAGGCCTTGTGCTAGGATTTTAAAATCAGGAAGCCCAAACCTCCAGGCACACTGACCTGTGAAAGGCATCCAAAAGAGAGTGCAAAAGTGCCACAACATGGCTGCTTTCACAGCTTTTTCCTTGGCACCATCCCTATACCTAGGCTGATTATCTGCCTAGGGTTAGGGTTAGGGTTCAGCCTAGGGCTAGGATTTTTTTAACCAGGAAGCCCTGTGCTCCAGGCACACTGCAGCTGTTCA